>NW_024342466.1:1032374-1073601 GCF_902729225.1 Pteropus medius
TAGGCAGGGAAGGAGAGCAGATACCCAGCAGAAGAGGTTGTTAACGGACCCTGCGAATAACCAGCCAAATAAGCTCGTCTGTGTGCGAGGCTCAGATTTTCCATAAAGAGCAGACTAAATATAGGCCGGAGGGTGGGGACCAGGGCCCAAGAGGGGGCTGTCATCGCTCCGGTATTGTTTCTTCCACTGGTTATCAGAACTTGCCACCGGCCAGGAACAGGTGGCCACCCCGAGCTCCCCGGGAACAGATTGGTGTTTTGTTTAACCAGGGGCTCATTTGCAAATTTCACACTTCTCCTGCTGTGTGACGGGGACGGTCTTTTTTGGGCTGCCGTGTTGGAGTATTTGTACAGTGTTTCTACACAAGCAACTGTCTAATCTTTGAAACTGCCCATGCCGTCCTGGTTGCCAGCGTGGTTAGAAGCTGCCTTTTTTTTTTTTTTAAAGGGTGGGAAACACTTTTCATGGCTCTGGGAGAAGAATTCCATGTAATTCGCGGCCGTGCTCACAAGCGATTTCTGTCTGGTCTTAGAAACGTCAACACTCAGCGGGCTCTCGCAGATGCAGCCGTGTCGATTCCGGCTTAGGACGGGGCTTCGCCAAAAGCACTGTCCCCATCTTCTCAGAGGATGGTCCTGGAGAACAGTATCCTAGCAGAGGAAGTGAATTTAGTTTTCTTTCAGTGTGTTTTGGTTAATATGGACATACTGACAGTGTTGAGGGTCCTCGAAGGGATTAGAAGTTTTTGTTTCTTTTTGTTTTCAAACGAATTCCTGCAACGAAACGGCAAGACCACCTTGTATTCTGAGTTCTTTTTCTTCTTGCCTGTCCTCCCTCTGGGGGCAGGTGCGCGGCCTCCACGAGATTCGGGGTTAAGGTAAGCTGATTTGCCAGCTTTTGTGATGCTGTAGAAACCGATTGCCCTGAAATTCTACTGTTTGCGTTTCCAGCTGCTTTTGAGGGGAGAATCGGTGTATTTTCCAGGGAGTGGGGTGCTTCCGGAAGCCCGCCCAGCCTGTTGCTTTCTAAGATCCGGGGTGCTGCTGTGGGCAAGGATTCTGCCTCCTGTCCTAACACGGTTCCCATTCGTGCAGGCTGGTGAACCTGGTTACAGACAAACAGACAAACAGACAGACAGACAGACAGACAAGAGCATTGTTTCAGTTTTGTCTTTGACCATCAAGCCTGGGTCTCTCACTTTCTCTGTGTTTTTATTTGGAGTCTGAGATTGGTAGGATTGAGACCACTTCAAACTCGCTCACTTTTTTGAACCCTTTTTTTTTTGGACATATAACTTACAGAAGGGGAGGCAGACTGACCGCTGTGTGCAACTGGAATCCAGATCAGGAACCGGGAGGTGGCCGGCGCAGGGCGGACCCACCACGCCGTGCGCCCGTAGAGACGGCCGCCTTGTCGGTGGGCATTTGGGTAGTCCCCGTGTGGGGCTGCTGTGAATAGCGTGGCTGGGTGTGGTCTCTCAGGTGCCTTTTGTGGTGCCCCGGTGTCCCCGTTCCCGTGGGGTGTCTGCCTGGGAGTGGAGAGCTGTGTCTGTTAACCTTTTCTTCCCGGCCGGACACCACCATCCTGAAACCACACTGCCCGCGGAGGGCCCATCCCTGTCTGTGGAGACCTTCACTGCTGCTCACGGCCCAGTCCCCACCCTCGGGGTGCTGCCCCGTCCCCCTTCCGTTTACATTCTCTTTGTCGCTTGTTCACAAACAGGTGTTTCAGTGGCTGATACAGTTCCCGCACTGCCTTAGATGCTGGCTTTTTCAATTCGGGATTTTCTGCAGACTGTTAATTCCTTGTTGGCTGAGTAATTACAGCTCTATAAGACAGAGCTGGGTGAGCGAATTCCTTCACCAGGAAGTGCTTTCCTTTAAGGACAGTGCCTTTCCCGGGTCTGGCAGCCCGTCCTGCTCCCCCGGTTCCTGGCAGACCTCCGAGGCAGTCGGGGTGCTCTCCCTGGCGGGGCCCAGAGGCACCCAGAGTCCGCCTCACCACCTGGGGCCCCGGTTTTAGGGAACCTCTGGATCTGGGTTGGTAGCTGAAAGGGAGCTCATTTGCTACTTTTGGTGTGAACTGCTCTGTGGCCTTAATAGTTACCTGTTTTCACTGTTCCGTTTCTGCTGTTTGTAGCAGTTAGAAAAGCTAAGTGTTGCCACCTCTGCTGTTCTCAGGGGGTTATTCCCTTTGTCCCATTCTCCAGCGTCCTGGGAGCTGCCCATCCCCCTCCACAAAGGCCGGGCTTGCAGAGCCCAGACCAGGAGCTCATAAGGACCCCAGGATAAGGATGGGGGGTGGTGTGTGCCTGTGAACTCCTCGAGTGGCTCTGCAAATGCAAATATTTATTTTGAGGGATGGGGGTGGCGGGCGGTGTTTATCTTTACTTTGTTTAGTATGGGAAGTGGCTAATGTGAGAATCAGAAGGCAAGATGTTATCTGGTCGCTACAATGGGCAGAGCCGGGAGTTTGGGGGGCGGTGTTAGGCAGATGTGGGGAGCTGAGCCCTGCCCCCAGCGCCCTTCAGATCTAGCCCTGGGGGCCACAGCGGCACACAGAGCCTGGCGGTGTGGGAGAGGGAGGTGGCAAGGGGGGGGGACTGGGGGCTTACACTGGGGCAGGGCCTTCCTCTGTAGAAAGGCCCGAGGGGGCCGACTTTTCAGGCCCGGGGATATATATATATGAGTGGGCGTCCAGTCTGCAGAGAACTGGGTGGTTGGCAGGGTGGTGGGGACGGGGTGACAAGGCCTGTGAGCCCTGAGGCGGCTGTGGCCTTCCCGATTGTGCAGTGGCGAACTGTGGGTCACGGATATTCTCTTAGGGCAGCACTGCCACTGCCTGCCTGCCTGCCATGCAGGGTAAGCGTGTGCTGAGGTGAGTGGGAGTGGCGGAGGTGGGGTTCAGATCAGAGCAAATGTAGTAGGGAAAAGGCTGAGGCAGGCAGGGGAATGGGAAAGCAGAGACACGCCCGGAAGGTGGCACACAGGGGCATGAGCCTGAGGCGCCTGAGTCTCAGGGCAGGGAGGGGAGGGGAGGATCAGCTCTGGAGCGTGGGGGGCAGTTCATCTTTAGGTACCCCAGGTTCGGGTGGAAGAGAGGTGCTGAGCCATACGTGACGGCGACCTGGGATTTGTGGAGGTGGGCCCTGTCTCTGCGGGGTGGGCTCGGATGTGCAGGTTCAGGCATCTCCCCGTCTGTCACACGGGCTGAGAAGCAGGCGTCTGGACTGTACTGCAGCCCCTTCCTCCTCTGTAGATTCTCTAATGGGTGTCTGAGGCATACACACGTCTCGGGAGTGTGGCTACTGCGCATCGCTCTTCAGGAGCCGGATCCATCCCCAGGACAGATATGATGAGCTTCTGCTCACAGACTGGGCAGCGTGGCCCCTGAGGGCCCGTTTGTCTAGCCAGGTGGTCTCCAGGCTAACTGCCTTTTTCGGAGCCAGTCAGAGCACGTGCCACGTGATGCTCGATTGACGTGTCCACCTGTAGCCCTGTGTTTGTATCTGTAGTTATCTGTTTCTCTGTCAGGTGTGTGTATTTTTCACCAGATGGCTTTAATTCATGGGCTGGCAGAGCCGAGGGCCGGACTACGGAGGTGACAGGTCACTTGCTATGTAAGGATGGGGCCGGTCCGTACTGTGGGCAGGTGCGCTTTGCTAGGAGAGTAGAGGGTGAGCCACGGAAGGGCCTTGGGGCTTCTGGAGGAAGCCTTGTTCGAGCCCCAGGAGATGAGAAGCTGATGACGTGGGGGGGTCGTTGACGGGCGCCGTGTCTTCCTGCCTCAGCAAGGGGGCCTTGGGGGACTCTCATCTCTGCCCGAGAAATCCTGCCGTCGTCACACACAAAAGTCCGTTTCCAGTTTTCACTAAGAATATTTCATTTTTAACCAGATCTTACGGTCATCTTATGCTGGGGAATAACAGAATTATGTATGTATCTCCTCTGCCCACAGTCTAAACCTTAAGCCCTGCTCCCCAGCCCCCAAAGCCCAGCCACGCTCCCTAAACTCGCAGCTCACTAGGAGAGGCCCGAGTGACGTTCACGCCGTGGGCAGTGGGTTTTGTGGGTCTCTCTGGAGTCTTCGAGGCCCGTTCTGGACGGCGAGGGAGGTCTGGACGTTACGGCGGTGCTGCTTTTCCTGGAAGCGGCTCGGAGTCCCGTGCTTCGACGAGGAGCCCGTGTTTCTTCGAGGATCCCTGCTTCTGCTGGAATGTGGGATGCAGCCTGAGTGGCGCGCTGCAGGCTGCCCGCTTGGGGATCAGTCTGGGAGGGCCGCTGTCTCGTTTGTCTGGGAAGACTGGGCTCCCCGCCACTCAGTGGCAGAAACGGGGGCGCTCTGAGTCGGGTGACAGCCGACTGCTCCCCTGAGCCAATGGAGCCCTCTCCTACCTGCGGACTTCGGGTACCCACTCCGGGTCTGCCCAGGGGAAGGGGCGTTTTGCAGTATAGGGTCTGGGATTCGTGTGAGCAAGACGATTTTCTACTGAAAGAGATGAAATTTGGTTCCAGCTCAAAGAGGATCCCTTTTTCTCAACATATTCTGATAAAATTTTCAAACATAGAGAAGAGTCGAAAGGACGTTCAGGGTGAACCCCTGCACCCCGTCGCCTTGATTCTCCACCCGGCGGTGTTTTGTGCCCCCCACCCCCACCCCTGAGGGTGGTTCAGCCACGTCTTCCGTCGGCTGCACGAGGCTTTTCCAGGCTGGTCGGACTTGGGCGTGGGGGCTGGCGGGTTTCTGAAGCAGCGTCGTGGCGTCCGATTCTGGGTGCGGTGTTGATGCAGTGGGGACCAGGCGCCCGCTGAGTGCCGCTCGACCGCGAGGGCGGCTCGTTCTGCGGGGAAGTTGGTGGACTGGACTTCGGAGGACAGCGTCTGTCGCCTTACTCTTGCTACGGCTCACTCAGGCGTGAAGGGAGACTTTGGCCTGCGCTCTGACCAGAGTAATGTGGCGGGTGTGTGTTCGGGAAGGGCGCCCACCGCTTGGGTCTCGGTGGTTTGAGGAGTGGGCGGCACAAGGTCCCGTGTGTCCCAGGACTTTGATTTGAGGAGCGGCTGATGTATTGATGCGTTTTCTTGTTGGCTGATGTGTTGATGTGTGTTCTTGTTGGAACATGTTACGCCGTGACTGCCTTCAGGAAGCAGTGTGACGTCATAGAGCGTCACAGCCGTGATGACGCTGTGTGTCTTGCAGGGGACAGACGACCCTAGCCGGGGATCTGGCACAGGCTCCTGCCTCTGTGACTTCCATGGACCCTTCAGAAAGTGCATGTGTCCCTTCGGGCCTCAGTTTCAGAAGCCAGAACCCACGGGGTTGGACTTTGAGCGCAAGGTCCCTCCTGTCTCCAAAGTGACTGCCATCACGCCATCCGTCGCTCCTCGGTCCCTGAACTGACTTGGTCTGGCGGAGGTGCGTTTGGGGAGGGAGGGAGGGAAGGAGAAGTCTTGGTCAAATGAGGACAGATTGCTCCAGGGCATCGTGCTGAACTGGTTCCCCCACTGTCCTCTCCCCAAACAAACAGTGCGGGTCCGCTCGCTGGAGTAAAATCGTGTGTGCGTCGACGATGACTCAGCAGTGCACATGTGTCGAAGGCCTCGTTATAGCGCCTGGGCGTGTGCAGGGTCTGGAAGGAGCCTCTGCGTGTTCTCGTCCCCCAGACTTAGCAGCGACAATAAAAGGCAGGTGCGGAACTGTGTAACCCTGCGAAGGTGTGTCATTGTAGAGCTCGTGGCAGATGCTGGAGGGCGTACTGAGGACTCCTCCATACATGGGGGCGGCTGCTGGAAGGTGTAACGGCAGACTCTGGAAGTCTAGCTCAGCTGTCAGTCATGCGTTTTAGGGCGGAGCCTCTAAAACTGGACTCATACAGGCTGACCTGGGAGGCCAGTCACAGGGATTCCTGTCACTGTGGTATTAATTAGATCCAAGTTCTGATTAGATCCAAGTTCCTCTTTTCCAGACTGGACCCACTCGGGGCAAGTCTTCGGGTTGTCCTTGTGCCAGCGATGACGTCACAGTGGGCTCACAGCCTCCTCTTCATCTTACCCCCCGCAGCTCTCTCCACATCCTGTCCGGGGCTGGCCTATGACCGTACAGCCTTTTAGGGGGACTGAATCAGCAGATTCCTTCCCCAGATCATCTCTCACAGTCTTCGCCACAGCTCTGCGCTCTGTCACGGGGAGCATCTCCCGGACGCACCCAGGCCAGGCTGGCAGGTCCGGCTGCGTGTCCTGCCGGGCTTCAGGCCGGCTTGGCTCACAGCTCGCCTTCCCTCCTACGCCACATTTCCATTTGAATGAGCCAGGGGGTCTGAAATCCCGAAGCCCTGGCATTGAATTTCCATTTTGTCGGATCCACGCTTCAAAGTCCAAGCAGGCTTTTAGGTGAGGGGAATTTATGTCAAAATGTATTTCAGTTGTCACCTCTTTAAATGCCACTCGGGGTTGAGTTTCTAAAAGGTTGGTGGCTCCGAGAGTCCTCCCCACACTCACTTCCCCACACTCACCTTCTCAGGCTCACCTCCCTTCCCCCCACAGTTGGGAGAAGCTTAACGTTTGCACCTGTCACGTACGGATGAGACGAGATTCTCTCGTTCTGACGGCGTAGTTCGTAAAGCATGCTGCGGCCCCACACGCGTGTCGTCGTGATGGAGGGAGCTTTCGGGCGACCCGCCCGTCCGTTTCGTCCGCTGCCTTCAACAGCAGGCAACCAGAATTCTCCGAATCGCTTGGCTCCAAGTATTATAAAAGGCTCCTTGTTCCTGAGGCCTCGTCTTAAACGCCACTTCCCCCGGGACCCAGGGATGTCAGCCTTGGCCGCCTCTCCTGGTGGGACTCCCTGCTCCTTGCCCACCTACAGTCCCCTTCTGCCACGTCTCTCTCCCTGGTAGAGCCTCACTGCGATTTATAATGAGATGTGCGTGGCCGTGTCTGGATGCGTTTGGACGTCTTTTCCCCCTGAGGGCGGGAGCATGCAACTTTTCTGTCTTGCCCCTATAGCAGCAGCCTTAGCAGTCGCTTGTTTTTGGGGGTGGAGGGTGAGGGGCGGGGTGGAGACACGGGTGGACCGTCTTGGTGGGGGTTATACCTTCTGGTGCTGCAGAATTGTCCATCCTGCTGCAAACACACGTCGATTCTTCCAACAAGCCCCGGCTGAGAATTCTGGAGGAAGGCATCATGCACGGCCACTTGGCGGTGAACTTTTCCAGAAACGTGTGATGGGAAGACGCATTTTCCATGGTTACCGTTCCCCGGCTTTTGTTGCATAACTCCTGTTCGAATCAGATACAGCATTTTCAAAGCTTGGGTCTCGTCCGATCTCGGAAGCTAAGCAGGGTCTGGCCTGGTGAGTACTTGGATGGGAGACCACCTAGGAAGACCAGGTGCTGTAGGTGTAAAAAATAAAAAACAAGGGATTATAATCTGTGAGGTCAACCAAGGGTTGCCTCGCCTAAAAAACATTAAAGAAAAGCTTGGGTTTCAGTATTAAAACACACACGTCACTTAAACTGTGATGACTGCAGCGCTGCCTTTCGGGGGCTTTCTGGCCGTAAAACAGGACCTTTAATCAGAAAGTTGAGTGTATTTGACCCAGAGCTTCTCTGTTGGTTTGAAAATATAATGTCACTGGGAACATTCTTGGTTGGGAGCTGTCAGAAGCTGCGTGCCTGTGAGCAGCGCCACCGAGACCCGAAGCCACCAGTGGAAGCCACGCCCTCACTCAGGATCCCCTGGCCCAAACCCACGCTGACCTTCAGTTCCGCAGAGATGGGCAGGCGTGAGGGCTGGGGGTGCACGGGGAGCCGGGCGGACGGGGCTCGTGAGACAGAGGCCCCAGCCGCCTGCTTGTGAGGCTCGCTGGAGACTGTTTCTTTCTCGCTTTCTCGTCTGCGTGCATTGTGATCTCAGTGAGACCCCAGCCTTTCTCCCGAGCATGAAGGCGGCGGGAGCAGAGGCTCGCCGAGTCTCTCCCTGCAGCCCCTGGGCAGCCAGGTCCCTCTCGGGCTGGGCCGGGTCCTTCCTCAGACCTCCCTGCTCTCACTGGGGGGTCTTTTGCCCTAACGCGTGGTGGTTTTTATGCCGAGTCTGGACCTGGCGGGCACCCGTGAAGCACTCGTCCGGATCCGTCATTTAGGGTGGCCCTTTGTGCCAGGCCCAGCCCTCAACGCCCCCCGGCTAAGGAGCGAAGCACCCTCCTCCCCGCTGGGGTTCCGTTTCAGATTTGAGTTACGAATTTGTTTTTAGGAAGAGTAGACGTGAACAGCTACTTAAAAATGCCACGTGCTGTGAGGACAGCTGTAGAGGCCAGCGTGAGGCCGTGGGTGGCGGTGGGGTGTGCCGGCTGAGGGGTGTGGTCACCGGGCAGGCGCGGGTTTGCCATGTAAGTGACACCGTTGCCTGGAGGCATCTCTGACAGCTGCTCCGGATTCCAGAAATTTCTATTCAACATTTCATGAACACCCTCCTAGACTCTTCCCTTTTCTTGACAAAATGGTAATTGCACCAACTGTTTATTAAGTGTGCGCCATCTTAGGGACCCTGTGCGAAGGGCTTAATATGCTTTGTGTCATTTCAGCCTGGTCACCCCAGGACAGAGGAGGTAGAACCCCCATTTCAAGAGCTAGAGTTTAAAGCCTTGCCGGAACCTACCCACACCTGGAGTGGATTCAGACTGAGCCAGGATTCAAACTCAGGACTCGCTGGCCACGCAGTTATGACCTTTATTAACAAAGCAGAAAGGGAACCTCTCAGATCAGCCCAGGGGCTGCAGAGGTGTGGGGAAATTCTGTTACCTGCACCCCTCCTGCAGGTTCTGACCTGTGACTCGAAGCTCACGGTCGCACTTAGCCCTTGACTTACTGAGGCTGTAAAGGTCAGAGCGGCTGAGGGGTGGTGGCCCCGGAACGCGGACGGGGGTTTTCTTGCACGAGGAGGAGGCGGCGCAGGGGCAGGCTGGCTGCCTGCCGTGGCAGGTCCACATCTGGGGGGAGCGAGCATTTCCACACAGCGAGCCTTTGACAGTTCGCCGGGGTTCAGCAGTCGCGACATCTTTTATCCGGCCTGGTCGAAGCGATAGCTCTTAAATTTAAGCCACATTAATTGTGACATTTTAATAATGGAGATATTAGCAAGCAGTTAATTTACAACATATATAAATAGAAGTTATGTTTTTCTGAGCTATAATTAGCATAACAGGGAGAAATTGAAGCTCCAGGAATCCAAGTGATGTGCCTGAGGTCACACAAAGCGAGGTGGCAGAGCCTTGGTGGCGTGGCGGTCACTCAGCTTTCCACGAGGGGACCTCTGCATGTGCTCTGCTTTCTGTCACAGGTGTGGGCTGGGCAGTCACATGGCTCTGTCCCTCTTTCAGGTAGGGACACCGGGGATGGAGAGAACCGTGTGACCCAACCCAGCGTTGTGTTGCCATTGACTTTGACAGGACGGGTTCTCTGACCCCTGTCCACGCTCTGTCCACAGCGGCCCTTCCAGGGGCACTGGGTGGCGGTCTGGGTTCTTGCTCTGTTTTAGGCCAGCCCCGCCTTTCAGGTGAGGGTTAGTCCTGCTTCCTGACCTGGGCAAGGGGCCGACCACGGCGCCCTGTCCGTGCCCAGGGCTCAGGGCGGGCTGACCGGAGGTGGTGGCCACACCTCCTGTTCCTCCCTGGCTTCGGAGCAGGGTGCAGAGTGTGCAGTGCCGCTGCCTGACAGCTCCCCCCTGAGCATCCTCACCCTAGACAGGGCTCACCTGTGAAGTTGTGAGACCCTCACGTGACGGAACGGTTGCAGGCAGTGACCTGCGGACAGCTGGCGACCGACAGCTGCGGTGCTCTGCTGCGTGCCTGTCCCATTATCCTGCAGCGACACAGTGTTGCGACTTCCCTGGAAACTTCGCGTCGAGGGCGTACGCTTCGATGAGTTTTGGCGGAGGTTGCACCCAGGAAAACAGTCGAGGTGCCGTGCCCACCTCCCTAATGTCTCCCTGGCCGCCCTGTCCCTGCCCCGCCTTCTGCCCCCGATCTACTAACTGACTGTCACTGGGGGGGTCCTTTGACATTTTCTAGAATTTCGTAGAAACTGGGCTCCTTCTTTGTGGTTTCGTCCAGTCCGTGTGACAGCTGCGAGATCGTCCACGTCACTGCGTGCGGTGCTCCGTCATGGGGACTCGTCACCGTGGGGACTTGTCACCGTGTACCCTGTCGGTGGGTGTTGGCTGAGTCGTGTGCAGGACTCAAGTCTTACAGGTGCAGCTGCTGTGAACAGTCATGGATGGTTCTCCATGTGCGCAGGTGCTTCCATTTTTGGGGGGATCATCGCCCAGGAGCGAAGTGGCTGGGAGATCCGGTGGGTGCATCTTGAACTTTATAAAAACTGCCAAACTCTCCCGCATTGGTGGTTCGATCGTACCCTCCTGCCTGCAGCGTGCAAGCCTCCACTTTGGGTTTAAGTTCAGCTGGCTACTCGGCAGTGACTGGGGACAGCACCTGTCCTTTATGAAGAGGGTTTGGCCTCCGGGTCTCATGGGCTATGAGGGTCTTGTCTAACGGGTGGGGGTGGGGTGGAGGCTGTAGCAGGGCACAGGCTGAGGGGAGAGAGGCGAGACCCCCTCAGGGTCAGGGAGCCCTCGGTGGACGAGCCGTGGTCACATGTGTTCACACGGGTGAAAATCAGACCTGTTCTGGGGTCTTAGGAAGTGACTGAAAATTAAACCTGTCCAGGTGACGTCAGAGTGGACTTGGAGTGGCCTCTGCAGCAAGCATGGGCGTGTGGCAGGCAGAGGCTGTCGGTGGACGTCTGGGGTCGGGTTCCTCCATATCACTTGGTCACCCTGGGCCTCAGTTTCCCCACTTGCCGATCCAAGTGTTTGGCCAAGATCGATGGTTCTTAACAGAGAGAGGGGCCAGTTTTGCCACCACAGGACATTTGGCGGCGTCTGGAGAAATTCGCATTTGTCACAGCTTTGGGGAAGGGAGGTGTACCTACCTGGCTTCTGGCAGGAGAGGACAAGGTGGCGCTGACCAGCCTGCTGTGCGCAGGGCCCAGGATCTCTGCTGCCCCCGGCTGCACCTCTGTGACCCCACCCAGCTTCCGACCGCCTGCCAAGGGTTACCCTGGCACGTGCTTCTTTCTCAGGTGGCACTCGGTGACATCCAGGACGTGTGTGTACCTGCCCGCTGGGACAGGTGCGGAAGGACGGCCGTCCCTCGGTCTGATGCAGGCCGTTAGCGTGGGGCCCGCCAGGGGCGCTGAGCCCCAGCCCGCTCCTCCTCCCTGAGTTTCCTGGGAGGCTGGCTCCCCACTGTGGGGGTGACTTTCCCCGGCCTCCCCAGTTGGCCGATTCCACCCAGACTGACGGGCTGGCAGCCCACGGTCAGGGCTGTTGTACCGAACCGCTGTGACTGAACCCCACGCGACTCAGGGGAGTCGCTCGCTCTCTGGCCACGGCGAACTCCCCGGACACTCCTGTGCGAAGCGTTCTGACAGCCCCGCTTTCTGGCGAGCTCCTTGCGGTTCTTTGACTGACAGGGTGGGCAGAAACCCCCGTGGTTTGCTCGGAGCGTGGGTTTCGCTCCCACAGAGCTTTTCACAGAAGCCTCTGGGGTCCCGCCACTGCCGCAGGCGGGGGTTGGGGGGGCGCGTTCCTCTGGGGCCGCGTCGCTTTCACACGAGCCAGGTCACCTGCCCTCAGCCTCCGTCTCTGGGAAGTGAGGTGCAGAGTGAAATGCTGTTCTAAGTGCGTTGGACGTTGCCAGACACACGCCGTGCCCGTAGCAAGGGCGGGGAGCCCCTCTGCCCGGTCTGGGGGCCCTGTTGGCCGCGTCGTTCAGAGCCGGCCACTCCTGGGCCTGCTCGGGGTCATCCCAGGCCAGGTTCGCGCCCTTCACGTCTGGTCCGCAGCTGTGCCGGGCCTACTGCCCGTGCGCTTCTGGTTCCGACGTGGCTTTCGACGCCACACTATCTTAAAGGTTTGGAGTCACGAAGTTCGAAACTATCCGTGGTGTCATCTCCCTCAGCCCCGTGTTCACAGCGTTCACGAAGGTCAGCCACGGGGGCGCCGTGGATGGCTGCAGGCAGGAGCACCCCTGGTCCTGCGGGGTAAGTTGGCCGGGGCACTGTGGCGTATTGGGGGCTGCGTTTCCTGTCATCGCTCGTTCACAGGGGTGGCCTCCCCCCGCCACACACACACACGTGTTCCCTCCCCCCAGCCCTGCCTGTGCCTGGGGCCGACCCGGGGGCCTGTTCTTACAGACATCGGCCTTCAGAGCAATTGTTGTCAAGCCAGCCTGCCTCAGCCACCCGGACACCGTGAGGACAGGTGGCTGGCCCCTGTCAGGAGGTCTGGCGTGGCCTGGGGTGCTGCCCCCCGACACGGTCCCACTAGGGATGCTGCCCCCCGACACGGTCCCAGGTGCTGCTGGGGCCACCAGGCTGGGTACCACATTTCGGGAACTGCTGCTCCAGGGTCCCCAAACCTGGGTCCCGACAGCAGCGGTGTGACTGGGACGCGGCCGGGGGCACGGTCCTCGTTGGTAGGCGGCGCTCCCCGAGTGCCCGTGGATTTGTGGCATGTGGCACTTGTGAGTTTGGTCCATTCAGCAGGATGTTTAGTTCAGGAGCCAGAGGCCCAGCAGCCCACAGCCCCCGCGGTGATCCTTCTCCAGACTCGTCGTGCTCTTCCAAATAAGCGATGTTGGAACTTTCCGGGTTTTCCCGGGGGGCCAGCCCCTGGGGCTCCGACAGGGCGTTTCACGAGCAGCTTCGCGGGTCGTGCGCGTCCCCTGCGTCTTGGGCGTGTGTGCAGCGAGCGTGCGTTTCTGTGGACGCAGTTGGGCGCACGTGGTCCTCCCAGGTCCCGCCTGGCTGTGTGCCAGTGTGTCCGTGCATCTGTGCACAGATGTCCCAGGCCGCTGACAGGGTAGTGCACATTGGACAGCTTGGCAAACCCAGAAATAGATTTCAGAACAAATCCGGCCGGGCCTTGCCCTGCTTCAAAGCCTTTAATGGCTCACTGGGGCTTTCGGAATGAAGTCGAAATTCCCAGCCTCACCCCTAAGCCTCTCTAGACAAGGCACGGAGTAAAGAAATGGAAATGCAGTTGGCTTCCCTCAGCCCTTTGCAGTGGGCCTGCCTGGTCCTGCCTGTCCCCTCTGGCGCCTTCCCTGCAGATAGTTCCCCGGGGGCCACCAGGGCTCCTGGTGGTCCAGGTCCTGCCTCAAGGTGGGCCTCCCTTCGCTGATGCCTGTACTGCTCAGCCCAAGTGTCACCGCGCCCTGGCGGGCGTTCAGGTGGCTCCTGATGGCCGTGCCAGGCACGTGGC
This sequence comes from Pteropus medius, assembly GCF_902729225.1. Classification (NCBI taxonomy): domain Eukaryota; kingdom Metazoa; phylum Chordata; class Mammalia; order Chiroptera; family Pteropodidae; genus Pteropus; species Pteropus medius. Next base: position 1,045,694 of record NW_024342466.1, read on the forward strand.
TCATGCATTTTGTCTAATCGTGGGCTCATCCATCTCTCTCCAGGATGGGCTCACAGCACCCAAGGACTGTGGTCCTGGCACCAGACCCCAGTATCTCATGCAGGACCACTGTGCGGTGACAGTTCCACAGAGCTGACTGATTGGGAGTGGAGCAGGCGGTGGCCTTGAAGGCGTCTGCCTTCGACGAGTTCATGTGTGGCCACGAGGACCATGTCTTATGTGTAACACACATTCGAGGACTCAAGTCCCCACAGAGAGGCTCACGGCCCTGGTGACCGGTCAGCGAGGCTGCATGCCCACAACTCTGAGGTCGCCATGGCTGCCATTTGGGGAATTTCAGAATTTAGGGTACTAAAACAAATTTCCTCCTAACTTTAGGTAGTCTTTAGCTCAGCATGCTGTTTTTGCCATTAATACTGTCAGAATTTGCTTCCCGTTTGAACAGAGGAGTGCTTAAACTGGTCGGTTTGGGTCCTTGGTTGAAAGCCTCAGAATCCCATTCTGAGTTGCTCAAGCCGACATGGAATTTAGCAGAAGGACGTCAGGTGACTCTGAGTAGGGGAGGCCGGCCTGCGGACCAGGTCTGGGGTGGATCGAACCAGGGCCACTGGAGGGTCCTGGGAGCAGGCCACAGTGGGCTGTGTCAATGGGGCCACTGGAGGGTCCCGGGAGCAGGCCACAGTGGGCTCTGTCCCTGGTGCCCTGCACATCTCTCCTCGGCCACCACCTGGGTTTTCTGTTTCCAGAGAGTGTCTCATTGCCTCAGAATCAGCCACCCTCGGTCACCTTGACTGACAGCTCCATCAGGATTTCAGCAGAGAGAGGAGGGGCAGGTCCTCACGGGCTAGTTGAGAAACTGTCTCCAAAAGCCAGGGCCCTTGCTTGGTGCTGAGCAGGCAGGAGCCGTGTGGTCCAGCCCGCTGGGCAGTAGCCACAGGCTGCCCCGTAAAAGCCATGGCCCTTGGTGCTGAGCAGGCAGGAGCCGTGCGGTCCAGCCCGCTGGGCAGTGGGCACAGGCTGCCCTGTCAGCACGAGACGCTCGTTGAGAGTCACGAGCGCGATTTCGTGCTTCGAAGTCCACTGTTTCCTGTGATCCTGCTTGAAAAAGTCTGGTTTCTGCGCGGAAAGTCAGGCGTATTGCAGCGTTTAAAGAGATCGCGATGGGTTCGTTGGTGACTTGACTCAGATGCTCATCATGAAGACATGCAAGCTAATAAGCAGCTTCAAACATTTTGAATTACTTTTCATGAACAGAAGGGTGCAAACTAAGCATGCAGGGCTCTGAGAAAACGCCAGAGAGTGTGGCCTCGCGGGTCCTAGTGGAAGGGATGTTCTTTAGAGTCAGGGCAGCTGAGTGGCACGGCTGCTCCAGGGCCTCCTGGTTGCCGGGAGACGTTGCTGGGCTGCGTGTGGACTTGGTGACCGTCGTCCTGCAGATCGTGCTGGGTGGCTGGGCCGCCTCCCCACGGGGACTCGGGGGTGTCACTCCCGCCCTGCAGCTTTGCTGCCGCTGCCCCTGCAAACCGAGCGGCTCCCTCGGGCACACACTCCTCTGCTCGTCCTTCTGCTCCCCGCCTTTCCAGTTAGAGCCGCCTGCCTTCCCAGCACCCCGTGTACGTGCGTGCAAGCGCCCACCGAATGCCTGTGAAAGGGGCGCCTTTCCCAAGTGTCCGCTGTGCGCCTCGACCCTGGAGGGAGGAAAACCAGATTGCCGCGCTCGCTCGTCCCTCCCCTGCCGCCCGGAACGTCCCTTGTGGTGTTTCTTGCTTCTGCTCACCGTGCAATGTCCGCAGGGGCACCCACTGCAGCGTTTAGGGGGCGTCTGTGAATGAAAGCTGGCACCGCGCTTGCGAGCCGCGTGCCTGTGGGAGGTCGTCTGAATTCTGAGCCTCAGCGTCCCACCTTACTTGGAGGAAATGAATGTCAGTCCCTGGCACCCCCCGGACCGGTGTCTGGTCGGGCTCCTGTCACACCTGGAGATCCTCAGACAGATGCTCATTGAGAGGATGCACGTTCTCTCTGCTCCCTCAGGAGACGTCAGACCTTCTGCCTGTTCTGGGGGTCCGTGGTGTGGGCGCTCTGCGTGTGAGAGCACGGTGTGGGGGCTGCCGGCTGGGTGTTTGCCCTCCGTGACGCGGGTGCCCCGCAGGTCAGCCACGTGGGTGCTGTTGACGGTTGCAGGCAGGAGCACCCCTGGTCCTGCGGGGTAAGTTGGCCGGGGTGCTGTGGCGTATTGAGGGGGCTGGCATCTGCTTGGCGCACTACCGCAGGCCGGGGCTCAGGCCGCAGTCACCGCCTCGCGGTTCCGGAGGCTGGGAGTCCGAGTCAGGTGTCAGCGGCGTGGTTCCCCTTGGCCCGCCGTGGACGCCTTCTCCCTGTGTCCTCACGTGGCCCTTTCTGTGCGTGCGCGTTCCTGGTGTCTGCGCACACGGGTGTGGCTGTAGCTGTGATTATCTCCGTAAAGACCCCCAGACTCAGCCACGTTGGGGTTAGGACGTCATTATATGCATTTTGGGGGCGGGGAGCACAACACAGTTCAGTCCCTGACGGTGTCCTTCCCTGCCCCCGCCTCCCCCACAGAACGCGTAGGTGGTTTTTGAGGGTTCTTGTTGCTACGGCATCGTGTGCTGTTTCTTCATCCACGCAGGTTGAGCTGGTGTCACGTGCTGCCAGGTGGGTGGGCGGTTCGGCCGTTGACGTGCAGAGGGGACAGAGCCAGGGACAGTGGGTTTCCGAGCCGGACCCGAGCTATTTATTTTGTGCTTACGTTATAATTTATTCTTATAGTATCTTTATTTTGTAGCATCTTTTTTATTAGGTATAAAGTATTTAACTGTACTTATAATACCCATATTTTTATATGTTTATTGTGATTTTATCTTAATTGAGGTTGCAGAGGCTAATTTTTAATGGGAAAAGGTAATAACAGTGAGGTTACTATTTTATAAAAATGTAAAAAAGTGTGTTTAGAGCAAAGCAGTGTTTTTAAAAAAATATGAAAGAGATGATGAAAAAACATAAAATTTGGTTAAAAAATGAAAAGTAGAAATGATCGTTGGCAGCAAGGCCGCAGCCCCCGACCGCCTCCGCGGGTCCCAAGGTTGCTGCTCGCTGGCAGATGGCGGCGCAGGTCAGCGGGGTGCAGGCAGGGGCCCACCCCGCAGCCCGCACTGTGGCTCGGCCCAGAAGCCACGTCCGGAGGAAGAGGGGAGGCTGGCCGCGTCCCGAGCCGTGAGTCTGTTGTGCTGCCGCCTACCTTGTCTCTGGCATTTAGTCCAAGCAACAATGACCTAAATGTTTATACCGATCGATGGATTGATCGGGTCGTGTGAGGAGTCGCCAAACCCGGCTCTGGGCAGTCTGAAGCCTCTGAACGCTTTTTGAAAAGGGTTTCGATGAAGCGTTTTAAAGGCGGCAGAAGTGCGGAGCGCTCCCAGCCCAGATCCCACGGCCCAGATGGTGTCCGCCCAGACTCTGTGTGAGCGTGTGTGTCCCCCCCACCCCTGGAATCTGCTTTGATCTGCGGCCTGAGGCAGACGTCAAGACAGGATGGCAGTGCGGGTCAGCTGGTGTCCACTGTCTGTGCAGCGAGCTTTGGGAGTGGCACAGGCATCCAGAATATCCCTTCAGCTGTGCTCTGTGGAGCAACGAGAAGGAAGATCTCAGGCAGATCTGAATGTTTTAATAGGGGCACGGCACACACAAACCAGGGGAAGAAAAGAAACGCTTATTCACATTTTGAGTCCTCATAATAGCGCCCTCCCTGTACCGTAAGCCAGCGGCTGGGGGCGTGGCTCTCAGTGACCAGGGCCCCACGTTCTGCTCTTGGGCACATGCGGCGCCTGCAGCCGAAGTGCCCCTGCCCTTGGGCCTCATCCGCAGCCGGAGCAACAGGAGGCTACGGCCAGGTGGCCCCGGCACCACTGAGAACAGCAGAATTGTCAGAGCAAAAAAAACCTGGACATGTTTGCAATTGGTAGTGTTGATGACAGCGGTTTGCAGAGTATGTGCCACGAATTGTTAGTTAGCTTACATTTATTAGTTGGTTTAATCCTCACAGCAACTCCGAGATATATATGTAATTCTCAATTTTAAGATGTGGAAACTTGAGGCTGAGAGTGGCAAAGGATGAACAGTTCACCCACCCCCACCCCGGAGACAGTCTGATGATGTGCATAGAAAACATAGAAGTGTGTGTGTGTGTGCATGTGCACACGCGCGTGTTCCATGTGTATCTGTTGTGTGTATGGAGTGAAGAAACAGTTTGAGCTTGATCTCTTTGAAATACTTTCTAAGTCTTACGAAAATTCAAGTACATAAAAAGTATATAAAATAGCACGGTACCTTCGCAGATACCCATCAGCCAGCTCTAATAATTACCAGTCCATGGCCAGTCTTATTTCCCCTGCCACCTGCCAGTGTATTCTGATGCAAGTCCAAGGCACCCTATCATTTTATGCATATTTCAGTGTCCATCTCGAAAGGACGAGAACGTAAAAATAAAAGCGCACGTGACCACATGGCCAGTATGACCCTTAAGCAATGAACGGTTCCTTAACAGTATCAAATACCCAGTTCGTGTCCAAATCTCTAGTTGTCTCAGGAGCGTCATAATCATTTTTTCTTGAGTTTGTTTAAATCAGGATCCAGACAGTGTCTACACAGTGCAGTCGGCTGACGCGCCGTCTGAGTCTTTACTGTGTGGGTTCCACAGCCGCTTTCTTCCCCGGAATGAGATTTGTGAGCGAAGCTGCGTTGTGTGTCTTGCGGTGTTTCCTCGCCTGGATTTTTTTTGACCGTATCCCCTTGGAATTGTCAGACGTGCCCCTCTGCTCCCGTGTGTTCTTGCAGGTTGGGTTTTGGAGCGTGTCTGGACCCCGGTCCTGGCTTCCTGGGCGTGGCCGGGTCCCGCAGGAGGGGTGTGCCTTCTGGTTGTCTTTCTGTGGGCCTCAGCAGCCCCCTGTGGTCGGCACCGTGCAGGTGTGCTTAGGGCTTGCAGAACGGAGATTTTGTACTTCTGTATCTCCTCCTTTCTGGTTGCGGGAAGCCGAGGGGAGGAAGGCGTTTCCGTCCCTGTGCACGTCTGGCCTGTGCCCACCCCTGAAGCATCGTGGTTGCCGGTGCGTGACGGGAAGGGAGCAGTTTTCTACCTGCTTGATTTTTAGTGCCTGAGAGGCGCTCCAGATCTGCGGTGGGATCACTGGGCGCCGGCTCCAGGGGGAGGCGTCCCTGTTCCCACGTCCCTGCCTGTGGTCATCCTTTCTATAAGCCAGTTTTGAGCAGTGTTGTTTGCCACTCAAGGAAGAAGCAGCAAGTGTTTCTCCAGACACAGAGCAGGCCGTGCTGGGTGTCACAGAGAGGAGGCACGGTGGGTGTAGCCCAGGAGGGGGCAGTCAGTGGCCAGACGGCATTGATGAGTGCCCCACTGGCTGCAGTGCGACCTCAGCAGGCTGTGGGCTGCATCCTGCGTCCCCCTCCACCGGATGGGATGATGCCGGCCATTGCCTGAGTCGCATGGTGAGTGTCGAGGGGGCAAACCACCCAAGGGCCTGCCACAGTACGCACACTGCTTAATCCGTGTTTTCAATTTACAATTACCTTGGTTGTCATGGAGACACCACCGTCACGTGACATGTGGCTGAACTTGAGTCCCGGTGGCTAATGCAGCAGACCCTGAACCCTGTGATACCCATGGACATGGGTTCTGATTGGATGCATCTCCGTTTTGCAACCCCATTCAGGATGAATGGGCGATGCTGGGGGGCGGGGGGAGCAGGGAGGAGGCCACCAGCTGGAAATGTAACTTTTGGTCTTGTTTTGCTGTCCCCTTTGGCAGTGAAAGTACAGGGCAGTTAGGAAACTGTAGGGTTGTGGGGATAAAAGTATACATTTGTATCGAGGCTCAGACCAGTGGCTACAAAGCCGCAGCCTCTCAGCTGAGAATGAGAGGGAGGAGGGGGCAGGTGGACAGTCGCTGTGACCAGCCAGCACAGTCAGCATGACCCCGCCCACCCGCCGTGCCCCGGACCTTCTCCCAGAGGACTGGTTGGCTGTGCAAGCCTCACCTTGCCCTTGGAGTACACGTCCTTGTCACCCGAAGTGGGGACGTGAAGGGTCGTGACCGGGAAGCCTGCGGAGCCAGGTACTGCTCCCTGGGCGGGAGGGGCTGCACCTGGAGCGAAGGGGGGCAGCGGGCACCACGCCTCGCCTGGCCCGTCTCGCGCCCGGAGTCACGGGAGGAGGGGACTCTGGGAATCGGGCATCCTTCGGGTCGGTTCTTGCATTTTGCTGGCTAACCAGGTGTTAAATTCTAGATAGACTAGTTCTGTGTACAGATTCTAGGTAAAATGTCTCTGCTGCAGAGTAGGATTTTTCATGAAAAAAGCAGCTTTAAAATGTATCCTGTATTCCTCCTTAGTCTGCAGGGTACGAATGTCACCTTAAAATGTCATGGCTGAATTTCTTAAGGTGAGTCGCTGGGACGAGCATGAAATTTAGCCAAGAAAATCGAGATTGGTCACTTTCACCTACTCTTTCTTCTTTGGGGTGGTACTTTCATGTTAAATGCGTTACATCAGCGGCTCCTTGGAAACTTGAGATACCGATTGATCGTTGTGGGGAGAGGGCCGATTTATAAAGTGGGTCAGCGGAGTGGGAGTGCATCGCAATGGCTGCTTTCCAAAGTCAAGGCCACTCTGGCAGGTGAATGCAGAGGCGGAGCAGGTTGGCGATGTCAACCGGGGCGCCAGCTGCGGCGGGTGTCCTGGGGGGCGGGGAGGCCTCCCGCGCAGCCCTGGTGTCCTGGCTGTCCCCTCTTAGGGCCTGGCTCAGGCATGGCTGTTGCCTGTGCTTAGAATTCATCTCTGTGTGCTTGGGAACTGCGAATTAGGTTTTTATTTTTACAGCGAGAAAATCAGTTGAGAATGTAGAATGTTCCTCTTACGATCCTGTTACATAAAATGATTTACGTTTAAAAAAAAAAGCCTTTTGTGAATAAGATAGGATAACAAGGAATGAATTGTTTGAAGAATGAAAATCCTAAAAAAAAATAATAAAGCTTACAAGCGGTAGGAGCTTTGCGAGATTATTGTGCACGGGATGGCGTGTAAAAGGCCATCACCGCCCCGAGGGTGGAAATTTGAGGCATTGTTGCTTCTTCAGGTCGAGAATAGTTATGATACTTAATATGCCTAAAAGTTAAGGGAACACTTCTCTGAAAACGTAAGTGAATGTGGGTTGAATTTTGGTAGAGATTGTCCAAAAAATTAGACCGGCAAACTTGTCTTTACGGAATGAAGCACCGGAACTGATATGGGCTTTGGTTTTGGCAAGCTGTTCTCTCCAGAATTCTGGGGTGCTGGGGGGCCATTCCCCTTCCTTCTGTCATGGAGACACTCACACTCGGAGACTCCATGAAGCTATCAGGCGATCCTTTTACAAGACGTGTTCATTGTAGGATTATTGAGAGAGAGAAAAAAAAGCCCATAACCTAGCATTTTAAGATGCATTGTTTAGGTGTTTGCCATTTTTGTGTAGTCATTCAGATGTCCTTTGGTGTGCCCCGTTCGTCACCGCTGGCGGCATGACTGGAACCTGGTCACCAGTTGGTGTCTGGGTGGTCCTTTTGGGTGGGCACTTCTTTGTGACGGATGGGTGGCTGTTCTGGAGGACTTGCCTTCAGTGAAAACAGTGTGTCATTGCGTTGGCTGAGACGGTTTGTACCAGCTTACCCTGCGGTGTGGAGAAGGGTCTCCCCGTGCCCAGCCCCATGCTCTGGGGCGTGCGTGTCGGGGGGCGGGGTGGGGCGTGGTGGGACGCCCTTTCTCTGTCCGGCTGCCGGTCCAAGTTCGTCTTTTCACCCCAGCAGGCCCGGGGGACATACTGCCACTTGCACGGCCAGGTCCTGCCCGCCGGCCACCTGCCCCCTCCGCCAGGGCTTTGTGTGTCTTAGGCTTTAGAGGGTTATGGATTATGGGCTCTGGGCTGACTTCGGGCCTGGAGTTAGAGAGTGACATGGAGAAGTGCCCCAAACTCTGGGGAAAGTAGCGGCCCAGCGTGGGAGAGGTGGCTGAGGGGGTCATTTTCATGTCATCAGTTGGCCTGTCGACACGTGTGCATGCCCACCTCGCGCAGGACCGTTGGGGTCCCAGGCCTCGCGCCTCTCCCCTGTGATCACTAGCTTTGTTTGCTTCTGAGGGCCATGGGGGCCCCGGCTCCTTTTCTCGGGACCAGGAGTGGCCCCGAGCCGCCCTTCTGTGGCCTGGCAAGATTTTAGGCCCCATCCCCGGTGCCTCGTCACAACTGGAACATGGGTCCTTTCTTACCGTGGGAAGCGACTGTTGTCCGTTGTCCCCAGAGAACCAGATTTCCGACCACCTGCCAGAGGTTGCTGTGCTGGTGGCTGCGGTCGGTACGATTTAATGATCTTCTACCGTGTGCCAAGAATTTCACGTACATCGGCTGCTATTAAAATAACCTACAGAAATTCACATTCTTACGTCCTTGTCAGGACTAAGAGACTCGGAGAATGTGAACCCCACGTGAGGGCCTGCAGGTGAGTGAAGAAACCAGGTTTGGTACCAGGTGTGCCTGACTCCAGAGCCCACAGGTGGGGGCAGAACTGGCAGGAACTGCAGAATGAGCAGGTGTGTCCGTGGGACAGGGGACGGCCGTGCACAGCCACTACGAGACTGGTCACCAGCTCCCAGGGGTTGGGGCGCAGTGCTGGAGCGTGGCAGCTGTGCTCAGCTCCCGCTCTGCAGAATCCGGAGCGGGAAGGGAAAGCCTCCCTCTGTGCTTGTTGATTATTCCTATAACGTGCTCCGTCCCCAGCTGTGTGGTCCCCTTGTATGAGGCGCACACGTTTGCAGGTAAATCTTCTTTGGGACCGTCATGTATGTCCTGTGCTTGGCCTGACTGTTGGTCAGGGTTGTGGGCAACGTCAGAAGTAGAGGCTGAGCAGCCAAGGAGAGATGTGAAGCCAGGCAGGCCCCCACCCGGGGCCGGGCCAGGTGCAGGCTGTGTGCGCCTTACCGGGTGACGGGGCTGGGCTTTGAGAACACCTGTCCTCCAGGGACCTTAGAGCAAGGCGTTCTGCAGCCTTCCAGTCCAAAGCCTCAGTGTGGCTGTGGGATCAGGTATGGCTGGGGAGGCAGGAGTCAGCACCCAGGCACCGGGACGAGGAGGGGCGGGGCGGCCTGCTGTCTCCTGCCTCTTCCCTGAGTTAAGACATTTATCCATCACCCCTTGAAACTGACGGAGCTGGAAGTCTTGAAGTTTCTGTTGAAGAAAGGGTGGTAAATGGGACTGAGGTGTGAAGTCCCTATGCCAGTAAACCCACCATAGCGCTGCGAGGGACGTGGGCATCCCAGAGACGCAGCTCCATGAGATTCGTTGCCAGGTGACTCACCTGACCTTGCTTCTATGCCCGACTCTGCCTCTGAACTGCGGGCAGGAGCCCCCGCCCTGAGAAGTGGGTGCCTCTGCGAGGCTGGACCCCGGCAGCTGCTTGTGTAGGTTTTAGACTTTCGAACAGGAAGAAGAGAAAACAGGAGAACAGGTAGAGTTGATCACAAAAAGGAGAATTTGCAGAAAACGGCTTCAGTGCTGTTTCTGATTATCAATGTGTTATGTGCTCAATATAGAAGTGGGAAACCGTAAAGAAGAAAAAGAAGAAAAATCATCATTTTTCCACCCGGAGGCGACTACTGTTACTCTGGGGAGGTTTCCTGTTTTTCCCACCTTTGTGTTTTATGAGAGTTCGAATGTGTCTCATACACAACGGTGTGTCCCATTTTTCCTACTTGATCTTGGTGTCAGTGACATTTTCCTGAGTTTTTACCTTTTCACCATCAGTTTTTTTTAATGGTTACCAGATGGCCAGTCATGTGGATATGTTAGAATTGACTCGTCCCAAACTAGATTATTTAAAAAAAGTTTTCGAGATCTTCAAATTAGAAAAAAAAAATGACAAAAGTTGATGTTTCAAAACAGATGAAAAGGAAACCAAGACCCCTGCCCCAGTTTGCCTGGGCACAGCGTGGCCTGTGTGCTGCTCCCTCCTGGAGCTGCTGAGTGGCCGCCGTGACCCTCGGCGGCAGCCATGAGCTGCCTGGTCTCTCTGCGACCCGTCGCCTCTTCTGTAAGTCGGCAAACACGGGCCTCGGCCTCCTCGGTTCGATGGTGTCGTCGGTGCTTCGGACCAGCCATGGCGATGTTTGAAGGGGGGAAAGGGAGACCTGTACTGCAGCCGACACGCGGGAGGCAAAGAGGGGGTGCGGTGCCAGTGAGAGAGAGTGAGGGGCGGCAGACAGGCCGCGAGCAGGTTCGTGGGCACGAGGGGTGAGTGGACTTGCAGCCGATGCTGGATGTCTCTGTTTTAAACAGAATTATTTTTCAGTCTGGTCCCAGTCCGTTAAAAATCAGAAATGGTCAAGTTCATTAAAAGCCGCAGTCAGCCGCGTTTTGATGAAAGAGGTCTTGATTTTCTTCTTTTTAGAATTAATGAAGATTCAAATGTTTGTGGCAGGCAGGAAGTCAAGCGGATTTTAATAGGAAATTATGTAAGAAAGCTTAATGACCAGTGTCTCTGGCGCGGGCCCGCTCAGAGCCCTCTCCGGGAAACGTGTGCATCCGCCGCTCATTAGTTCGTGGCGTTCACGTCACCAGTGCATAGGAGCCTGTCGGATAATTAGGAACTGGGTGGCATTTTGTGCTAAGGATCAAAACACAGTTTTCGCTTGGAATGTCGAGCGAAATTACTTTCTGGCGGAGGTTAAACGCGTGGCAAGCTTCCGACTCCCGGTTTTGAAACCATCACCTGGGCTTTATGATGCTTTGTGGCCTTTGTTGTTTGGTCTTTTGCTCTAATGAACAGGAACACTCAAAGTGGCACTGGGAGGGAGGCCAGCACGGGGTCGGCGTTGGGGTTTTCTCACGCGTGGGGAGTGTCGGCTCTGTCCGGCTGCCGCTTTCCCCTCGGCCACCCCCCGCCCCCATCCATCGGGCTGGTGGTTTTGTCTCCAGAACCCGTGTCAGCTTCAAGGCCATTGCCTTTTCTGGTGGATGCTTGAAACATAATGTAATTGGACGCTTATTTACGCACACACTTGTGCTTACGTCATCTTGGTTTGCTCGCGCGTGCCCACTGTCGATGGTTCCCTTAAACCCCGGGTGCCCTGTGCCTCAGTTTCCTCCTCCAGTAACACAGGGAGGGAGGATGGTGGTGCCTCCTCGGAGCAGCTTGGGAAATTCAAGTACAATATCTGTGCCCCTGCTCGCGGCAGCCCCCTGCACAGAAAAATGGCCGGCGGCGTTGGCCGTCTAATCTCATTTGTAAATCGATGCCGCATTTTGTTTTACCCTCATCTGCCTTGTTCTGGGTTCCTTGGATGAGCTGCCAGTTGGAGCATTAACCTTTTCTCCAAAATAGTACAGAGAAACCCAGGCAAGTGACAGCGGGAAGCAGATGCCAGGCTCGAGGGAGCAACCCACGGACGCTTTTCCCTGCCCGATCGCCCATCCTCCTCCACGAGGATCCGGGCTGCGTGCGTGCAGGTGGCGAAGGACCCGCCTCCCAGGTGAATGCACTTCCGCCCCGGCGTGCGGCTTTCTGGAGTCGAGGCCACGCTGCCTCTGCTGGCCGCTGTGCCCCGATTTCTGGCCTTCGCAGGAGTCAGCGCGTGCAGGAGGGGGCTCGGCGGGTCCGTCAGCGCTGCCCCCGCTTCATCTGCGGCAGGCTTGTCACCGCGCGCACTTCCAGGTAGAGCTGACTTCAGGAAAAGGCAGGACTGTGATGAGCAAGTTTATTGAAGAGGGTGTGGAGGTCGCGGGCGCCGACCCCGCTCTGTCAGGGACTCCTAAACGCAATTAGAAGTCAGCCGTCCCTGCGCCTGCGGAGGCTCGGGAGGAATTGATCTCGGGACAGCGTTTTGGGTTTAAATGCCACATGAAATGGCTGTCTCTCCTCTTGATCCTCCCCTCTTTCTGTTCCTCGCGGCGGGTGGCAAGGCGCGGTGTCGTGGCAGAAGGTTTGCTCAAAGGCCCCGGGGGCCGGGGCTGGGCCGGGCCAGGCATCCCCTGGCGAGGCCTCGGCCCGGAGCTCGAGCCCTTTCATGCTCTTTGCCGTTCGAGCCTCGCACTTTCATTTCTGCAGAAAAGGCTTTCCGCTGCCTTGAACAAAACTTGTATTTTCATGCCTAATAAGTGAGTGTGCGTGACAGACACACAATGAGCTCGGAGAGTCGAACGTGGAGGCAGGTTCGGCGGGGGGACGCTGCCCACGCCTGTCTGCGCATCCGGCAGGCAGCAGCTTTCCAGAACCTTCCCCCGAGTAGGGGCTGGGTTTGGAGCCCAGGGCCCGGGCTTGTTGGAACTCTCGGTCTGACCCCAGAGGCCTTGCTGGCGTGTCCTGCAGGACCGTGCCTTTGCTTCGTCTCTGTTACGAGCGTGTCCCTGAATGAGCCCTAAGTTGCTGTGTCGCATTGCATGTCCCCTTGCTGGTGACCCTTTTCCCCCAAGGAGAATGAATAACCCCCATTTCCTTAGCGGAAGTCCTAGTTATCTTTCAAGGACAGATCAGACATGTAATTTTCCATGAGCATGACCCCCATTGGCCCCCTGGGGAGAGGGGGCGTCTGCCTTTCCTGTGACCCTGCCTCGTTTCCTTACAGCCCAGCTACGTGGTGCTCGCTGTGTGTGCATGCACTTGTGTGCACACGAGAGTGAGCGTGTACACAGCGGGTGTGTGAGTGCACAGGCGTGCACGTGGGAACGTGTGCGCGCGTGAGTGTGTCTGAGTGTGCACACACGGGCGCATGCGTGTGTGTGCGGACACGTCCCTCAGACACTGGCGCTGTGCCTGGTTCCCCTTGGCCCCCGCACTGTGCACTTTGGTGCTTGTTAACGTGCGGCGCTGAGCACGTGTTTGTGCTGAATCGAGCTCCACCTGCGGTGAGAGCGTTCACACTTAAGTGTCCTCACTCCCCGTGGCTTGGTCCTCCTTGTTTAGCTGTGTCTCCCTCCCAGCGTGACAGACTCATAGCTCCCAGCGTCTCGGAGGGTGAGTGGCACTGGAACCTGACTCGGTTATTCACTCTCGTGCAGCAGGTTGAGTGGCTCCCGTGTGCCGGACCCCTGCCAGGCGGTGGGGGGTCAACAGTGAACAAAACAGGCACAGGCTCAGCCTCCTGGAGCCAGTGCGTGTGGGTAGGTGGAGGACACAGACTGACAGGATTCAGTGAAACACATGAAAGATGTGAGCCACTAAAAGGCGACATGGAAGGCATGTAGCAGGGAAGGGTGTGAATGTTTGTGCGGGGTCGGGGCTGAAGGCAGAGGGGCATCACGGAAGGCAAGGCTGGCAGGGGCACCTGACCACACACCTGGAGGGAGGGAGCGTGGACGGATGAAGGTGTCTGGACTGGGTAGTGGGAGCTTCTGGGCAGAGCCCTGAGCAGGGAGGGGCCTCGAGGTCTTCAGGTGCCGAGGGAGCTGGAGGGGAGAGGGCCGACGACCGAGCTCAGAGAGGCCGTGCGGCCAGAGGCCCCACGTGGGCTGAGTATGGAGCGGCAGAAGGTGGCACCGTGGTTGCCGCCCAGCTCGGACGTGCCGCTGTGCTCCCCGTGCCTGCCGTGTGTGAAACAGGAGAGCTGTGAGGAGCGGGCCGCTCTCCACGCGAGAACTGCCACTTCGATGCTGATCGTCATCACCAATGTTACTATTGCTGAACCCGTGGGAGCTTTCAAGTTCAAAAACTCTGAGTCCAGTCTAGTAATTATCCCAGCAGTTGAGATGCCATGGGCTGCGTGCGGGTCATGAGTGTTTTAAGGCCAGAGTTGCTGAGTGAGCTCTGAGGGGTCATTGCTGAAAATCACTAGTATTTTGTGGTTTTTCTTTTGCTTTCCTTTTTTTTTTTTTTTTTCCTGCATGGCATTACGTCAGCCCCATTAAAAAATTTGCACCTCTGTCACCAGAAAAACTGGCATGTTTTCCCCTAAATAGCAGGCCCAAAAGACCTTTCTCATATTTCATACCAGCCATACCCAGTGGCTTCCGGTTAGCTCTTAATTCATGTTTTCCTGTGGTCACTAACACACCCGACATAGTCATAATTGTTGCACATTCGAGATGGAAGCTAAATCTCAGCTTATGCCCTGTTCCCTGGGGATAAATTCAGAGAACAGCTAAAAAGCCGAATCTGTATTGTACTGCTGAAAAGAAAATAGGGTTATAGGCTTACTCGGTGCCTTTTGAGTGTTTGTGGTTGTACAGATCGGTTTTTGGCTGAAGCACATCGTGCCTTATTTTCATGGGATGAGAATCACTCCATCCCAGAATGCAGTGGGTTATGCTTGCACTGCCTGAGGAAGTGCGGGTCTCTCTCCCAGGCTCTGGAGGCCGAGCCCCAGCTGTTGGGTGTGTGTGTGAGCGTGTGGACATGGCACACCTCTGCACAGAGGGTGTGCGGGGGGTGGGGGCGTCGCTCCTAAGCCCAGGGGCCCCGTTCTCTGGACGTTCTCTCTGCACAGGGTTCCACAGGCCGTACCGTCGCCTCGTGGATGGAGTGCGTGGAACAGATTGTCGCCTGGCGGTGCCTAACACGGCAGGAGCCTCTTGGTCCAGACGGAGCCATTTCAGGCTCAGTCCCCTGGTCCGTCCCCTTTCCTACCGTCTCATCGGACGGTTGTCTCCTCTGGACACCCTTTCCTTGGCACGGTCATTTTTGGAGTGTGTATCCCAGAGCAGGACGGAACACCCGATGGGGTAGAATCGGGGTACTGTAAGGAAAACAGACAGGACGTGCGTTTTTCGAGCTTCCTGTTATTACTTTATTCTAGCATTTGAAACCAGTTTTTCCTGGTGAGAGGCAGAAAGGAAAAGTTCGTCTTGGATCTGTAGCATCGACGAGTTTTCAAACCGTTTATTGTTCACGGCAAAGCAGCAGCCGCATTCTCGCGCGCCGTAAACGTCCAGATACTGTCAGGTCACACCGCGCGGCCAACCAGCGCCCCACCCGCCTTTTCCGCGCTGAAGCTCGTGGTCTCCGTGGCCCAGAAGACCCCACGAGGCATTGGGCAGTTGGCGTGCAGACGGCCAGCTGCACCTGACGACCTGCTCTTTGTGTAATTTCTCCTAGGAAGATGGGTGAGGAATGTGCCCTCCTGTGGCCGAAGCCTGCGGATTCCCTCGGCCTAAGACCCGGCATGGAGAGCGTGGAGCGGGGACAGTGCCTGGGGATCTAGGCCGCGCCTTGCAGCCGGCCTCCCGGGGCTTTTTCTCGTTTGACCTCACACTCGCTCTTGAGCTGTGGGGGTGGGTGACAGATCGCGGCCCTGCCCAGGGCTGCCTGGGGAGGGGCAGGACGCCGGTCTCCGGCCCCCCGTATTTGGTCCACTTCAGGGTGTTGCGCCGCCTCTTGTCGAGTGGGTATTTTTCCGGTCGCACGCGGGTTTGTGAGTTTTCCCGCCGGCCCCCTCCCCCTGTTCCGTTACCGGGCGGGAAGGAGAGACTAAGGTGTGAGCTGTGTCTGTCGCTGCAGCGGCCCCAGAGGTGCCGAGCTGCGGGGCACAGGGGAGGGAAATCCGCCCTCATCCTCGACTCTCCTTCCGCGAGTCGATCGTTCCAGAGAAGAGCGTCTGAGACGGACGAGGCCACCGTGATAGCCGTGCGGCCGCTCTGGCGAGTCCCGGTCCCAGCTGCCCGTGTAGGGGTGTGAGACGGTGGGCGTGAGCGAAAAGGAAGGGCAAACGGGGACACGCAGATTTCTTTCCCACGGGGCTTTTGGGCCTAGGACATTAGGGCTTTCAGTCCAGGGCCAGGAAGCACCCAGTGCTTGTCCCTGGGATCCACCTTGGCCCCCCCGGGTCGCTGTTCAGGGTGACAGGGCTGTGGACCGTCAGTCCCGCCTCCTCCCCCAGGGTCCTCAGGAGCGGGGAGTGGGCAGGGGACAAATGGAAGCAAGTGGGGACACGTCCTTTCTCATCGGCCTCCCTCTCCATCATTTGCTCTGTTTTCGTTGAGGAGAGAATTCTTTTATTTAAGGATGTTTTTCAAGGACCCAGAAAGTCTCTGCTTACTCTCTGGAAGTACACTGTCTTCGGAGGGGGAGAACACCTCTACAGCAGCGGTCCCCAGCCTTTGTGGCACCGGGGACTGGGGCTTCTATGAGAATCTAAGGCCTGAGGATCTGAGGCGGAGCTGAGGTGGTGATGCTGGCGCTGGGGAGCGGATGCAGATACAGACGAAGCTTCCCTCCCTGGCCCGCCGCTTACCTGCTGTGCGGCCCAGCTCCTAACAGGGCCACGGACCGGTACCGGTCCACGGCCCCGGGGGGTTGGGGACTCCTGCCCTATCAGACCTTCTTACAGGGTCTGAGAGATGAGACGGTGAGCAGACCTTTGATGGATTAAAATGGCACGAAGAGAGACCATCGTGAAGGGAGGAAGTACAGGCGGACACAGTTGTCTGTAGACAGCATGTTTGTCCCCGGCCTGCCCCGGGCTGGGGCAGCATAAAGAGTGAGGAGGATGCAGTTCTGGACTGGAACGTGAACTTCATGGAGAAATAGTTGACTTCTGGCCTTTCGGGGGCATAGACTCCAAAAGGGGCAGATTTGGAGGGAGGTTCACGGCCATTTTTCACCCTGCGCGTTCTTGTGGTCGTTCAGTTGCTTGAGCAAAGTCTAGATGGACACAGACTTACAGATAATTTATTTAAGAAAAAAAATAAAAGTAATACTTACTCATGGTTAAAAAGAGTGTAAATACCGAAGTCATTGTAGTTAATGTCCTTTGGAATATTCCAGAAGTTTTCTATTCACATAGGCGTGTGTCTCTCGCCCGAAAGCACTAAAGCACAGCTGTTCTGTTCGGCGGTCACGGCTGGACAGGGCGCTGCGTCAGGACACTGCACACTTACCCCAGACGGGGATGAGCGTGACGAAGGTGTCCCGGTGACGGGTGGCGACGTGAAGGCCAGCACGGCCCCCCCAGCCCTTCCTAGCCAGCCAAAGGTTGTGGTTCCTCATAGCCTCTTTCTCTGGATTCACGCCTCCCCTCAGCTTCTCAGAACTGCTGGCAGTCCTCCCTGGGTTTCCGGTTCATTATTCCTTCCTCTCACTTACAGTTTTGCCATGTGACACGTGTGGCCTTGAAGTGGCTCGCTCAGTTCTGCCCGTTTTCGTGAACTCCACGTAACTGTAGTTTGTCCGGGCTGGCTCTGCGACTTGCCGTTTTGGCTAAGCACCCTCTCTGTCCCTACGTCTGTCCCGTGTCGTGACGACACCCGTAGCTTCCGCCCCTTCGCTCGCACGGCCGCATGGCACTCCACCTTACGAGTCGCGCGCAGTGTGACCACCGTGCTTTTCAGTGCCTGTCATTTTTTTTTCCTGCTGACCCTGGAGTTAATCTGACGCTGTGAATGGACAGGGGCCGGGCCGGCGTGGCCGCTCTGGCCCAGGAGTGGCGTTGCCATTCTCCGTAGAAGCAGAGCTTTTGCCGTTCAGGCCTGAACCATCTGCAGCCCCGAATCTCTCACTTTCACGTGTCACAGCCGGCTGTCTGGCCGGACCCGGGGAGCAAAGTGCAATTTGAACCGTGGGTCCCCCCGGGCCAGCTGTCAGAGAGCCTGAGGTCCGGTGTTGGAAGCCAGAGGTCAAGGATCCATCCTGAGCACAAGGCTGGGGCCGGGGCCGGGTCGTGGCCTTGGCCTTCGGGGAGGCCTTCTCTGTGTGGCCACGCGGGCGGGGAAGTGCGTCCTTAGGCGAGGAGGAAGCAATCGAGGGAGCGTGTTTCCCGCCGGGTCTGGGCAGCCGCCCGTCGGGTGGAAGGGCCTGTCAGCTCCCAGCCTCCGTCACCGAGAAGTAGAATCTCCTTCTCTTCCTGCTAATGAATACCTGGTCACTGCAAGAAGGAAATACTGGGGAAACCCCAAATCCGTGAATCCTCTTCACCCACCTGATGTTAATACATGAGTGAGAGGTGTCCATTCAGGCTTTTAAAAATGCTTATAAAAACTATGTAGATGTTACACATAACATGGCCTTAAAAAATGGATGTCTTTGGAACCAGAAAAGCAGTTTGCCGTGTTCGCCGTATCTGCTGTGGACATATAAAGTATGTGTGTGGTTTTTACTGCAAGGCATCGTGGCGCGTCTGCACCGAACACTGCCACGTGCATCTCCTGAAAAATGAGGTTCTCCTCCGTAACCACTGACTGGGCCGTTAATCCAGTACCGCTCTCTGTTGTGCAGGCCCCATTTACAACCGCCGGTTGTCTCAGTAATGGCGGAAGTGGCTTTTTAAAAGTTCCATAGTTTTACTTTCCCCCCATCAGCAGAATGGGGGGACCGAAGTGCAGCTGGGACTTTGTCCTTCGTTTTTGGGATGTGGGGAGGTTCTGACGGAGCGCTCCCTGTTCGCCTGCTGGCCGAAGCCTGGCTTTCCTTCAGGACCTGGTGGGCATGTTGAGGCACCGTCACTCCCTGGGCTGTTGGCCTTTCCCTAGGACTGTGGGGAGTAGCCCGTGGCAGCTCTTTGGGGCGGGCTGGTCCCTGAAGAGGAGGGACAGTATTCACTATCCCCGAAGGGGCTGTGTCCCCAGCAGGTTCCAAGGGGGAGGTGACTGAGCAGGGGCAGCCATGCGCTGAAGCATCACTAAGAAACACAGGCATACTCCGAGATATCGGGGGTCTCATTCCAGACCACCGCAGTCGAGCGAGTCACACAATAAAAGTTGTGTTTACACTCTACTGTAGTCTATTAAGTGTGCAATAGCATCGTGTCTAAAAATATAACGTACACGCCTTAATTAAAAATACTTTATTGCTAAAAGATGCTGACCATCATCTGAGACTGTTGGGAAAAATGGCACGGATAGACTTGCCCGATGCAAGATTGCCACCAGCCATCAGTTTGTTTAAAAACGCAGGGTCAGTGGACCTCAGGAAGAGGAGGCGTGCCTGTGCCTCCGTTACAAAGTAGCCGTTCCATGGGATGCAGGGTCTCTACTCCATTGTTACTAAGTTTCCACTCCTGCGGGGAGCATGCTCGGTGGGAGATTGTTAAATCTGAGTCTGGCATTTTGGCTGATTGGCTGACGTTCCTTGTCACTGTGTATGGGAAGAATTACTGGCTTTGCATCTTAACCAGGATTCCCGTGAAGGGCCTGTCAGGTCGCCCAGGTGAGCAGTTGGAGGAAGGCTGGTGGGCTGAGCTTCGGGGCAGGGGCTGTGGCTCCCTGGGGGTGTTTCCAGGGTCTTACCCTGGCCTGGAGCTGTGCCCTGCTGTCTGACGGGTGAAGGCTGGAGCATGTCTGTCCCTTTGGGGATGTTCGTGCCTCCTGGAACTCTGCCCTGCAGGCTGGGAGGAAGCCAGACCCTTCAGCAGGAAGCCTCTCCCGGGCTGACCTGGCCTAGTCGCCCTCACCCTGATTGAACCTCTCCCTCCTGCAGAGAGCTCCACCACAGGAGGACCTGAGGCTTTGCCTGGAAAGGTCACTTATTGATGCTTTGGAAACAAAGTACATCTATGGACTACCAGCCATCACCAGAGGGAGAGGGGCCCAGAATGAACTGCCCTGGAGGGAGGCAAGGCCAGCCTGCGCTGGATAGGCTTAGGTGTGAGCCCCCGCGGGCACACTCCCGCCACACCTCCCACAGAGTCCCTCACTCCCCTGGGCCACGGCTTCCTCCTGGGTGGGGACAATTTGATTTGACATTTTGTTTCCAAATAGATTGAGCAAGAGAAGATAGCGACTCTGTTTTCCGCACCTTTTCCAGAAGTTTCTCACGAGGGGAGAGGGAGGACTCCCCACGAGGAGTCATCCGCCAGCCCTGCCTGTGATGGCAGGGAGTGTTTTCTGGCTCCTTCAGTTTCTGGAACAACTGCAGTTAATTTACTTTCCGGCCCGACACCCCTGGCTGAATAGTGTCAGACGTGACTGGAGCCCAGGGCGCCTGTTGTGGGCCCCGGTCTTGTGCATTTGCTGGAACCCCAGCAGGAGCCACGGGGTGCAGACGAGACCCGCTGAGCCCTCCTCGTCAGTGTGCTTTGGGGTGTCCAGTGGCAGCGTGCACCCTCTGAAATGTAGACTCATGAGGGAACTCACAGGACGCATGCAAGATGACATTCCTCCAAGGGCTTGGCACTGTTTTTCCCTGCTGCCCCAGATGTGACAGTTCATGTGTCTGCTGCCCATGCCCGTGACACTCCTGTGGCTCACATTAGGCTGGAGTTGGTCCTGCGCCGTTCCTCGTGTGCTCACTGTCCTGTCACCTCCCTCTCTCATCTGAGTGCACAATGACCTGGGTGTGTGTGTGTGTGACTTTTAATGAGGCTAGCCTTGAATATGCTCAAGTGCTTAACAGACGTTTAACTTGCGAATGGCCATCTCTCACGCTACTTTCGACATGAGGACGTCAGAGCCAAAATGATTTGAACCGACAGCATAGTCGTCACCAAGCCCTTTGGACCTAGGCGGGTCGTGGGGATCAGTCCCGGGGGTGTCCCCGTCGTTGAGGGCAGAGTCAGACTTCCTCTCACAGACTGGGCTCCAAACCGCCCCTGGTGGTAACGGGGTGAGGGAGGGGACGGGGAGAGTAGTCGCCTTCCCGGAGGACCGATCGCGCAGATGTGGCGGTCATTTACTGGTTCCAGGAACTGGATGGAAGCGGGCGGCAGAAACCTCCAGCCCAGGGGGCCGAGCAGTGGCCCGGCGGGCAGGCAGGCCTCGCAGACCGAACGAAGCCAGCAGAGCGGGCGCTGCATTCGCTCATGTGAAACTTCGGGGCGGGGAGCCCGGGGGGCTTCTTGCTGCCCAGCTGTGCCAACGGGGCCCGAGCTCCTGGGGACCGGCCTTCCCGTCTGCATGGGTGTGCGCCCAGGCTCTACGATGTAGGCTTTGCGGGGCAAGGGTGCTCTTTGCGGGTAGAAATAGGGTTCTCCCCACCGTTGGCGTGGCTGGAAATAGGCTTTGTTCATTGGAAGTTGGTTCTCAAAGCGTGAGGCTGACACGTGGAGTCCGCTACCCGCCCAGCCCCGTGTAGTACTAGCGATGTAACCCAGATGTGTGCAGGTCTGTCTCCCACCGGGTGAGGAGGGACAGTGTGTGCTTAGCTGGGTGGAGGGTGGGGCCCGCTGGATCCCCACCCCACCCCATTGTCCATGCCTCAGAAAAACGAAAGCTCCTTGTCACAGGAGGCCCTTCAGGCCCTCCCAGGATGTTCACTGTCAAACTTGAATTTCCAGTTGATTAAACTGTGAAACGTGTCTTCCTCTCAGAGTGTTGACTTAGGGAACCTTGGTCTCCGGTTTCAGAGCTGCTTTGTTTCCTCCTGGAGGGACTAGTCACATCACCTGCTTCTCAAAGGTCTCGTGTTCCGTGGATAGAAGTTTTAATTTAGTTTTTGGTTTAGTTTTTAAATCTTGGCTTGAGTCAAGCAGTACTCTAAGGGCGTGAACTGTCATTCACGTATAAGATACATGGTTTATTCTCTGTGTAGTAGAATTAGACTTTTTCTCCCCGTCCCCGCCCTCACCCCGTTGCCACCAGGGGCGGTTTGGAGCCCAGTCTGTGAGAGGAAGTCTGACTCTGCCCTCAACGACGACGGGGACACCCCCGGGACTGATCCCCACGACCCGCCTAGGTCCAAAGGGCTTGGTGACAACAGTTCTGTCGGTTCAAATCATTTTGGCTCTGACGTCCTTCTCACGTCAAAAATAGCGTAAGTGTGTGAGAATGCCGTCAGTGAAACACACCTCGATCCAACCGCACAACCCGAGTGTGAGCATTTTGCGTTCGAAGGGAAGGGGCGCTTGTTGCAGGGCTGGGAGCTTCCGGGGGGAGCACGCGTCGATGCTGCCCGTCTGAGCGCTGGCTGGGAGCCTTCGTCGGAGGCTTTAGAGGGAATTTGAGACGGTCTCTTGCAGCTGCGGAAGACGAAGAGGGGCATAGTAGATGGTGTCAGGCTCTAACGCACGGTCAGAGTTAGTCAGACTCAGTGACTGTTTCCTGCAGCCGTGAGACGCTGGGCTGCTGGGCTGTAGCCAGGTGTGTCGCCCCCTGCAGCTCTCCCTGCTGCTGTACTTCCGGAGATGACGTGTGTGCGTGTGTGTGTGTGTGTGTGTGTGTGTGTGTGTGTGTCAGCGTCGCCCCAGTGCCCCACCAGGGGGCCGGCCCTGACCTCCGCCCTTGTCCCTGCAGGGCACTCTTTGGCCCTGGATGCTGTTTTTGATGAGCAAACTGGACTCTGGCTCCACTGTCTGGCGTGACGGTGCTTAAGGCCCGGGACCGCCTCTTATGCCGAAGCACCGAGCATCAGCTGGCATCTGCTGAGTCCTTGGGACTTTAGAATGTGAAGGTAGAGTTTCTGTTGCAGGGAGGTTGGGGGGCAAGCAGGGCTCACAAGGAGACCCCGACCTGGAGGACAGGGTGGGCACAGATGGCAGAGCAAACCCCAGGCTCGCTGTGTCAACCACTCAAGCCTCATGGGATTCCTTTTATACCATGCATTCTTCATCGGGGCGAAAAGCGGTTTTGGGGAGGTGGAAAAAATCCTCGATGTTAACAAAATCCTAGGTTTTGCCAAAAAAACCCACAGGATGTAAACAGGTATTCAGTGTTCCTGTGCTATTAAAATTTTATGGGGTAGAAGGATCAGGACAAAAAATTCTGAAAAGGCTTTTCAGGACAGGCAATAATGCAGAATGGCTTGAGAAACGCTGCTTTATACCCCGTGAGAGTCTCGTCTCCAGGCCCTTGTTTGTGGGGTCTCCCCCTCACCGCCTCTGTCCACCCCCCACCCCCAGCGTCTCGGCCGGACCCTCCTCGCTCCTCAGGATCAGCCTTCGCCTTCCGTAGGATTGATGTGTGCCCTGGGCTGCAGTGGTCTGTGTGATGGAGGGGATTGGAGGGCCGGAAGTCAGAGACAGGGAACAGTTGTCACCAGAGCTGGCCAGACCCGTCTGTGCTGTCCCCTAGCAACTCAGTTGATTTGATGCCCTAGTATGTGGATATCACTTAACCCCAGCCAAGCAACCCGCTGCCACCCCTCCCCTGCCTGCCAGTGGGGGTCACGCTGCTGCTTTAGGGCCTGTATTATCCTGCAGGGAGAAAAAAGGTGGCTTAAAAATCTTTTTCAGGGGCAGAGGGGACAAGAGAAGTGGAGGGTGCAGAGCGGAAGTAGCTGGTTTCAAATCGGCCAGGTTGAGCTCCCGCGGTTCCTGGCATCCTGTCAGGAGGAGTTATGGTTCCAGAACCTCGCCTGGGAGGCAGGCCTGGGGGCCGTCCGAGCCCGCTCCGGCTCCCGTCCAGGACTCGGGTTGTAGCAGCTGATGGTGATGACGAGGCGGGAGCTTCGGGTGGGCTCTGGGGGTGGGGGGTGATGGTGATGGCTCGTCTTTCTCCTTGCGTCCAGCGAGTGTGGGCCAGAGCAGGCGCGGCTGGGCCGAGACCTCACCGTGCGTCCCCCTTGCCCGCTTCACTGCTGTGGTCTCGTCTTTGGCAATAAAAAGATTTTACTGAGACGCTGCTGTGAATCTTGGAGGAGATTAGAGACGGTGGAGGCGGCGTGAGGAAGCAGGCCCCCTGCGGTGCTCGACTCCGGTCCAGTGGGCCTCCGTGTTCGGCGTGAAGCCGTGGGAGGCGAGCCGCCCCAGGAGAGGACACTTCGCCACAGATACCCGGGAGCCCTTGACCGTTTAGCGGGAAACATGTTTTTAGGCTGGGGCCGTAGACGCCACCGAGGAGAGAGGCTTTCACCTCTCCAACGAGGGCAGGAAAGTGACGGCAGCTGTGGATTTGGGGTCAGAACCCATGTCATCAGCCCCGGGGAGGTGGCTTTGCCATTTCGTACCTGCTGCTAAAGTTACACACACTCCCTCGTGGTTCGCGAAGCCTTTAAGACGTCTTCCAGCAGATCTTTGCCGACCTCGTGTTTTTTCCCTTCCGTCACCCGGCGGTAGTATGCGGCTTATGGCAACTGATCAAACACTTCGCCAAACTCGTAGCTCGGGATCGAGCGTGGGCTCCCTCTGAGCCTGCCGGTCCTGGTTATGTGAGTGACGTCGGCTTCGTTGCTCGGAGTACCTATCAGAAAATAAGAGAAACAAGTCGCGTTCTTCCAGTGTTTTCTATCAGCCACCCTTGGAAAACTAAACGGACGAGCGACGCCACAAGGCACGTGAGGCCCGGTTTTCAGGGTGGCACAGGGGAGCCACGCCGTCTGTTCACTCACACCGTAGGGCGCCCTCGGCGAGCACCTCTGATCGAAGGGCGCGGCCTTCCGTGTCCCTCGGCCTGCCTTAGTATGATTTACGTGTCCCACCCTCCCTCCGTCCCGCCCCACACCAGCCGCCTTCGCTAAGCATGTCTGCTGTGCCCAGGATTCAGCACGTGCTTGTGGGAATCTGTGAAGTGCATCTTCGTGTTCGACTTGGAAAGGAGATCTCTTTCTCCGGGGAAATGCTCGCGTCCCCAACCCCATGCCCCACTGCCGACCTCAGCTCGTGCGTGGGGCGCCTTCACAGAGAGAAGGGCCAACCCCACGTTTCCTTTTAGGTGTAGAGAGGGTCACCTTTGCTCTTGCCTTGGGCAGTAGATCCGGGAGATGACGGGGGTGGGACCCTCTGCCCAGAAGACACAGGCAGCGTTGCCACACCCCAGCCCTTTGGTGTCGCCAAAACGGGGGCAGCTGCCACCTTTAGCGGCGAGCGAGCCCTCAGCCTGCGGGGAGGTCTGGGAGCCGCGAGGGCGGTGTGCCCGCTTCTCCTGGGTATTTCACCCGCTTTTAAAAAGATGCAGGAAGTTCGCACAGGTCCTTGAAGACGTCTGTGTGGAGTTAGGGTAAGAACGGTTTAACCCCTCGTCCGAGTGGCCGTTAGGCCCGCCCTCTGGCCACGTTCACTGGCTCAGTCCCCTTAGGGCCACTTTCAGTTCTGCATGTTGCTGGTACCGAGACGTGCCGTTACTGCAGGGAGGGGACAGGGGCAGGCGCCAGGAAATTCTGTCGGGACAGCTTCATACCTGGAGACAGTTCGGGAAACCAGGTTGGAGCGCTTCCGCGGTGTGCTCATGAGACGGCTGGGACTTCGAGTGTTTAATGCTGGCTCTCGTCGGAGGCCTCAAGGCCCACTGAGTGGCTCGGTCGAGTGGAACCATTAGCTGTTTGGATGCGGTGCTGAAGCCCGGGGGATGGGCTTTCCGGAAAGTACGGACTTCCTGTCATCACTCCTTCGTCCATTTAGTCATCCGCTCACCAGAAGTGTCGCAGGAGCTGCCCCCATTCACCACGTGCGGGTGGGAGCAGCGCCTCTACCTGCGGAGGTGAGGGGCAGGTGCATGCACCTGCCGCAGGTCTGGAGGCAAGTGTGGCTGAGGTGGGCAGAGCTGCGGTGGGCGCACAGAGGCTCCGACTCTGAGAACAGAGGCAGAGGCGACAAGGAGGGGTTTGAGGTGGGGACGAGCCAGGGGAGAGTGGCGACTGCATCCAGGGCGTGGGGTTCCAGGAACCGAGCCTCGAGGCGGAGTACCTGAAGGTGAGTGTGATGGACCTCGTCTCCCACCTGAGCCAGGCTGCCGCTCTGAAGAGCAGCGGTGGCCTTGCTCTGAGCTCAGGCAGCGCAGAGGGGCAGTGCCCACCTTGGTCCTAACCTCCCCCGACAAAGGGTTTATGCGGGTGAGTGGCGCCCCCTCTGGGTAGTTTTTGATCTGCAGGTAGCGTTAATACTGGCTTACGTTGACGTCAGGTTTAGTTAACAAGCTTCGAGGACACTAGCACGTGGGAAGTGCTTAGTAAGTGGACGCCACTGCTACGGTACTTGTCATCACCCGTATTAAAGGGGCAGGTGGAGTCGGTGTGTCAGCACGTCTGCCTGCCGTGGTGGCTGACGTCTGGTGGCAGTGTGGTCTATGTGAAATGGAGCCTGGTCCCTAGAAACAATGGTGAACAGTTATACCCGGAGCCACAGCAGGACCACTGGGTGGGCGGTCACCTTCCAGCGCCGTGGATTTGGAGGGAGCAAAGGGCAGGACCGCTAGCAGGTGTGGGGGCGCTGCAGAGGGAGGCTCGCCATTCAGGGCGCCTGCAGGCACAGGTGACGTTCCTAAGTGGAGCCACCTGTGCATTCCATCTTGAAAATGGCTTAACCGAGGTTCACTTGATGCATGAAAGAACCTCAGCTTCGGGCTCGGGGAGCCACTCTCCATTCTGCCGCCACCCCATCTGCTGCGGCCCCGGCCCAAGTCAGGCCCGTGGGGCTGTTACTGGGCGGACAAAGGCTTTTCCCCACTGAGTCACCTCTGGTCAGAAGTTCAGGGAAACTTATTTGTAACTATCGTCAAGTCGCTGCCAGAGACCCGCAGAAGGACACCAGGGACAGATCTTCAGGAATAGGAAGGACCGAGGTGGGCTCTGGAGAGGAGGCAGCGGGAGCCTGTAAGCCAGCACGTTAATTTGCCAGGTAATTAGCGCTGATCTCGAGCATCTCGTTTTAATTGGCACGGGTCTGCCTGGTGGCATTTATGCTGAGGCAGAGAGCGTGGCCTGCCTAGCTGCTCCTCAGTGTTTGTTGGGGTTCTTATGTGGGCAGTTGGCATGCAGCAGGGGCTCTTGACTACAGCCCTGGGCCGGGGGCACAGGCATCGTCTCTGGGGTGCCCTGGGACCACTCAGAGCCAAGGAAAGAAAAGCAAGACCAAGCCCTTGACCAGAAGCCCCTCACTGCCCCTGGGCCTGCTGCTCCTGGTCTCTCAGACGATCAGGGAAGCACCAGCTGAAGGGAGAGAAGGGAAAGGGGTCCACTTACAGGCCTGTGCTCGGAGGCCCCAAGGGCCTCATGAAGGCCTTGGTGGCATTGGAGCTGTTTCTGAGTTTGCCGAACAGACTTTCTCTCTAGTCAATACATTGTAGTGACATCTGGGAGGGTTTTGCACGGTGGGAGCTGTTGCTTCCTTGGCCTCTGGAACCGGGGGACCCCTGGTGGGGTCAGATGGGACGGAGTGGTCCAGGGCCCCTGGCGCCCCCAGGCAGAGCTCCCGGGCTTGGTGGTTCTCTCTTCCAGGGAGATCCTGTACTTAGGAGTCTGGGTTAGTGAGGACAGCCCTTCAGGGAGCCGGAGGCTTGCCCGCTTCACCAAGCCACCCTTGCAGTCCCCATTCCTCTGTGACTCAGAGAGCCTGCTGTCCTCGGTGAGCCTAACCTCCTGCACGGTGGGTCTGCTCAGCCGAGAACCGGAGGTGGGTGGGGCCCCGAGGAATGGGCTCCCTGCTCAGCTGTGCCGCCGGCCTCCATCTGCTCCCTCTGAGTGAAGCAGCCCCCAGTTCAGTGCCTGAAGCCTGGCCACGTGTGCAGAGAGAGCCTGTGTGCTCAGAGGTGGCCTGTGTCTGGCAGGCGGGTGCCCATGTGCCGGGGTGGCACACTCTACAGGCACATCCAGGGTTGGCTGGGGCCGGAGGGCTCGCTGGGGCCAGAGGGCTGGCCACTGAGAGCGAGGGACGCCTGTGCAGCGTGTCCCCCGTCGGCCCAGGTCACGTTCAGCAGGAGGAGAAGGCCGTGTCCAGAGGCCAGGCTGCATGTGAGTGGTTCAGCGCTGTCTTTTTGTTGGACTGCTTGGACTAGATAGGAAGTTGACCCGAAGCGTGTGTGACCTTCTGCGTGGGTCTCGGCAGGCTGGCTCTGTGACTCACACGCACGTGAAGCCATGTGGCTCGGGAAGAGAGAGCTGGGGGTAACCGCCCTTGTCTGAGTATCGGAGAGTAGACGCTACTGGTAGGTGGCATGCCCTGTGTCTGAAACCGTGGCCACTGGCTGGTGCCACTGCACATTGAGACAGGACACTGGTTAGCTGATTGATTGAGTATGTAAACCAGTGTTTGGGCATCTACTCTGGGCCACATACCACGGAGGCCAGCCAC
>NW_024342466.1:1074656-1102258 GCF_902729225.1 Pteropus medius
GCGCCATTCAGACGAGCCAAGGCGTGTTAATTTGCTTGCTGCGGGAGAAAGCGTGGGCCACTGCGGGAGAGCCCTTCCCTCCCAGGCCACAGGCCGTGCACCCGAAGTGGACTGCGGTCGTCTGCTGAGCGGCGGCGGGCCCGGCGCCGTGTGCTCCCCCATTTCAGGGCCTGCTCTCTGATTCCCTGTTGTCCTCATTGCATGTTTTCATCAGATGACTTCAGCGTCTTTTCTCCGTCTGTTAAATCACTTTCCATCCCCCGAAAGTCCTTTGTCACCGCCTTGCTGCCCGTGAAGCCGCGTCCACCATCGGTCGGTCTGACCGGCGTTTGTCCTTTGGAGGCCTCTGTCTCCCTCGGCTTTGGGTCCCTCTTCCCGGGGCCTCGAGTACACGAGCTGGACGCTAAGAGTCAGGAAACCCAGGAACACCATGTGTGTTGAAATCCAGCCTCTCCAGCCCTTCCTCAGAGCCCTTCCAGAATGTTCTCACATCTCCATCAACTTCCTTCCTCCCTCCGCGTCACCCCAGCTGCCCTCCTGCCTTCCCCTGGAGGAGGAGCGAAAGGACCCCGGAGAGGCCAGCCCCCTTCCCTCAGCCTGAGTTCCGAGAGGCCTCGTCTGGTTTTCCCGTGGGAACCTCGTCACGATGGGATCGGAGCACGGTCCCCACCGCGAGCGAGCTGCAGAAGATGTGGTTAGAAAGGTGCCAGGACCCTCAGCCGCTGCGAGCGGTCATAGCAGAGTCCCGCCCTCGGCTGTAACGGTGCTGTGCAGACGATGTCACGAGGCCGCCCGGTCCCGCGGGCCGACGTGGAGCACACACAAAAGCGAGCCCCGTGAGCCGGTCACCCCTGGGCTGCTCGTGACTGCGAAAACGTGCACTACACCTTTCACTGAACTTTTTAAGAAAACTATTTTCCAGGTTAGAAATTATGAGACCAGATGACGGGGTAGATTCGAGCGTCCTAAGACCGAAGGCCGCGGGAGGTGAGCCCTGCTGTCACATCTCGTGTTCTCAGCCTCTCCCCGTGGCACGTGGACGTGCCTTTGCCGTGACCTGGTGGCCGGCCGTGTGCCTGTCTCCTACGTGGCAGAGCCAGTGTCTCTCATGGGACGTTTTATGCTCCAAGAAGCTTTTAAGTCAGCTTTTCATTGTGAGAGTAAAGTGTACTCACTGTGCAAAAAAAATTAGGCAGCACAGACGATATGACATTAAAGGATATCTCCAGGGGTAACTTGTTTGTGGGGGATCCTTCCAGAAATTTCTTGTGCCCATGGAATCCAATATCTCACTTTTTACTTTTTAAAAATAACAGCTTTGTTGAAATATAATTCACATACCGTGAAACTCAGCCCTTGAAAGCGTACATTTCCGTGGTGTTTGGTACAGTCACAGAGCCGTGTGACAGTCACCCCTGCTCCCTCATCTCAGAACATTTTTGTCACCCCCACAAGAACCCTGTACCCATTAGCGGATACTCAGTTCGCCCCAGACCCTGGCACCCTTTCATTTGCGTTCAGTCTGTGCGGATTTCCTCGTTCTGGGCATTTCGTGTAACGAGCACGTGGTCTCCTGTGCCTGTCACTTAGCACAGTGTCTTCGCGGCTCACCCACATCGTAGCGCGCACCAGTCTCTCTAAGATTGATTTCGGGCGCGTCTGTAGCTACGTTCGCGTGCACGTATACTTATCCTGAGTCTTGCATGTCGTTAGTTCATTCATCCGGGGAGGGACGCTTGAGTCGCTCCCACGTTTTGGCTTTCGTGAGTAAGTTCCCACCGCGCTGGGTGAGGTTTCCTGTTTCTCCACATCCTTGTCAATCATCATCGGTCTTGATTGCCGCTGGCTTGGTGGGTGGGAAGTGGTATCTCATTGTGGTTTTGATTTGCATTTTCCTGTTGACTGGCGTAGAGCATTTTTTCATGTACGCACTGGCCACTTACGTGTCCTTATAGGAGAAATGCCTGTTCAGAACTTTTGCCCACGTTTTAATTGAGTTATCTTTTTTTTGAGTTGTAACAGTTCTTTATTCTGGGTATAAGACTCTTATCAGATATATGATCTGCAGACGTAGCCTCCCGTTTTGGGGGTGGTCTTTTTATGATAGTGTTCTCTGATGTGCAAGTCCAGTTTGTCTGTTTTTGTCTTTGGTTGTGCGGGCTTCCTGTATAAGAGATGCCTGCCTAATCTCGGGTCCTGAAAGCTCACTCCTGTGTTTTAAGAGTTTCGTGACTACCTTTTTCATTGAGGTGCTTGATGTGTTTCGAGTTAGTTTGTGTGTGTGTCACGAGACGGGGTAAGTCTTCACGTCTCGGCAGAAACACGGACTCCGTAAGCACTGTCGCGCAGCTGGCCTCTCGCCCGTCACGGCACGTTTGGGCACGTCTCCACGTCCGCACGTTCAGACCTCCGTGTCCCCCGTGCCCGTGGCGTCCCCTTGTGTGCTTCTGCCACCGCTCGTTTAGCCAGATGCTGCTCAGCACTGCGTGGTCTTGTCTCGTTTTCCACAGCTGGCACGCAGTGTCTGCCGCAGGGACCGTCCAGAGCGTTCGGTAGAAGCATTTTAAGCGTAAGGGTTAATCTGCCTCATCTTCGCCTCTAGACTAGTGTCCCCCCGAGATGCCCAGGCCTATAACCCCCGGACTTGCAGGTGAGTTGCCTTATACGGCAGAAGGGACTTTGCGGGTGTGACCAGGGTAAGAAGCTCGAGACGGGGTGCGGGGGGTGGTTATCCTGGATCGCCTCGCGGGCCCACGGTAATCCCAGGATACTTAAACGCAGAGGACGGAGGATGGACACAGGGAGGGAGGGCCTGCGAGGGAGCCATGATCGTGGCAGAGGGTCAGATTCATGCACCGTTGTTGGCTTCGATGCTGGAGAATGTGGGTTGCCTCTGACAGCTTTTGGAAAAGGCAAGGAGGGGTTGTCCCCTGGAGCCTTCAGAAGGCAGCTTGGCCCTGCCCACGCCTTGGTTCTAGCCTGCGAGCCCGTGTCAGACTTGCCACCTCCAGAGCTGTAAGATGGAAATGGGTGTTGTGGGGAGCCATGCAGTTTGCGGCAGTCTGTGGCAGTCTGTGGCAGTTTGTGGCAGTTTGTGGCAGCTGCCATAGTCCACAAATACACAGACATTTTCACACGTTCCAAAGTCCAGGTGGTACATTCTCTACTAGGCCAGGCGGTGCTGCCGGGCACTCGGCCATGTCAAAGTTCCTGGTGTGGTGTTGACAAGTCATAAAAAACGTGGACCAGATTTTCAGCCCAAACACGGGACCTGAGCGTTGCCTGGAGGTGTGCGCTGCCACCGTGGGCTCAGGCCGCGTGGCAGAGGCCCACGGAAGGGAGGCGGCCCAGCTCCCCCAGAGCGTCCTGTGGGGGCTGCTAAGCTCTTCTGATTTGGGGGTGGGGTGTGTGTGGGGGAACTAGAGGGTGTCCCCAAACACACTGGGATTTTCCTGAATTCCTACCGGTTGATTCTGGTGTTTAGCCAGGTGCCCCATTTATCTCTGCCTGCCGGTGGTTGCCCCCCCTGCTCCCCACCCCTGCCCCTTGGGGGTGCTGGGAGGTGGCTAGGGCTTGGCTTGGCTGGGCTTGGGCTGCTCCCCTCCTGTGCACAGGCCGACCCTCATCACAGCCCCAGGCGACTGTTCCTGAGGCTCACGCCATCTGCTTGTCTGGGGAGGATGTCGAGAGGATTAAGTAGCTAATTCAGTATTTGGGAAAAATATCTGAGAACTTAAATAAAGGCCCATTAAATGCCTTTTTTGGATTAGAACTGTAATTGACTTAGTGTTTAAGGCAGAAACTAAGGCCTTTGATTTAAAAACTGTCGACAGATTGGAGCCTGAGCTGCTTCTGTTTCGGGGGAAGCCACCCACTTCCAGTCAGGTTGAAACACAACTTCCTTTATCCCCTTCCGACTCGACTTTCGTCGTCGTTTATAAAACACAAAGCTTTTCGTTTTAACTCACGTTTACGATTTGTCCACGGACTAGCATGAGGTTTTCTCCAGACTAGCTACTGTTGTGACATTGTGAAAACTCAGCAAATGATGGCGAAATATTTGAGCTTAAATTGGGGTATGTTTGGTATTAAGTTTTTGCATGTAAAAATGATGTCGGGAGGTCTTTAGGGAGATCGGTGTTTAACCCAGAAGGCTTGGTTAGAAGCGACCCCATTGTTCTCCGGTTGTGTCAGGTGCAGTCACGGTGTCCCTTTGTTTTCTTACACGGTAACGAGGGAGCGGCGTTGTCAGACCCTGGCGCTCGGCGGCTGCGGTCAGGTGACCGGTGTAGGAGGTCAGGTGACCGGTGTGGGAGGTCAGGTGACCGGTGTGGGAGGTCAGGTGACTGGTGTAGGAGAGTGCTTTCTGCTGCTGTGGGGTTGAGGGGACGGCAGGTCTCTCTTCACACGGCTGGTCACTGACCGTGCGTGGGGAGGAAGGTCGGAGTTGCCTCCTGTGGTCCATTTTGGAGCAGATCACGTTCCTACCTGGCGTGGATACCAGGTACCCCCCCCCAGCCCACCACGCCTGGCACGGGGGATGCATGCCGCTCTGGCCGCCCCCCAGACCCCCAGTTGGTGCCTCAAGCCCCAGCCGTCGACGTCTCTCCCCGTGCGTGAGCTTCCCAGTGGCCTCCTCGTCGCCAGACCCGGGGCCCCCCTGCCGTCCTTTTTCCTCGAAACCCTCCTCCCCTGCAGCTCCTGTTGTGAGAGTCATCAGTCCGGCTGGGGTTCTAGTCCTGGCTCTGCTCCTCTCAGCTGGGTGACCTTGGGCGCGTCACTGTGCCTCTGCTCCCCACCTGTAAAGTGGGCATGGCGGTGACACCCTCCTTCAGCCCTGGGCTTGCTGCGAGGTTCCCCACGGGAGTCTACGGGCAGCGCCTGGCGTGAGGGAGTGCACGGCAGACTGCGGCCCAGGTGTCTCCTACCTGTCCTTGGCCGTGCAGCCCAGCTCCAGACCCACTCAGTGCCCCCAGCCCTCATGGTGGCCGTTCTTCCCGGCCTGCTGTCCCCCCGCCCTCCCACCCCCTCGAGTCTGCCCCGTGCCCTCGTCCTCCGGCTGCGGCCTCCGTCCACACTTGCCCTGACAACTGAGCAGATGGCCCCAGGGTCCCCCGAGGACTGTCCCAAGTGAGCCGTTTGCGTGGACGCAGGCTGGGATGCGTCGGCTCCCGTGGAGGGAATTAATGCATTAATGGGATCCAGGGTCTTCGACAGACACTGTTCTGTTTTTCCAGTCGGACGGAAGCCGTATGACTCTTTCTGTAAATTACAGCCCTGGGGGACTTGGACTGTTACAATCAAGTCCTCATCCTGTTCTTTGTAGGGTGATGGTTTGATTTCTGGGTAACTTCTAGGGATTCGCCATATTCTCTGGTTTCGACTTAGCTCTGCGATGTCTTGGGCAGGGGCCCTGCGTGCGTGGAGGGAGAGAAGGCAGCTAGTGTTAATTGAGTGTCTGGTGTGTGTTCATCACTGTGCCAGCTGCTTGAAAGTGTCATTCGACTTAATCCTTGTCACACCCCCTATGCATGGGTGGTGGTACCCCTCTTTTACAGGTAAGGAAGCTGAGGCTGAGGCGGGGCCGGAAGCTCACTCCAGGTCACATGGCCGTAGGGAGAAGCCGGTGGTCTGCAGGGGCCTCTGGTTCCCAAACGCTGCGCTGTGGCCTCCATGAGCCTCTTCACGAGAGAACGTGGGTCTCCTCCCCTTGGGGGGCCTGGTCTTCTGGGCAGTTAGCTTTCATCCTGTGCCTTGTTCTGCCCACACGACCTTTTAAAACCTACCCCGGCCTGTATCCATCAAATCCGAAAGTGGTCCAGCTACTAATGACCAAGAAGTGACATCATGTGATGCTTTTCTTGGACCGATGAACCTGGTTTAAATTGCAGCCTTGAGCCTCACTTCTGAGCAGCCCGACTCGGAGCGGGGCTTGGGGGAGGATGCCCTTCCTATTACCGAGCATTATTTTCCATGGAAATCAATCTCGTCTGACGTGCAGCAGGCTGAGGACGCCTCCTGGTGCCGCGTGAGCAGAGCATTCTAATCCCGTTGCTCAGGCCAGATACCTGATGCCAGCTTTCTGCAAATTCTGCAGAAGTGTGGGTGCTTTTGTGGGTGCCTGCAAGTGCTGCCTCCACGCTTAGCGCTCTTGTGTCATCCGTCCACTTAACAAGTCCAGGGCCTGCCTGCTGTGAGCCAGGCACAGGGCCAGGTCGCCCAGGGCCTGGCATCTTCCCCCGCCTGAAAGCTGTACGCCCTTTGCCAGCATTTTAAACCCAGGCGGAGGAGCCCGCTTAGATTCGCTGTGTCTGTTTTAAGGATTGAAGGGGGATGCTTGGAAAAGGTTTACCGTTTTACTGCTTTTTCACAGTTTCCGTGCAGTCAGCTCATTGCCCACCCAGCATGATGGATGCCGTGACACGTGGAGGACATTCTTTGAAGGAACGAACCAGGCATTCGCATGTTCAGTTATTATAACAAAGCCCCACTTTTCTTAATTACTTGTGATGAAAATGTTCTTAAAAGACCATAGTTAAGTGTAACCACCAAAGGTTCCCACGTTACTGGCATTTTATATGTTCAAAGAATGTGTCACCACAGGACTATTTATTGCAGCTTTTTATTGTGAAAATTTTTCAAACACACCGAAAACTTGAAAGGATTTTGCAGTCAGTACTCAGACACCCACTACCTGAATTCTGCTTTCTCCCGTATCTGTCCATCCCTCAGCTGGCTTAGTTTGTCATGCATTTCACAGATGATCGAGGACCTCAGGACCTCTGCCTCTAACTCCAGCCGCGTGCCTGTCACCCACGAGTAACTCGAGTTCATTACTGGTTCCCAGCTGATTTTTCTTTGAGATAAGCATGTGTAAACCGCGAAGTGCGCAGATCGAAAGTGTGCCGTTCGATGGCTTTGATGACCTTCTCGCTGTGTGAGGTAAAGGGCCGGGTTCCGAGTGTTGCAAGAGCCTCGTCCTGTCCCCAGCCTCGCGTATGTGTCGTTGGGCAGCCGCGCCCGCCGCACACAGGGACAGTGCCAGACGAAGGCGCGCGGCCCCGGAGCTGCCGTCACAACGCACCGCACACTGCGTGGCCTGGCACTTCCGAAATTTATTCTCCCGGGGCTGGGGCCGGACGTCGAAATGTAGGCGCAGGCAGGGCCACGCTGCCTGCGGAGGCTGCAGGGGACGCCCCACCCGCCCTCGGGCATCTGGTGTTTGCTGGCGACCCTCGGCGTCCTTGGCTGGTAGCTGCATCTCTCCAGTCTCCGCCCCCGTTGTCACCTGGCCATCTTCCCTGTGTGTGTCTTCCATGCGGAGGTGAATTTTAGGGGACATGGTTCAGCCCAGGTCAGGACCGCGCCTGGTTTCCTGGGCTGTGTGGGTCTCTTCCTCAGGTTCGTCCCCCTACGGGGTGGGGGGGTGGGGATCCGTGCTGCTCGTCACCTGGCCCCGTGGGAAGCCCCACACTCCCACCTGTCTGTGCCTTTGCCTGGGCTGCGCTCGCCCCCGCGTCCCCCCTCAGCTGGCCTCTCTGCCGGCAGGGACCTCGCTCCCCCTGTTCCTGAGCCCGGTGCCCACGGTCAGCAGCCGAGGGCCCTGCCCCTGTGTGTTTGCTGTTACGTCAGCAGCCGGCCTCCCCCATTCCAGACTGTGGGACCCATGCGCTATCCCAGTTTCTCCCAGATGGAAGGGGGAAGGGCAGTAATGGGGGTGCAAGGGAAGAGGGACGGTGACAGCAGCCTCCACGTGGGAGAGGGGCTGTGGAGGGGAGGCATGCGCACATGCTCTCTTACTCCAGAGGGGGCACTGGGGCCGGAGCTGAGAGGTTTCTAGAAGGTGGCTTTGGAGCCGGGGTCCTGGCAGATATTCAAGGAATGCTGGGCGGACGCCCTCCGAGTGGTCGTGGGGTGGGGTGGACACGGCCAGCGCCGTCTCATCTCTAGTGCTCCGACTCGGAGGTTTCCGTATTGGCTTCGCGATGGCCCCACGGGGCGTCCTGAAAGGGCTGTGAAGGCCCATGTGGGTCTCGTGAGGTTCCACCAGCGAGTCCGAGGGCAGAGGGACGGTTCCAGGCCGTCACGCAGCGCGGGCCAGCACCCGCCAAGCCCCCTCCGTTCCCTCGTGTGGCCGAGGCAACAACTCGCGGAAAGAGAGTCCTCCTTGTGTCCCCGGGAGGGAGCCGGGGAGGCGAGCACGCACGAGGGGGGCCGCCGCGTGGGCCTTTCCTGTGGTGGCGGTCACAGATCGGGGCGGTCACAGATCGGGGCGCGGAGCGGCTTGGAACCGCCCACACCGCCCGTCGTGCCGGAGGTCAGAAGTCCTTCAGTGCGTCCACGAGGCTGCGTTCCTTCTAGAAGCTCTGGGGCAGGACCCATTTCCCTGCCTTTTCCACTTTCTAGAGGCCACCGTGCTCCTAGCTCCCGGCCCCTTCCTCCGCCTCTCTGTCTGCCTGTCCGTCCACTCCGTCGTCACGCTGCCCCGTCTGACCCCGGCTCTGCCGCTTACCCCCTGTCAGGACTTGTGATTCGTGGGTTCTCCCCGGGTGATCCAGGCTAACTGAGCTCAGGATACCGAATCACACCTGCAAAGCCCCTTTTGTCATGTAAGGCGACATGTCCACGGGTTCAGACATCCTAGAGGTGGACAGCCCACCTTCCCCTGAGAAAGACCGTGGGGCAGCAGGGTGACCGCTGTGCACGCCTGTCCTGGGCCGAGCACGCTTTCATGTCTGTGCTCATCTCATCTCCACAGCAGCCACGAGAGTCGGCCGTCACTCAGCCGTGCAGGCGGGGAAACAGGCTGGGACCGCCGGGGCCTGCATGCAGCAGTGGGCAACACGGAAAGGGAACCTGGCATCTCAGGCTTCTGAGCCGGGGGTTCTGCCCTCCTGATGCCCCAGAGCAGCCTGTGAGCACGCCCCGTGCCCAGATCTGGTGAGGGGCAGCACCAGAACGGGGTGTCCATGTGGCCGGGGTGTGCCGCGCTCAGTGGCAGGGTCTGCCTCTCCCCCAGCGAGGCTCCTCTTGGCCTCACAGGTCCGGAGAAGCGCAGGCTCCTCTTTGTGGTTCGGACACCGACCCTAGCGTGGTATTTCTTACTCGGGCCGCCTGGGCCCAGACCTCCCATCGCTGAGAGGCACCCAGAAGGCGACCCTGTCGCCCTTCACGTTGGCTCTCTCTTTTCCTCCTTGATGAAAAACGGTATAAATTAAAAAATGTTCATAGAGTGAAATATTTAACGTCAAATTTGTGCGTCTACGGGGAGCAGCGGTGTGGCCGGCCACGGGGAACCTGCCTAGAGACCCTGTCTCCCCGCCCTCGCCGTCCGGGTCCCGGTGCCGCTTCCCGTTCCGTCCTCCGCCTGTTTCTGTCAGCGTTTCGCTCCCTGGAGAGAAGGCCAGTGGGGACCGGCTTCCCATCGCCTGCAGAGGGCGTCTCCAGGCTTCCCTTCCATCCCGCGTGGCTTTGCCCGCTGGGCTGAGCCTGCTCAGGGGCGTGGCTAGGTTTGTGTTCTTCCTGGAGCAGCGGGGGTGGGGGGGCCTGTGCCCTGGGGTGGCAGGGGGGAAGGTGTGTCTGCCTGCCACCCTGCTGACCCTCAGCTGTCCTGCGTCCCAGCCCCGCCCCACTGGGAAGCCTTGATGTCTGGGCCTGGGCGGGGCTGGGCCTCCTTTCCAAGGCAAGAGCAGCTTCAGTAAGGCCTGGTCTCCCTCTGACCCACCCAAAGGAGTGTCACAGCCAGATCTTTATGTCACAATGCAGGAGAAAGCCCTTTCTTAAAAAGGGGCAGAGACTTGCCGATGAACTTGGGAGCCTGTTAATGCTGGAAGCACAGTGTGCATTAGCACCCCTCATTCCCGTCGTGCTTTGCAGAGACTTAGAGGAAGAAAGGGCTCACCCACCGGAAGTCCTTTCGATCCCTTTCTGGGCGAGTTTGCCGGTGGGTTCGTGGCCACTGAATATTAAGTGTTGATCTTTGGCCAGTGCATTAGACACTAGTTCTTAAAAATTGGTTTTGTGTGTCTGTCCGTTGATTCTTTTAAATCCAGAGACGATTTAGATGCCAGCTTCGCCGGGCCTCAGTTGCTTCGTCCGTAACGTGGGACTTCACCCCCGATGACATTTGATCAGGGTTAAGTGCGACGATGCGTGTGGGTGATTAGGACCGTGCCTGGCGAATGCTGTCCCTCAGGCGAGCTTGCGTGCCTTACTGTTCATGATGACGCATCTTAAATGTGACGGCTCCGTGTTATCTAGCTCGCCATCCTCCAAGCGGGCGGCCCCTAGCCTCACGAGACGGTTTAAATTTAAATGAGAAATTCCGTTCTCATGCGAGGTAGCTACACGGTTAGTGTGCTGTAGCCACGCGCCGCTGGCGGCCGCCACGTTGGGAAGTGCAGGTAAGGGACGTTCTTGTCCTCGCACAGTTCTCTTGGCCACTGCTGACCTGGCTGAGGTTAATTAGCCACCTGTTCTTCCTTTCTCTCTCAACCGATTTTCTGGGCCCTTTTCCAATGTTTATTATTGCTTGGGAGACTCCTCTGCGTTATAGGGAGATCGTGAATCTTTGTTGCAAAGACAGCTCTTCTGAAGGATGGGAGGATGGGTTGGCTTAAAGGAAAGAGGCCAGCACAGCCCTAGGGTGGTGTCAGCCCCCAGTCAAGGAACAAGGACGCCCCCGCCCTAGAAGTCCAGCGGTCCACGGTCTCCTCTGCACCGACACCTGCCACTTCTTTGACTTCAGTCATGCTAATGAGGACCTACTGTGTGCTAGAGGCCGAGGCTTCAGAAATGAAGCAGAGCAACGCCTGGGCCTGTGGGGTTCCCAGGCATCGGGGTGGGGCCGTGGCGGCATTGCTTTGGGAACGGGGATAGGTACACGCGAGGGAACGGGGACCGCACAGCGGCTGCAGGGTGGGGTTTACTACCCCCTTCCCGGTCTTTAAAGTGGCCTTTCACACATTGACTTAAATGGCATGTCCTAAAAAGTGACTTGTCTTCATTGAGTCTCCCCAAAACTGTCAACTTAATTTCCGTAGGAAAGAGCCGTCTTACTTAAACTGCCATTTAATCAGCTGGTGCGATGTCTAATCAGACGACGTAATTACAGTTCCTCTTGTAAACACTCGGATTTCATCGATGCGCG
The DNA here is from genome assembly GCF_902729225.1 of Pteropus medius. Taxonomy (NCBI): domain Eukaryota; kingdom Metazoa; phylum Chordata; class Mammalia; order Chiroptera; family Pteropodidae; genus Pteropus; species Pteropus medius. The sequence goes on from NW_024342466.1 coordinate 1,085,806, forward strand.
TCATATTTAAGTAAGTGACGTAATCACAGTCGTCAAGTGCAGTGGGTATGAGAAGGTCGGAGGGAGCCCCGCGGGCTCCTGAGGGCCAAGCCGTCCACCGCTGGGTGCGAGACAGTGCGATGGGCCAGCCAGCAGCCCTCGCGAGGTGAGCTGGGCAGGTGTGTTTCAGGAGGGACAGAGGGCCCCAGTTAATCTGGAGAGTCACGTTGGGGCGGCCGGTCCGGATGGCTGTTACCACATGGGACACACATTTCTAAAATCCAGATACTTCCCTTGCCCCATCCCTGGGACCGGCCAGCTCAGAGGCGGGGGGCTCTCCACGGCTGACGCCACCTCCAGGCAGGGTCATCTGGCCCGTGGCCTCCAGTTCGGCTTTCCTCCACTCCTGGCGTCCCCTCTTCATGTAGCCCAGCCCTTCCCGTGATGGCCAGGAGCCCTCTGGCTTCACCAGGCCCTGCCCTTGGCTGCTCATGAAGACGGGGCGCAGCTGCCTTGGGGTCCTGCTCGCTGCCCAGCATGTGGAGCCGGGCCTGCCTCAGAGGTCTGCGGTCCGCAAGGACGTCACCCAGTAGTTGTTGTGTGCTCGGTAGCGCTCAGCCCGAGCTGGTGCCCAGTCTGTGCGTGAACGATGCCACAAACCCGAGGCGCTGGGGGCTGGATGGCCTCTCTGGTTCTTCTTAAACGTACTCCTTCTCCCAGAGCTGCTCAAGTCTGCAGCTCCGCCCCGGCACTGAAGTCTGAACAGAAGAGCCAACTGTTCCTTTACCGTAATGGAACGACACGGGGGGGCGGGGGTGATTGAATCGTATGTGTTAAGCAAAAACAAAAAAAAAAGTTTTATTTTTTGCTTTGCTAAACACATAAACCGTTTAACAAAATGTAATTAGTTAAGATGTATTATCTGATAAAGGAAATTACAGCTACCCATAGAGAGTAATTGCTGGCAGTGTAATTTCTTGTTTTAATAGCAGATCGTACTTTGAAACCTCTTTAAACGCTTCCCACCACTGAAGACTTTGGTTTCCTTGTTTTGAAAGTTCTCATCAGGCTGTTTGGAAAGGGAGGAATCGTCCTTTTAGGTCCATTGGGGCAGCAGTTACCAAATAGCCATGAACATGGCCGTGGGGGTCGGGGAGATGGGGGCGTTGGGGAGGTGGGGCTGTGGGGGTCTTTGTATCCTCCAAAGAGAGAGACCTTTGCTTTAGAATTTTAACATTCAGTTAGTGACCTGCAGAGTGAAGTGTGGGTTGGATGGATTCAGTGTTGTTGGTTTGTAGCGTGGTGCAGTCGAGTGTTTGCTAAATTGGGGTTAACGTGCATTGTTTGTTGATTGTTTGTTGATGTTTCAGTGCATATTAGAGAGAAATCAGAAGCGCGAGTTCATAGCTAACAATAGGATAAATCTGAGAAGGAAAGGATTCAAAGTTCTTTGAAAGAGCGAGTGTAGCGTAGGTGGTCCCTGAAGGTCGCAGAAATCACGAAGCTGGACATGATGCTTGAGGTTTGGGATGCAGATCCAAGGAAACAGTTAAGACTGAATTTTTTAAGAGCCTCTTTGGTTATAAAGTATTGGAGCAAATATCAGTGAGCGTCGGCCTTGTCCTAAAGCTCTGTGCTCCCCTTGTCACGTCTGGTATTGTGAGCAGTGCCTCCCTGCGCTGGCAGCCCAGGCCTGGGACCGTGGTGGTACGTGTGTACACACACACGCGTGCGCACACACACACACACACGCGCGTGCTCGCTCTCTCTGTCTCTGTCTCTCTGTCTCTGTCTCTCTCTCTCTCACCCCCCTCTGTCTCTCTCTGTCTCTCCACACACGGTCCACACGGGATTCCAGCCTCAGCCCTGCGCTGTGATCCAGAAGCAGAGCTGCCTCAGGGAAGAAGCTGGAATGCGCAGATTTAATGTTATAGAAGTTTTCTTTATTGAGAAGGTTCTTTTCAGCTTTTTCTTTTAAGGGTAGATTTATCCTGACTTTGTTTCTGGTGTCCTTTTTCTTCCTGTAAAGACCTCTTTCCTGCGATTGGGGAGGGCAGTTGGTGTCTTAAATCATCTGTTGACCTCAGAGAAAACATTCCCTTTCTTCTGTTTTCTTGCCCAAAGTGAGGACGATGTGGAAGAGCAGCAGTTTTTATGAGGTGAGCTGTACCCTCGTGTGGCTTCTCGGGAGCCTTTCCTTTGTTCTACGGACTCAAACTTCCTGGGCGGTCACTGCCCAGCCTGCGGTAACCCCAGCATGTCTGGGACCAGCAGTGGAGGATGGTCCCTAGGACCCGGCTGCTCTGCTCCTGGCCTTGGCCGTGGCTCTCCTTGATGGATGATGCTTCCAGCCACGCCCCGGTGAGGGAGATGGTCGGGCAGGCACAGTCCTCAGAACCGAGCGGGCTGTGCAGAAGAGGTGGCCCCGGAGAATGGGAGTGGGCAGCCGGGCCAGGCTTGACTGCGGCAGTGAGCCAGGTGACCAGCAAGGGCTCAGCCGGTGCTAGGGGCAGGGTTGCGTGCCACCTCGGAGTGCGGGTGCAGAATGCCTCAGGGTGAGGCTTACATGAAGGAAACAAGTAGAAAAGCTGGTAAAGGCTGGCAAAACAGGAAAAGGTCGAGGGAGGCCAGAATGCTTTCCGGTTCCTGCCTTGTGCCGTTGGGCGGGCCAGTGGCCCACCCCTGACCATTCCATGGGACCCGAGAGACGTGCGGCTACCCTCCGGAAAGTGACCAGGTGAGACCCGGCCCCACGGGCATCTGCGTGGAGAGCGGCACGTACGTGTAGATTCAGGAACAGACGGGTCACTGCTTTATGTGGCCCTTTTATCTAAATGAACGTCGGGTTTCAGAGTATGGCGGCCAGCAGCACTTCTTATGGGAAAGGCTATACAGGAGGGGACGATGCTCCCCGGCCCCGTCTGCCGCGAGCTTGCTAGTCCTCGCAGTCGTCAGAGTTTGAAGAAATAGGAACGTGGCCGCGACCTGGCTGACAGAGAATGCGTCTGTACGGGCGGGCCCCCCGCCCCTCCCGCCCCCGGAGGGGGTCGTGCCCAGGAGTGCCGCGGTGGCACCGGGCGGCCAGCTCTCCCCTCCTGCTAAAGCAGGAGCTGTCACAGCAGGCATGGGGCACGCGCAAATGGGGTCTGGCCAGAGAAGCGGGATCCTGTAGTAGGCACAGGTGCAGGACGCAAGGGCGTCGGGAGCTTGAAAACCTGTCCCCGACGAGACAGAGCGCTTAGCTTCTGGGGTCCGGCATTTCTGTATTTTACAGGTAAAGTGGAGACGCGGGTGGCGGTGATCGAAGTGTCCTGCGGGCAGGTGGGCGGAGAGGCCAGAGCAGCACCCCGGAGCGGAGTCGCCACCTGTCCGTGGGTGTCACTGATGTCTCCTCCTCTCGTTGATTCGGTGCCTCTTCGGTGGTTGAGGTTTAGGGGTGCCTGACGGTTCTGTTACAGCAGAGCAGAAAGGCCGATGGCGAGAACGGAGAAGCCCTGGGCTGCCCCTCTCGCCCGCACGGAGGGTGGCCTCCGGAGGAATCCGTGCAGAGCCCTTCAGCGACTTCTCAGGGCCGAGGATTAAACACGCGGCCCCGGTACTGTTGGTGGCTTGTCACATTAGCGGGTGTGAGAAGCACTACATCTGGTCTTTGTCCCGAGTCCAGGCTCAGCTTCTGAACCCAGAGGAAATTCCTGAGTGGCAGGAATGAGCCTTGTTGTTCCTAAGGAGCCCCTTGTGATCACACTCAGTTTATGCTGACAAGGTGACTTGGGCCCTTGATAGCCTCAGGGTGGGGCAGGCCTCTGGGAAGACCAGGTGATTAGAGAGTTGGAGCTTTCTTCCCCACCCCACACCCAGGAAGGGGAGATGAAGCTCCATGCAAACTCTTGAACAGTGGGCTTCCAGGATGCTGAATCGGAGGTCCAGGGCGGGGGTGGCGCCCCCAGAGAGGGCAGGAAGCTCCGTGCACCCCCTCCGTGCACCCCTCCCCACCTCCCTTCCTCTGGGCTGTTCCTGACTCGCACCCTTTATGATAAGTTTGTGATAGTAAGAAACTGTCTCTGAGCGCTGTGAGCCGTTTGAGCAAATTATCAAACCCGAGGGACGGGGAGATGGGAACCGCCAGTTTGTATCTGGTCGGTCAGAGGGATGGGAGGCATCCGGTTCTGACTGGCATCTCAAGTGGGCGTGGCCTCGTGGGCCTGGACCCTGCTCTGTGCAGTTTGACAGAAACCCAGGTAGTGGGTGTCAGAGTTCAGCTGGATCTTGGGCACCACGCCGGTGTCCAAGAATCCGTGGTTGGTGTGAGAAAAGCCACGCGTTTGGTGTCACAACTGTGGTGTGGACGGAAAACGGCCCAGTTATTGCCACCTCAGGTCCTAGGCCGGAAAGCCATGAACTCGGAATCAGGACATCACAGTTGTGCCTCAGTCTGGCCTCTGGGTCCAGAAAAGCTCTCACCTTAGGGCCACGGGAGCCTGGAGATGCCTGGCCCCCTTACTTGACAGGCAGAGAAAGGGACCTACGGCAGTCGAATGACTCGTCGAGGTCACGGAGCAGGCCTTTGTTCCCCCGCTGGTGCGAGCACCATCGTGCCGGTGGCCGCAGACTCATTTCCTTACACACGCACGTGTAACAGAGAAGAAAAGGGAACGCACGGAAGCGAAGTCAAGGTCAAATGGTATTCTCGGACCAGTTCCAATTTAGGAGGTTTTAAATCCTTTTTTTAATGTGTGTATTTATTACTTACGAGCATCACATACAGTCAGTGATGCCTTCTTGTAAGTTCTCGGACATCCTGCCAAATCCAGGAGAACCCAGTAGACATGGGCCTGTCCTCCTTTCTAGATTCGGGAATGCCATTTAAATCTGCATCTTAGGTGACCGTCCACTTCGTTCCTGTGGGTACACTGGAGTGATCTCTAAAGCCTTGTAGCCGAAGCTGCCTCGTTTCCTTCTTGATTTCCAGTCTTTTAAGACAGTATTATCTGGAAAAGAGTATTTTGCTTTTGACGTTTTAAGAACAGAAAACCCACAGCCGAGAGGCCGAAGAAGCACTTTTCCTTTGCAGGTCAGTCTTCATCGTTCATGTAAAAATACAGGAGGGCCTTCTGCCCGGCCGGCGCGCCCGCTCCGCGGCCAGGCTTACCCGGCTTAAGCCGTGTCACGTAGTCCATTTCCGCGTCACTAGGTTCTCTCACGTCGTTCGACCCCCCACCCCCAAACCCTAGCCCCAACTACTGATGGAAGTCCTTGAACTTTTGGGATCTGTGCTACAGAGATTCACAGGCCTGCACCCGGCAGCTTGCGGACGATTCCAGGGGCTTCGTGGACCCTCTGAAGCCCCCTTCATGGACCCCCGAGTCAAGACGCTTGACACTGTCTCTCAGGCGTCTGCGTGGCTGTGGGCACTCAGAGGCCACAGAGGACAGAGCGGCCTTCCAGGGTCTCCGTCTGCTGGGAGGGCACCTCTTACCCCCTGAGGGTCAAACGTGGTCAGTGTGTGTGGGGCTGGACGCAGCGTTCGGGGTGGTGGAGAAATGGGCATGAGCATTAACACAGCCAGGTTCTCAGCCCTCTGCTGCGACTTTCAAGCTGGCAGTTTTGACTGGAACCACACTTGATTTTGAGCCAAATACGGGAAATTCTCACAATTTAGTGGAAGAGGTTTCTCCTTTCCTATGGGTGTGTGAAGGTCAGCTGACAGCAGAGTTTGGGCGTACCCGCTGTGGCCTGAACTGTGTCCTCCCAAATCCCTGTGTTGGAGCCGTGAACTCCAGTGGGAGGGCGTGAGGAGGCGGAGCCTTGGCAGGCGGGCAGGGTTAGGTGAGGTCACGAGGGTGGGGCCCTCATGGTGGATGAGTGCCCTTGGAGGAAAGACACCAGAAAGATCTCTCCATCAAATAAGGACACAGCCCGAGGGCACCTGTCTGCAGGCCAGGAGGTGGCTGTCACCAGGAACCAGATTGCTCATCACCTTGATCTAGGACTTCCGGGCTCAGGAGCTGCGAGAAATAATGTGTGTCATTTCAGCCACGGGGATGGGGGACAGAGCCGTGCCCCGTCGGACAGGGATGCCCACCAGCGGGCCAGTCCGTCTGCACCCTCGTCCAGTGACTGAGTCCGCTTGGGCATGAAGGCCCATCCTGGGCCTGCCAGGTCCCGCGGGGCTGGCCACGCCGTCGCTGGGCCTCCCTGGCCGCCTGCTTCCTGGCCTCTCCCACACCTCCGTGCCCCACTCGTCCCTGCGTCCTCCCCAAGGAGACACTTCATGTTGTCTCGAAACCTGTGACTCTTTCGAGGTCCTGTCTGCTCGGACCAGCGAACATAGAAGGTTTTAAAGTTCTCTAGTGGCCACGTAAAGAGAAAAGGAGCAGGAGAAATTAATGTCACTAACACATCGTCTAATCCAGCATTCCCGAAGGGCTGTCTTTCCAACTCGCGATTCCTCGGCACCCTTGAGGGGGCACTTAGGTCACGCTCGTCCCCGGAGCTGAGCCTTTGGGTCGCGATGGCATTGTTCAGTCACAGCACGTCACAGCTCTGAGCAGGCACGTTTCAGGTGCTGGGTAGCTGCCTGGGGCTGGCAGCCGCCTGTTGAACAGCGTGTCCTTGGCGTTTTGACTTAATGCTGGCTGGGTGGGCCTCTGCCCAGAGCCTTTGCCGGAAGAGATGCTGCTACTCGCTAAATGCCCTTTTGGAGCGGAGTCCTGTGTGTTCAGAAGCCATCCGAAGCTCTTGTGTCACTTGCCGGGGGCAGGGGTGGCCCCGAGTCCTCGCTGCCCAGAGCATGGCCGTGTGGCTGGAGGGCAGGTGGGTGGTTTGCTGCGCCTCGCCCCCACCCTAGTCTCTGTGGCCAGCCTCCTCCGAGCGCTCCGAGCCTTTGCGAAGTGGGCAGTGTGTGTCGTTAGCCTGCCATGACTGAGCCGTAAACAAAAAGTGCCTTCAGCAGGGACGCGTCTGACCCCCTCTGGGAGGGAGCGTAGGCTGGCTGTTGCTGAAATGCGGTCGCCAGTCGGGCCTTCGCGGAGCCCCACGCCTGCGGACCCGGCCGACTGCCATGGTACGGATCGGGGAGCCGAGCCCGGCTGGGCCAGAGCAGTGTGCTCGGGGGGCTCCTGGGGTGGGGGGCAGCGTTCCCAAGAGCCAGCCCAGGTGCCTGCTGTAGTGGTGACTTCAGTCCGGACAGCCGCTCGTGGGCGGCGGTCTCTGTCGTCTGGGCTGGAGCGCCACAGGACGCCACCCCTACTCCCCACTGGGACACAGGAGCAACAGACCCGCTCTCCTCATGGTTCCCGGCGTCTTAGCGAAGCTGGTGACGTGCTGGGGACCTTTACGATGCTAGCAAGCAGGCAACGTGTGGCTGCACCTGCCGCCACTGCGCTTACACGAGTGGTAAATTCGACGTACGTCTTTGCCACAATTGAAAATTGTAGCATACGCTTTAAATGTTTGTTTTAAGCCCAATAATTTTTCAGTGTTTAGGGTCAAAATGATACATCTATACTATATTTATGTCTGTCGTTCAAATAATTCAAATTAGGCATCTGTTTCTATCTACGTGCAGATGTGTAAATTATTTCCGTTTCCTTTCCTCCGACGGTCTAAGCCTTCGGAGAATTGAAGGTTTTATTATTACTGGTCAAGGTTCAGAGGCACCCACCTGTTTCATACCTCTGGGAAGAAATTCAGAAAATGGAATCATCGGCGGGTGCGGCCTTCCTCGGCTCCTGTCTCGGTGGCTGCTGGTTCTCACGCTTGTTTCTGTAACAGAACTCCACGTGACGGCCAGCGGGCCGGTCTGTCCAGCAAGGACTTCAGAAATGAAGGGTTCTATTCGGACCGGCCGGCTCCAGGTGAGCTGGGCCTGTTTCTCCTCACGGGGAGCATCTGGGAAGCCCCTGAGGGTCTTACTGTGATGCCAGACAAGGAGCGTTTGGGGACAGTCAGGCCACTTTCTTGAAGCAGCCCTTGTCACTACTTGCAGGTTTACCTGGCGGTACCTTTGCTCACTGGTCAGTCTTTCCTAGAAAGGTGACCTTTCATGCCCCGCCCCCATGCCCCATGGTCACGGACCTTCCCTTTTAAAAGTCTCCAGGGACTCAGCACAGCCTTACGTGATGCTCCCAGTGGTGCCATGGCCCTGCCTTGTTTTTAATTACTGAGGTACATAGCATGCACCCCCAAAATGAACTATTTAAAGTGAACACTTCAGTGGGATCTAGTAGATTCACAATACTGTGCAGACCCTGCCCATCCCCCGTCCCACCTCCCCCGCTCCCCCTGAAGGAGAGCCCTGCCCATGGTCCCTGCCCGCCTCGGCCTCCCCTCCCCCCCGTCCTGGTCACACGCCTCTGGTCCCCTGTATTATTTCCATCTCGCTCACAGGCGTCCAAGGACGACGTGCAGACTCCCGTGTCTGGCTGCTCCCACCAGGCGCCGTGCTTTGAGGCTCCACGGGGCCGCGTGTGTCCGTGCTTTGCCCCTTGTGACGGCCGAGCCGTGGTCCGTTGCACGAGTGTGTGTGTGTCCACGCCTCCCTCCGTTGTTGGCCTTCGGGGTCGTGTGTGCCTTTTGGCTCCTGTGCGTCGTGCTGCGACGTACACACGCACGTGCCGGCTCGAGTCACCCGTTCTCAGCTCCTTCGGGAACATACGAGCCGAACCATCGTGCCGCATGGTGATTCCGTGTTTAACTTTCCGGGAAACCCCTGGGCTTCTCCCGTCGTCTCTCGGGTCCGCGGTGAGAGTGCGGGGTGCTGGCCGCTTGCCCGCCGTGGGCTTGGTCTGTCGCCTCATTCGCTTTCCCTGTCGTGGTGGCAGTGGCTTCTCTGTCGGGGCGGAGAGAGACGGGCTGGCGCTGCCGTCTGAGGCGGCGTCGCGTGAGCGCAGCGTGCGTCCACTCTCGGAGGCAGCACCGCGTGTGTGCAAACACACGCACACGAGTGTGCGCGCCCGCGTTTACAGGCAGCCTCGGGTCCGGGAGTCCTGTTGGCGACGCGTCCATCCAGGGCTGTTTATTCATTGACTATAGCGCCCTCTCTGTGTTGACTTCTGTTTTGCCTTTTTGGCCTCTAACATTTCGACAGCAGTACTTCGGTGACACCCAGCCGTGACAACAGTGAGTAAAACCAGACAGCTCATGTACGGGGTAGGAGGAAAAAAATCTAGCGCCTTCGACTCGGCCTCTGTGAGAGCCTCACAAGGCAGCTCCGATGACCACGACTTCCGCCACCTGTGTGTCGACTCCATCGCGGTCCGGTCCGCACAGCACTCCTGCGTAGACGGTTGTTGTAGGTGACCCTTACAGTGACCCGTGAGGATGGAGTGAGCTTTCCTCGCCATTTCCTCCCCAAGCAGCCGAGGCTGAGAGAGACATTGGGACTTCGAGGTCGCACACCGTAAGCAGAGGTGCCGAGACTTAAAACCTGTATTTTGACTCCAGGGTTTGCTCGTGAAGTATAGTGGTCGTCTGTGTTGTTCTGTTTTTAATGGATTGAGTGTGAAATCGATGAAAATGTGTTCATTGAAGCCACTTAAAAAGAAAGCAAACCTGCGAGGTTATGACGGACACCTTGCAGTCAGCGGGACGACGGGTGTCAAAGCTCGGAACACGTGAGCGGAGAAGGGAGGACTGTGGTCGCTGGACGAGCTCACGGGGAGGTCTGTTTCCGCGTCCCCGGCTTGGACTCCGGGGCCCAGGTGTCTGCCCTTCGGGAGCCGGTGCCTCGGAGCAGGGCGGCCCTTAGAAAATGCGAGACCTTCGTCCCGTCCAGGGCAGACAGCTCTGCAGCAGGGGGGAGTGGAAACGTGACTGCTGGGGGTGTCAGCTCTGTGGGAGGGAAGAGACACCGGGCGCCCCAACATGGCCCCGGAGCTGGCCGCGCTTTCGGACCTTCTGGCCCCGGCTTGAGCCTGAGCCTCGGTGGACTCTCAACTCTGCTGCACTTGGCACAGCGGGCGCTGCTGCTCCCAGCGGCAGCTCTGGTCATCAGGCCACGGCCCTCAGCGCCCCGAGGCCAGGGTTACCGCAGGGTCCCAGCGTCCGGGACGGCCCGCACAGGCAGAACTGTCTTGCCCCAAATGCAGCCCATGGAGAAACACAGGCGTTTCCTTGAGCAGCACGCCGGCCCGTGGACGGACAGGGCCCTCCGAGGTCGGGCCGTGGGGTCGTGTGTGTCACACGTGGCCGGGTGGGGCCGGCAGCCTGAGATTAAGGGGGCACCAACATTTGGGCTTCTCGAATACAAGAGGCGACTCCTTTTAGCAGGACGTAGAACTGTTTCTCAAACGTGATTTAAAACAGAAGCGCAGAGTGCCAGGCGACGGCCTGACGGAGCCCAGGGTGAGTCAGACGGAGATGACCGTGACCTTAACTCGTCTCACCCTGTACTGTCAGCGAGGGCCTGGGGTCCATGCCTTCCCAGCATGCAGGGGTCACAGGCCCTGAATTTCTTCTCTAACACGAAGTGACCTCAGGCAGCAGCTTTGGCAAGAATTGAAAGAACTTTGTTTTGATGAAATGTGTTTCTGGAATTGGGGGGAGACATTTAAAAGAGGTTTCCGTTCATTTAAAATAGTTGGTAGGATTTGGCTCTGAACCTGCTGGGTGCCCCTCTGTCTGTGTTTTAAAGTTGAGATAATTTTCTAGAAAACGGGCCCTCTCAAGACCCACCTTTGCATTTTCCAGAATAATCCTCATTTCTCCTTGATTCATAGAGGTAAAAGACCACAGCCAAGGGCCCTGGGGCCGCGGTCAGGGGGCTGCCCGCCCCAGCCCGGCATCTGACGTTGACCTCAGCCTGCCGTGACAGGGTCGTGGCCATGGCGATCTTGCTGCAGAGGCGTGCCGGCCTGTGTGCCTGGGTCTCAGGCCGTGGTCATCTGCCAGGGAGGGAGCAGAGCAGCGTGCCGTGCTGGCTTCGGCCTGGGCAGGACTGAGGTGGCATCGGCTGCCCTGGGGAGGGATGGGCAGGGGTGCGGGGGCCGTCATAGGTAGGACCGGAGGAGGAACTTAAAAAGATCTAACGGAAATGTGGGTCCCTTTTTACTAAATATTTTTTTTTTTCCTAAAAATGTGATGTTAAAAGCAGCAGGTACATCCGGATCTGTCACACAGCAGGTTTTTACTTGCTGGCTGCCACCACTGTCTGAATTTCTGCTATGAGGTCGGCTCGTGGTTTTGTGCGGACCCCAGAATGACCGGTCTCATCGTCTCTGTTTACTTGGAGAGCAGGCATCTCGAGGTTGCAAGGCGAGTGGCTGAAAGCTTCGGGCTCTTGCTCACCGATTTGTGCACATCCAAACGGAGTGGGGACATCAGTTACATTCGAAGGCGGCCGACTGCGGTGACACGGAAGACGGTGCTTCGGTTCTGAGGACACATTAGATGCGGGGTGGCGGCAAGAAGGGGGCTTAGGAGCTCACCGGCTGCTGAAGTAGTCGAAGTGGTGGCTGAAAAGAACCATCTCCTGGAAGACAGCAGATGTCAGATTCTTAGTTGATTCTTGGCTCGTTATGAATCCGCACCGCAGTGTGGGGGCATGCGTGTCCACACGCACACACACACGCACACACATGCACACACGCACATGCATGCATACGCACACGCACACGAGCTGGGCGGGGTGTGTCCCCAGGCCACCCACAGGGCGGGTGACTGGAGGAGGGAGGAGCCCCCCACCGTCCCCGCAGGCTGGAGCACCGCTGCTCACCTCTGCTTTGCCTCCGTGCTCCCACGTCTGGACGGGCGCGGGGCAGTAGGCGTCGCGGGTCCACCCGCAGCCGTGCCCCGGGTGGAGGAGGTCCATGGAGGGACCTGCAGCGGGAGAAGCGGTGGACGCTGGTTCCGTGCCACACGTGAGGTGGCCCTGAATTCACAGGAGAACTGGCTCCAGCAGCCGCAGCCACCTGGTAAACCCAGCCGAGGCTGGACCCCGGGGGGTGCTGTGCGCAGGACGACGGGGCCCGGCCGAGGTTTACAGCGACAGCCCACGCGTCGTCCTGTCCTGGTCTCCTGGCCCTTCGGTTCAGGCTGCTGTGCGAGGCTGTGACGGACCTGGGAGGACATTTCTGACCCTTCCTGTGGAGTGTGGTTTCTACAGGGGAATTAAAAGATGCCGGGAGATGCGATCAACCTTCATCGGGAAGACGTGGCTGGGGGCAGGCTGGGGCCTTCCCGACCCTGGTGCGAGAGGACGGACTACCAGCAGGGGAGGACACGTGCAGTGGCTTCTTGGGCACGTGGGTCGCTAGGGTGTGATGGGCACACGCGCCCGGCCACCGTGCGCAGCACCGAGAGCCTCCCGAGGTGACTCGCCCGCGGGGTCGACCGGCAGCCGGCTGGCAGCGCAGCACAGTGGCCGGCAGGGGCCTTGGTCCCGGCAGGGGCCGCGTTCACCCTGCGTAGCTCCGTCGTTAGGTCACTCCTGGGCAGCTTAATGAGGGGGTGGTCACTAAACCCGCGTCTGAACAGGTGACTCGGGGCCTTGAGTGGAGTGATTTTCGAATGAACCGTTCGAAGGCCAGGAAGAGGACGTACCCAAACACAAACGTGGTGGCGGTAACAGGACCTCTTTGTGTCCCTGTCGGCTGAGCAGACATCTCTAGTCTCATTGCGGAGCGTTGGGCTGGGGACCAGCGGGTGGGCAGCACCGGGCCCCGGAGAATGAAGGACAGCGGGGCGGCAGCTGGAGCTCGGCAGCTCCCTCGCCACGGTCTGGGCGTGCGGTGGAGGTGCTGGCCTCCCACGTGCCTGGCTTTCTTCGAAGGCCTGGAAGGGCGTCACGTCCCGCATCGCACAGCGATCTGTTACACTGGAGGGGGCGCCGGAGGCCGGGGAGGTGGGGGCACCCGTGGAGGAGGCCGCGAGCATGTGGGGGAGCCAGCCGGGAACCCCGGGTCCTGCCGCCCCCCGCAGCCTCCCGGGAGCAGGGGTTCAGTCACTTCCTGGGGAACACCAGACACTTTCAGGGTGCCGGCAGATTCTGTTCCGACTGTTTAATGAAAATCGTTGGGTAAAGGGTCGTTCACAGGATTCGTTGTGGATGAGACAGTACAGACCAAAGTGAAAATTAGGGCTGCTGCTCCTGCTACCCCTTCTCCGCGCCCCCCCATCTCTAATACCAGCTCACCCCCTCACCTGGCACCTCCCCGACCCCTGATGCACACCCGGTCACGGTCGCGTCCGGCCCCTGACACTTAACTCCTCCGCGTAGCGGAATCCTGATTAAAAATCATCACCGTCTTGGTGGAGCTCTCCCCGGTCCTCAGCAGCCGAGTTACTGAGTCATACTCCGTTCAAATCCCCACAGTCCTTCTGGGGAAATTTCTGGATTTCCTTAAATTCACAGAGTGATACAAGTAATGATTTTTCTTTTTGTTTAAATCCACATTTACTTGGAGATTATTAGCATCAATTATAGATCAGAACACACGAAGTGTTGTTACTAAAACTTATCGATGGGCTCTGTGGGCACAGCCGGGCTCGCTTGACGAGGTTCGCTGGGGACTCTTATTCCTGGCTGGACCCTTGAAGAGTCTTCTAGCGGAGGAGGGTCCCAGTGGCTTGTCCCAGTGGTTTATGTCAGCACTTTAACCGGCCCCGAAGTTGTCAGTAGTTGGATTTCCTGCTGCTCTTCCTGCTTGGGCTTCTGTGTTTGTTTCTGTATCAAAATACATCTGTGTCCCCTTCACCCTTAACGTGTCTGTCTGAGCCTTTTCGGGCTCCTGTAACAAACAGCACTGACCGAGTGGCTTAAACAACAGACTCTTATTTTTCACGATTCTGGAGTCTGGAAGGCCAAGGTCCAGGCACCGGCAGACTCGGCGTCTCCTGGGAGTCAATTCCTGGTGTTCAGACTGCTGGCTTCTCATTGCATCCTCAGGTGGCACAAGGGGCCAGGGAGCTCCCTGGGGCCTCCTTCGTAAGGGCACTAACGCCATGCACGAGGGCACCACCCTCACGACCTCGGCACCTCCCAGCGGCCCCAGCTCCCAACACCATCACCCTGGGGGTTAGGTTTCCACGTATGAGCTGCGCAGGGACAAACCTTCTGTTTGTTGCGACACCTCTGCCAGACTTTCCACGTGCACCGTCTCCAGGAGAAGTGCCTCCCCCTCCCCCGCCCCCGCCGCGGCCCCCGTTCTCAAGGCCTCAGGAGGGAGGAGGCAGGCTCAGGTGAGGCACAGTCCCAGAGCAGTGACACCGGGTTCCAGAGTCCAGGAAAAGGAGGACGCGTCCCCACTAGCGGGCGTTTCTGAAAGGTTAGGAAACAGCTTTTCTTTCCTTTTCTCTCACTGTTACCGTCTCCCCCAGTTTTTACTCAGAGATGATCTTTCTAAGGTTCGGATGCTTAAAGCTAGATACAGTTTTTCCTATTTTAAAAACATACGTGGAAGGCAGCCGTGATGTCTCCACCCAGAGGTAAATGTCCTTAACTCTCGGGTGACGTCCCGTACGCTTCTTCGGACGCCGCGTCTCCTCGGGGCGTGTGCTGTCCTGGCGTTGGCACATGCTGGCGGCGAGGTCCCTGGCGTCCATGCTGGGTCTTGAAGCCGGTGATGGATGACCATGAGCAAGATGGCGTGTGAGGCTGGTGGTGGAAAATGTCGAGTGATGAGCTGAGCCTGGCCAAGAAGCTGAGGACGATTCTAAGGAAAGGACCTTACCTGTTACTTTTGGGATAAGATGCAGAGAAAGGGACAGCCGTGGCCTGGGGCCGTCCGTGGATGATAGGGTGACGGCACAGTGCTCCCTGTCCCCCCTATCCCCCCGGGCTTTCCTGTCCCCTCCTGGCTCACTGGGAGGCAGTTGTCAGAGCCAGGAGTCAAGGTAGATTGAGCTTCTCTGCGGTCTGTCAGCACAGCCCCTTGTCACACTCCACCCAGCCCGGCCATCAGATTTAAAGGCAGCACAAGCCCGCCCGAGCAGGCCACTCCTGAGGAGATCGGATTTCTGATGAGGCCACGTGTTTTTTGAAAATTCCATACGGAGCGAAGGGAGTGGGTTGGCTCTGAGATGGAATTGATCAGGAGACCAGGTGCATTCGGAGACTCGATCACCTTCTTTCTCAGTCGCTGTGGTTCCAGAGCAGCTAAGGCGTCTCACGCGCCGTGTGTTCACGTGAGGCTCGAGGTGGGAGGGAGTCCAGCCTCCTGCCCGACTCGTCCACCGACGCGGCTTGGATCTGAGGGGTCCGGGCCCAGCAGGACGGAGAGCTGTCACCAGGGAGGGCGGCGAGGTGACAGAGCTGCAGTCGTCCCTGCTTGGGAGCAAAGCGGGCGCGTCCTCCACAGCTCAGACCCGGGTATGGCATTTAATTCGGACACCACACCCTTGAAGGAGACGCAGCGTGGCTTAGAGAAGGAGCAGGGTGGTGAACGGAAGGGCCTTGAAACCACGTCGGATCGAGGGGACCTTTACTTTGGGGAAGACCTTGACTTCGATGCTTCTGGAGCACTGGCTCTGGGCGAGGCTGCCTCTAGGCTGACTGGCGTTGGCACACACTAGCGGCGAGGTCCCCGGCGGGTTTGTGGCTGGTGACACAGACTCACACTCAGGGACCTTCTCCATGCTGAGTGTGATCAGTGACTCCAGGCAGGCCTGTCCAGTTACTGTGTGACATGTGGGCGGAGGATGTTGGATCGAGGACTCGCATCCGAGTTGAGATGAAGGGACATCAGGACCTTCATCATCGGCCGCCGGTGGAGCGTGGAGCAGGCCTGGGGTGGGTGCGATGGGGAAGCCTGAATTGGGCTGAGGCTGTTCAGGCAGGTGATGGCTAGACAGCCATGCCCTTCAGGGTTGAAGATGCCAGGTGGGCCGATTTCCTGGACAAGAGATCAACTGAGAAATAGAAGATGGGGCGGGTGTAACTTACTCTGCACAGCCTCCGAGAAGTTGGTACCCCAGAAAGATGTCCCTTGTCTCAAAGTAAGGAGCGGCTGTTTGACCACTCCAGATAATACTGACCAGATGAATAGGTGCTGGGTTTGTGGCAGAGAAATTGTCCTTCAGAGCCTCTCAGCTTCCAGAACGAGCCTGGTGTGACGTGGCTGGGGAAGGATGGGGTACAGGTCGCGAGGCTGTCGCTGCGTATTGATGTCAGCTGCTCTCAGCCTGCGGGGTAAAGGGAACTGCCTGTGGCCCCCGAGTGGGCTCCAGCTGGCTGCCTTTGCTGAGCTCTCCAGAAGGTTTTGTCAGTAGGTGAGCATAGGCCTTCCTTGCATATGGGAAGGTGGTCCCCCACAGGTGTCTCCAGAGACAGAGGCCCTCATGTAAGACCGACCAGTCAAATAGCATTTGAAACACAAGTTTAAAATTAGTTTGAGACAGAATTTTAGTGAAATTAACTATTAATGGGGCGGGAGGGGAGGAATTTATTTCTAATTGTTTTAGATCACATTTTCCCTACTGGTCTTTCATTTAAAATGTTTCTGATGCACTTTGAATTTTGAAGACGCTTGCTGTGTTT
>NW_024342466.1:1102269-1141033 GCF_902729225.1 Pteropus medius
GACTCTTTCGAGGTCCTGTCTGCTCGGACCAGCGAACATAGAAGGTTTTAAAGTTCTCTAGTGGCCACGTAAAGAGAAAAGCAGCAGGAGAAATTAATGTCACTAACACATCGTCTAATCCAGCATTCCCGAAGGGCTGTCTTTCCAACTCGCGATTCCTCGGCACCCTTGAGGGGGCACGTAGGTCACGCTCGTCCCCGGAGCTGAGCCTTTGGGTCGCGATGGCATTGTTCAGTCACAGCATGTCACAGCTCTGAGCAGGCACGTTTCAGGTGCTGGGTAGCCGCCTGGGGCTGGCAGCCGCCTGTTGAACAGCGTGTCCTTGGCGTTTTGACTTAATCCTGGCTGGGTGGGCCTCTGCCCAGAGCCTTTGCCGGAAGAGATGCTGCTACTCGCTAAATGCCCTTTTGGAGCGGAGTCCTGTGTGTTCAGAAGCCATCCGAAGCTCTTGTGTCACTTGCCGGGGGCAGGGGTGGCCCCGAGTCCTCGCTGCCCAGAGCATGGCCGTGTGGCTGGAGGGCAGGTAGGTGGTTTGCTGTGCCTCGCCCCCACCCTGGTCTCTGTGGCCAGCCTCCTCCGAGCGCTCCGAGCCTTTGCGAAGTGGGCAGTGTGTGTCGTCAGCCTGCCATGACTGAGCCGTAAACAAAAAGTGCCTTCAGCAGGGACGCGTCTGACCCCCTCTGGGAGGGAGTGTAGGCTGGCTGTTGCTGAAATGCGGTCGCCAGTCGGGCCTTCATGGAGCCCCACGCCTGCGGACCCGGCCGACTGCCATGGTACGGATCGGGGAGCCGAGCCCGGCTGGGCCGGAGCAGTGTGCTCGGGGGGCTCCTGGGGTGGGGGGCAGTGTTCCCAAGAGCCAGCCCAGGTGCCTGCTGTAGTGGTGACTTCAGTCCGGACAGCCGCTCGTGGGCGGCGGTCTCTGTCGTCTGGGCTGGAGCGCCGCCGGACGCCACCCCTACTCCCCACTGGGACACAGGAGCAACAGACCCGCTCTCCTCATGGTTCCCGGCGTCTTAGCGAAGCTGGCGACGTGCTGGGGACCTTTACGATGCTAGCAAGCAGGCAACGTGTGGCTGCACCTGCCGCCACTGCGCTTACACGAGTGGTAAATTCGACGTACGTCTTTGCCACGATTGAAAATTGTAGCATACGCTTTAAATGTTTGTTTTAAGCCCAATAATTTTTCAGTGTTAGGGTCAAAATGATACATCTATACTATATTTATGTCTGTCGTTCAAATAATTCAAATTAGGCATCTGTTTCTATCTACGTGCAGATGTGTAAATTATTTCCGTTTCCTTTCCTCCGATGGTCTAAGCCTTCGGAGAATTGAAGGTTTTATTATTACTGGTCAAGGTTCAAAGGCACCCACCTGTTTCATACCTCTGGGAAGAAATTCAGAAAATGGAATCATCGGCGGGTGCGGCCTTCCTCGGCTCCTGTCTCGGTGGCTGCTGGTTCTCACGC
Organism: Pteropus medius; assembly: GCF_902729225.1. Lineage (NCBI taxonomy): Eukaryota > Metazoa > Chordata > Mammalia > Chiroptera > Pteropodidae > Pteropus > Pteropus medius. The sequence continues at coordinate 1,103,737 of NW_024342466.1, forward strand.
TTGTTTCTGTAACAGAACTCCACGTGACGGCCAGCGGGCCGGTCTGTCCGGCAAGGACTTCAGAAATGAAGGGTTCTATTCGGACCGGCCGGCTCCAGGTGAGCTGGGCCTGTTTCTCCTCACGGGGAGCATCTTGGAAGCCCCTGAGGGTCTTACTGTGATGCCAGACAAGGAGCGTTTGGGGACAGTCAGGCCACTTTCTTGAAGCAGCCCTTGTCACTACTTGCAGGTTTACCTGGCGGTACCTTTGCTCACTGGTCAGTCTTTCCTAGAAAGGTGACCTTTCATGCCCCGCCCCCATGCCCCATGGTCACGGACCTTCCCTTTTAAAAGTCTCCAGGGACTCAGCACAGCCTTACGTGATGCTCCCAGTGGTGCCATGGCCCTGCCTTGTTTTTAATTACTGAGGTACATAGCATGCACCCCCAAAATGAACTATTTAAAGTGAACACTTCAGTGGGATCTAGTAGATTCACAATACTGTGCAGACCCTGCCCATCCCCCGTCCCACCTCCCCCGCTCCCCCTGAAGGAGAGCTCCTGCCCATGGTCCCTTGCCTGCCCCGCCTCTCCCTCTATTGTCCTGGGCTGCCACGCCCTGCTCTGGTCCTCATTGCCTTGCCCCGCGTGTCGCCACAGGGCGCCCAAGGGACGACGCAGACTCCTCGTGGTCTGGCTGTTCCCACCAGGCTGAGGCTCCACCGGCCGCTGTCCGTTTTGCTCTCTTTGTACGGCCGGAAGCCGGGTCCGCTGTACCAGTGTGTCCACTTCCTCCGCTGCTGGCCTTCGGGTCGTGCCTTTTTGCCTCTGTGCATCGTGCTGTGATCACACGCACGTGCCGGCTCGAGTCACCCGTTCTCAGCTCCTTCGGGAACATACGAGCCGAACCATCGTGCCGCATGGTGATTCCGTGTTTAACTTTCCGGGAAACCCCTGGGCTTCTCCCGTCGTCTCTCGGGTCCGCGGTGAGAGTGCGGGGTGCTGGCCGCTTGCCCACCGTGGGCTTGGTCTGTCGCCTCATTTGCTTTCCCTGTCGTGGTGGCAGTGGCTTCTCTGTCGGGGCGGAGAGAGACGGGCTGGCGCTGCCGTCTGAGGCGGCGTCGCGTGAGCGCAGCATGCTTCCACTCAGAGGCAGCACTGCGTGTGTGTAAACACACGCACACGAGTGTGCGCGCCCGCGTTTACAGGCAGCCTCGGGTCCGGGAGTCCTGTTGGCGACGCGTTCATCCAGGGCTGTTTATTAATTGACTATAGCGCCCTCTCTGTGTTGACTTCTGTTTTGCCTTTTTGGCCTCTAACATTTCGACAGCAGTGCTTCGGTGACACCCAGCCGTGACAACAGTGAGTAAAACCAGACAGCTCATGTACGGGGTAGGAGGAAAAAAATCTAGCGCCTTCGACTCGGCCTCTGTGAGAGCCTCACAAGGCGGCTCCGATGACCACGACTTCCGCCACCTGTGTGTCGACACCATCGCGGTCCGGTCCGCACAGCACTCCTGCGTAGACGGTTGTTGTAGGTGACCCTTACAGTGACCCGTGAGGATGGAGTGAGCTTTCCTCGCCATTTCCTCCCCAAGCAGCCGAGGCTGAGAGAGACATTGGGACTTCGAGGTCGCACACCGTAAGCAGAGGTGCCGAGACTTAAAACCTGTATTTTGACTCCAGGGTTTGCTCGTGAAGTATAGTGGTCGTCTGTGTTGTTCTGTTTTTAATGGATTGAGTGTGAAATCGATGAAAATGTGTTCATTGAAGCCACTTAAAAAGAAAGCAAACCCGCGAGGTTATGACGGACACCTTGCAGTCAGCGGGACGACGGGTGTCAAAGCTCGGAACGCGTGAGCGGAGAAGGGAGGACTGTGGTCGCTGGACGAGCTCACGGGGAGGTCTGTTTCCGCGTCCCCGGCTTGGACTCCGGGGCCCAGGTGTCTGCCCTTCGGGAGCCGGTGCCTCGGAGCAGGGCGGCCCTTAGAAAATGCGAGACCTTCGTCCCGTCCAGGGCAGACAGCTCTGCAGCAGGGGGGAGTGGAAACGTGACTGCTGGGGGTGTCAGCTCTGTGGGAGGGAAGAGACACCGGGCGCCCCAACGTGGCCCCGGAGCTGGCCGCGCTTTCAGACCTTCTGGCCCCGGCTTGAGCCTGAGCCTCGGTGGACTCTCAACTCTGCTGCACTTGGCACAGCGGGCGCTGCTGCTCCCAGCGGCAGCTCTGGTCATCAGGCCACGGCCCTCAGCGCCCCGAGGCCAGGGTTACCGCAGGGTCCCAGCGTCCGGGACGGCCCGCACAGGCAGAACTGTCTTGCCCCAAATGCAGCCCATGGAGAAACACAGGCGTTTCCTTGAGCAGCACGCCGGCCCGTGGACGGACAGGGCCCTCCGAGGTCGGGCCGTGGGGTCGTGTGTGTCACACGTGGCCGGGTGGGGCCGGCAGCCTGAGATTAAGGGGGCACCAACATTTGGGCTTCTCGAATACAAGAGGCGACTCCTTTTAGCAGGACGTAGAACTGTTTCTCAAACGTGATTTAAAACAGAAGTGCAGAGTGCCAGGCGACGGCCTGATGGAGCCCAGGGTGAGTCAGACGGAGATGACCGTGACCCTAACTCGTCTCACCCTGTACTGTCAGCGAGGGCCTGGGGTCCATGCCTTCCCAGCATGCAGGGGTCACAGGCCCTGAATTTCTTCTCTAACACGAAGTGACCTCAGGCAGCAGCTTTGGCAAGAATTGAAAGAACTTTGTTTTGATGAAATGTGTTTCTGGAATTGGGGGGAGACATTTAAAAGAGGTTTCCGTTCATTTAAAATAGTTGGTAGGATTTGGCTCTGAACCTGCTGGGTGCCCCTCTGTCTGTGTTTTAAAGTTGAGATAATTTTCTAGAAAACGGGCCCTCTCAAGACCCACCTTTGCATTTTCCAGAATAATCCTCATTTCTCCTTGATTCATAGAGGTAAAAGACCACAGCCAAGGGCCCTGGGGCCGTGGTCAGGGGGCTGCCCGCCTCAGCCCGGCATCTGACGTTGACCTCAGCCTGCCGTGACAGGGTCGTGGCCATGGCGATCTTGCTGCAGAGGCGTGCCGGCCTGTGTGCCTGGGTCTCAGGCCGTGGTCATCTGCCAGGGAGGGAGCAGAGCAGCGTGCCGTGCTGGCTTCGGCCTGGGCAGGACTGAGGTGGCATCGGCTGCCCTGGGGAGGGATGGGCAGGGGTGCGGGGGCCGTCATAGGTAGGACCGGAGGAGGAACTTAAAAAGATCTAACGGAAATGTGGGTCCCTTTTTACTAAATATTTTTTTTTTTCCTAAAAATGTGATGTTAAAAGCAGCAGGTACATCCGGATCTGTCACACAGCAGGTTTTTACTTGCTGGCTGCCACCACTGTCTGAATTTCTGCTATGAGGTCGGCTCGTGGTTTTGTGCGGACCCCAGAATGACCGGTCTCATCGTCTCTGTTTACTTGGAGAGCAGGCATCTCGAGGTTGCAAGGCGAGTGGCTGAAAGCTTCGGGCTCTTGCTCACCGATTTGTGCACATCCAAACGGAGTGGGGACATCAGTTACATTCGAAGGCGGCCGACTGCGGTGACACGGAAGACGGTGCTTCGGTTCTGAGGACACATTAGATGCGGGGTGGCGGCAAGAAGGGGGCTTAGGAGCTCACCGGCTGCTGAAGTAGTCGAAGTGGTGGCTGAAAAGAACCATCTCCTGGAAGACAGCAGATGTCAGAATCTTAGTTGGCTCTTGGCTCGTTATGAATCCGCACCGCAGTGTGGGGGCATGCGTGTCCACACGCACACACACACGCACACGCATGCATACGCACGCGCACACGAGCTGGGCGGGGTGTGTCCCCAGGCCACCCACAGGGCGGGTGACTGGAGGAGAGAGGAGCCCCCCACTGTCCCCGCAGGCTGGAGCACCGCTGCTCACCGCTGCTCACCTCTGCTTTGCCTCCGTGCTCCCACGTCTGGATGGGTGCGGGGCAGCAGGCGTCGCGGGTCCACCCGCAGCCGTGCCCCGGGTGGAGGAGGTCCATGGAGGGACCTGCAGCAGGAGAAGCGGTGGACGCTGGTTCCGTGCCACACGTGAGGTGGCCCTGAATTCACAGGAGAACTGGCTCCAGCAGCCGCAGCCACCTGGTAAACCCAGCCGAGGCTGGACCCCGGGGGGTGCTGTGCGCAGGACGACGGGGCCCGGCTGAGGTTTACAGCGACAGCCCACGCGTCGTCCTGTCCTGGTCTCCTGGCCCTTCGGTTCATGCTGCTGTGCGAGGCTGTGACGGACCTGGGAGGACATTTCTGACCCTTCCTGTGGAGTGCGGTTTCTACAGGGGAATTAAAAGATGCCGGGAGATGCGATCAACCTTCATCGGGAAGACGTGGCTGGGGGCAGGCTGGGGCCTTCCCGACCCTGGTGGGAGAGGACGGGCTACCAGCAGGGGAGGACACGTGCAGTGGCTTCTTGGGCACGTGGGTCGCTAGGGTGTGATGGGCACACGCGCCCGGCCACCGTGCGCAGCACCGAGAGCCTCCCGAGGTGACTCGCCCGCGGGGTCGACCGGCAGCCGGCTGGCAGCGCAGCACAGTGGCCGGCAGGGGCCGCGTTCACCCTGCGTAGCTCCGTCGTTAGGTCACTCCTGGGCAGCTTAATGAGAGGGTGGTCACTAAGCCCACGTCTGAACAGGCGACTCGAGGGCTTGAGTGGAGTGATTTTCTAATGAACCGTTCCAAGGCCAGGAAGAGGACGTACCCAAACACAAACGTGGTGGCAGTAACAGGACCTCTTTGTGTCCCTGTCGGCTGAGCAGACATCTCTAGTCTCATTGCGGAGCGTTGGGCTGGGGACCAGCGGGTGGGCAGCACCGGGCCCCGGAGAATGAAGGACAGCGGGGCGGCAGCTGGAGCTCGGCAGCTCCCTCGCCACGGTCTGGGCGTGCGGTGGAGGTGCTGGCCTCCCACGTGCCTGGCTTTCTTCGAAGGCCTGGAAGGGCGTCACGTCCCGCATCGCACAGCGATCTGTTACACTGGAGGGGGCGCCGGAGGCCGGGGAGGTGGGGGCACCCGTGGAGGAGGCCGCGAGCATGTGGGGGAGCCAGCCGGGAACCCCGGGTCCTGCCGCCCCCCGCAGCCTCCCGGGAGCAGGGGTTCAGTCACTTCCTGGGGAACACCAGACACTTTCAGGGTGCCGGCAGATTCTGTTCCGACTGTTTAATGAAAATCGTTGGGTAAAGGGTCGTTCACAGGATTCGTTGTGGATGAGACAGTACAGACCAAAGTGAAAATTAGGGCTGCTGCTCCTGCTACCCCTTCTCCGCGCCCCCCCATCCTTATCTACTACCAGCCCACCCCTCACCCGGCACCTCCCCCACCCCTCCCTGATGCACACCCGGTCACGGTCGCGTCCGGCCCCTGACACTTAACTCCTCCGCGTAGCGGAATCCTGATTAAAAATCATCACCGTCTTGGTGGAGCTCTCCCCGGTCCTCAGCAGCCGAGTTACTGAGTCATACTCCGTTCAAATCCCCACAGTCCTTCTGGGGAAATTTCTGGATTTCCTTAAATTCACAGAGTGATACAAGTAATGATTTTTCTTTTTGTTTAAATCCACATTTACTTGGAGATTATTAGCATCAATTATAGATCAGAACACACGAAGTGTTGTTACTAAAACTTATCGATGGGCTCTGTGGGCACAGCCGGGCTCGCTTGACGGGGTTCGCTGGGGACTCTTATTCCTGGCTGGACCCTTGAAGAGTCTTCTAGCGGAGGAGGGTCCCAGTGGCTTGTCCCAGTGGTTTATGTCAGCACTTTAACCGGCCCCGAAGTTGTCAGTAGTTGGATTTCCTGCTGCTCTTCCTGCTTGGGCTTCTGTGTTTGTTTCTGTATCAAAATACATCTGTGTCCCCTTCACCCTTAACGTGTCTGTCTGAGCCTTTTCGGGCTCCTGTAACAAACAGCACTGACCGAGTGGCTTAAACAACAGACTCTTATTTTTCACGATTCTGGAGTCTGGAAGGCCAAGGTCCAGGCACCGGCAGACTCGGCGTCTCCTGGGAGTCAATTCCTGGTGTTCAGACTGCTGGCTTCTCATTGCATCCTCAGGTGGCACAAGGGGCCAGGGAGCTCCCTGGGGCCTCCTTCGTAAGGGCACTAACGCCATGCACGAGGGCACCACCCTCACGACCTCGGCACCTCCCAGCGGCCCCAGCTCCCAACATCATCACCCTGGGGGTTAGGTTTCCACGTATGAGCTGCGCAGGGACAAACCTTCTGTTTGTTGCGACACCTCTGCCAGACTTTCCACGTGCACCGTCTCCAGGAGAAGTGCCTCCCCCGCCCCCGCCGCGGCCCCTGTTCTCAAGTCCTCAGGAGGGAGGAGGCAGGCTCAGGTGAGGCACAGTCTCAGAGCAGTGACACCGGGTTCCAGAGTCCAGGGAAAGGAGGACGCGTCCCCACTAGCGGGCGTTTCTGAAAGGTTAGGAAACAGCTTTTCTTTCCTTTTCTCTCACTGTTACCGTCTCCCCCAGTTTTTACTCAGAGATGATCTTTCTAAGGTTCGGATGCTTAAAGCTAGTTACAGTTTTTCCTATTTTAAAAACATACATGGAAGGCAGCCGTGATGTCTCCACCCAGAGGTAAATGTCCTTAACTCTCGGGTGACGTCCCGTACGCTTCTTCGGACGCCGCGTCTCCTCGGGGCGTGTGCTGTCCTGGCGTTGGCACATGCTGGCGGCGAGGTCCCTGGCGTCCATGCTGGGTCTTGAAGCCGGTGATGGATGACCATGAGCAAGATGGCGTGTGAGGCCGGTGGTGGAAAATGTCGAGTGATGAGCTGAGCCTGGCCAAGAAGCTGAGGACGATTCTAAGGAAAGGACCTTACCTGTTACTTTTGGGATAAGATGCAGAGAAAGGGGCGGCCGTGGCCTGGGGCCGTCCGTGGATGATAGGGTGACGGCACAGTGCTCCCTGTCCCCCCGACTCCCCCGGGCTTTCGTGTGTTCACGTGAGGCTCGAGGTGGGAGGGAGTCCAGCCTCCTGCCCGACTCGTCCACCGACGCGGCTTGGATCTGAGGGGTCCGGGCCCAGCAGGGCGGAGAGCTGTCACCAGGGAGGGCGGCGAGGTGACAGAGCTGCAGTCGTCCTTGCTGGGGAGCAAAGCGGGCGCGTCCTCCACAGCTCAGACCCGGGTATGGCATTTAATTCGGACACCACACCCTTGAAGGAGACGCAGCGTGGCTTAGAGAAGGAGCAGGGTGGTGAACGGAAGGGCCTTGAAACCACGTCGGAGCGAGGGGACCTTTACTTTGGGGAAGACCTTGACTTCGATGCTTCTGGAGCGCCGGCTTCGGGCGAGGCTGCCTCTAGGCTGACTGGTGTTGGCACACACTGGTGGCGAGGTCCCCAGCGGCTTTGTGGCTGGTGACACAGACTCGCACTCAGGGACCTTCTCCATGCCGAGTGTGATCAGTGACTCCAGGCAGGCCTGTCCAGTTACTGTGTGACATGCGGGCGGGGGATGTTGGATCGAGGACTCGCATCTGAGTTGAGATGAAGGGACATCAAGACCTTCATCATCGGCCGCCGGTGGAGCGTGGAGCAGGCCTGGGGTGGGTGCGATGGGGAAGCCTGAATTGGGCTGAGGCTGTTCAGGCAGGTGATGGCTAGACAGCCATGCCCTTCAGGGTTGAAGATGCCAGGTGGGCCGATTTCCTGGACAAGAGATCAACTGAGAAATAGAAGATGGGGCGGGTGTAACTTACTCTGCACAGCCTCCGAGAAGTTGGTACCCCAGAAAGATGTCCCTTGTCTCAAAGTAAGGAGCGGCTGTTTGACCACTCCAGATAATACTGACCAGATGAATAGGTGCTGGGTTTGTGGCAGAGAAATTGTCCTTCAGAGCCTCTCAGCTTCCAGAACGAGCCTGGTGTGACGTGGCTGGGGAAGGATGGGGTACAGGTCATAGGTCTGTGGCTGCGTATTGATGTCAGCTGCTCTCAGCCTGCGGGGTGGAGGGAACTGCCTGTGGCCCCCGAGTGGGCTCCAGCTGGCTGCCTTTGCTGAGCTCTCCAGAAGGTTTTGTCAGTAGGTGAGCATAGGCCTTCCTTGCATATGGGAAGGTGGTCCCCCACAGGTGTCTCCAGAGACAGAGGCCCTCATGTAAGACCGACCAGTCAAATAGCATTTGCAACACAAGTTTAAAATTAGTTTGAAACAGAATTTTAGTGAAATTAACTATTAATGGGGCGGGAGGGGAGGAATTTATTTCTAATTGTTTTATATTACATTTTCCCTACTGGTCTTTCATTTAAAATGTTTCTGATGAACTTTGAATTTTGAAGACGCTTGCTGTGTTTAAGCAAATGATGTTTGCTAATTGCATAGCAAGTACGTAAAGTGTATGGTGATGGACTCTGTGTATATACCATGTGTTTCGACTTTGAGGTTTTCAAAAAACATATATTCAAGTAATGTAAGCACTATAGCCAAGTAAGAAAAAAGATGAACCAATATCTAGCTTAATTTATAATATATAATAAAATTATATTAATTAAAATTGCAATTTTATTTGTAGATTCACGTGCAGTAAAAATGGACATTTTAAAGCGATACAGAGGAAGTGCGGACTGGGATATTTACATGGAAACGGACTGTGGGCTTTTAGGGTTTCTGCTTCCTCCTGAGACAAGCAAGTTCTCAGAGTCTTGCAGATGGCGCCCCCTGCTGGTGCTCAGCGTGATCTTGCGCTGCCCGTTCCGAGTAGCTAGCTAACAGGCGTCTGGTTGTTCTGTTTGAATGTTATTTTTATTATTAAACCTGCAAAAGAGAGCTGGGATCAGCAGTGGCCTCTTCTCCTCTGTCTCCCTCCATGAGACTCGGTAACTCGCTGCCCACTCCACTTTCTGATTTTTTAAATGAAAATATTTTCCTCTCTTGCCCACTTTTTTCTGTCCTGCCTTCAGCTGATACCTGGAGCATCTGCGTGTGTCAGCATTGCATGAGAGTTGGTACTTGGGCTATTTTAAAGAAAAACTGAGAACATGATGTGGCATTTTCTAGATTACTATTTTTTAGTGATGCAAAAATGATTTTAAGAACACTAAAATAATTTTTAAAGAAATTTAATCTCACCGTATCCAGAGGAGGTGCCTGGAGTCAGGACCCCAGGGTGAGCATTGATGAGGAGGAAAAGGGACATCTGTGTGTCCGGGGCCGCCGGGCATTGGGGTGCCCCGGTGAGGCAGGCGTGGAGCCCAGAGAAGTCAGTTCTGAAGAACGCGCTCTGATTTCTACAGAAAGGGGGGCCGAGTAAGGGGGCAGCCTCGAATAAGTGCCTGGAGGAGGGCCAAAGTGAGGCCCGGGCCCCTGGGTGGGGGGGCTGGACACCCGGAATTTGTTGTGGGGCCTTCCGCATGGATATGATGCCTAAACAACTGTTGAACCTAAATAAAATAGTTTTGTCTGCATGGAAAAAACCAAAGAAACAACTGCTGATCTCTTCACTAATTCTTAGAGCAGACACTTCTCGGAAGAGCAGCTTTCCCTGAGGGAACAGCTCTCAATGAGAAACGAGCCCGCAGCCCCCCATGTCTGGTGTAAACACAGACGGAAATGTTACTGGAGGCTGAATTCTTACTGGAGGCTGAATTCAGGCTCGAGGTTACCCTAAGTTGCCTGCTCACATGTTTCGATTTTGTTGGATACACATAACATTTTAAGTTATGTTGCAAATTGTAACTGAAGGGGCGACCATGAGTAGATTCGTCAGTGCCAGTTATTTTAAAACTGAAGCTTGGACTTTTCTGGGACACGTTTTCAGCAGCCACCAGTAGGTGGAGGGAGTGAGCCGTGTAAACGGGAGTGACCGTTCTGCCAACTTGGTGTTGGTGTAAATTTATCGCACATGGAGCTCACCAATAAATCCCCGGTGACATAGCCCACGATTTATAGAAAATCAACGAAACCCAACTGTTGACAGCAATGCGAGTTGTCCAAGTCTGTTTTAGAATGTTTCTGTTTTCTTTGAAAATTAAGTTATACATTTCTTTGCCTTGCTGAGAACTATTTCAGAATAAATCAGCACAAACTGGGGTTGGTTATTACAACATGGAGAACCTCAAGGCCAACACGGTTTCCTTTCAGAAGGGAGCAAGTGGCATGCTGCCTCGCCTACGTCGTACCCTGGTTGTCGGGCCGTCCCAGGCTCGTGAGGTGACGCTGTTGGAAACAGTTGTGTCGGTGCAGTGGCTGGCCTTGATGGCCTGCTCTGCTCCCAACGGGAGACTGAGGTCTTCCTGGAAGTTGCCCATAATCACAACCTTTACTCAAGTTCAAGTCAGGTGTGAGTGATATAGCCAGCCAGCCAGCCAGCCAGCCGTGAACAATGTAAACACTTCCAACTCTATAGGCGGGATTGAACGGGAAGTCCGAAGACCTAGCCACCAGGTTCATTCACGCTTATTCAGCAGGTGCTCAGACCGGGAGGTGGGTGGATGGGTCCTTCAGGTGGCCAGAGGGGCTGCGCAGTCTTGAAACAGAGCCTCGTGTGAGCCCCAGGACGGGGTCCCAGTCTCAGACTGGAGCCCAGCGGCCTGGGGGAGCTGCTGCAGGCTCCTCACGCTCCCGCAGCCTGGACTTCGTTACCTGTGGGTTCAGGTTCAGAGGTCTGGGCTGGCCTGAGAGTCTGTATTTCTGATGAGCTCCAGCGTAGCGCCCCTACTGCTGGTCCCTGGTGTGGAGGGAGGCGGGTAGGCCGGGGAGACCCGCCGAAGTCCCTGGCCATCAGGAGCGCCGCGTCGTCATCACGTGGCTGCATTTGATGGGGCTGAATAAGTAGTTACTGTTAAATCGATGTTTAGAATTGTAGAATTTTAGATCTTGAAACTTTGGAGATCAGCTGTCTTCTCCCTGCCCCACCCCAGCCCCAGAGACGAAGAAACAGTGTTTCCTGAGGCCAGCGCCGTGAGCAGGGTTGTGCCCCTGTCCCCCAGTCCCGTGGAAGCCCTAACCCGCTGGGCTGGTGTCTGGAGGCCTCAGGTCCTGAGGACGGGGCCCTCACGTGCGACTTCTGCCCTTAGTGTGAGAAGAGACCGGAGAGCTTGCTCCGCCCCCCGCACCACGTGAGGACACGGCGAGAAGGTGGCCGGCCATCCAGAAGCCAGGAGGGGCTCTCCCCAGGCACAGCATCGGTGGCACCTGCATCGTGACACGGCTGACGGAGGGGGTGGGAGGGAAGGAGTCCGGGTTCAGACTCCAGGGCTGGGCGTCTTCTATGTGGAATGACGCTCCTCCCGGCCCACCCTTCAGGGCCAGACGCCACCTCGAGTCCATCATTGCACTGCCCCCCACCAGCCACCAGCCGGGAGCCGGGACGCCGTGTAGTACAGTGGCAGCGAATCCAGAGAGGAGGCCGGACTCCCTTCCCCCAGGGCCCTGACCCCTGACTGCCCCCGGGCGCGGCCCACACAGCAAGCAGGCGCCCGCGAACACCTCGGCCCGCCGCGGGCGCCCCTCCCTTTGCGCTGTTTCGGCCCCTCTTCCTTCAGTGCGGCGGTCTCTCCGTCTCCGAGGATGAGGACCCCAAACCTCAGAGGACTCGGGGTCCTGCCTCAGCCCCGAATCGGGTACGGACCGGTCGTCAAGGACACAGTCCAATGCGCCTCGCCCCTCCACGACGACTTCGCAGCGTGCCACCCAAAGTGGTTTTCACCTTACACTCGTCACTCTCTGATGATCCGACCGAATTACTAAAGTTCAGAATTACTAAGTGACGTGCAGTGACTTGAGGAGGAGCCGCTTGACTCTAGACGTGGCAGATGGGGGCTTTTGCTGTCCCCACGCCGACCCTCTGCGTGTGACTTGCAGTAGATGGGGTGGCCCGGGCTCTGTGCGTTTGGTGTGTGTGGGTCACTGTAGTTCCCCAGCTGTGTCGGTTGGACTCATGGCAAAGTCTTTAGTATTTTAGGATAATTAATTTTGTAGATTTTGATAACAGTGAAAACCCAGGTGTCCCCGAAGGTTGCCGAGACCCCGTCCTGTGAGAGCCTCTGGGGAACCGTAATCAGGTGCTTCCTACGAGTATCTATCAGCCTTCACTTCCATGCACCACCATCAAGGTCACGGCAGCACGCTTAAAAAGTCAGGTCATGGGACACTTGCTCTTGGCAGTCAGGAACCTCGCATTTGAGCAGACAGCACCTTAACGCAGGTGAGGCCCTTGACTAATGATGTCGGAAGCCCTGGCAGATCATGGGGGCCTTGGGAGGGTGTCACCACTGCAGGCGTGACGTCAGGAGCCCTCATTCAGGGAGCAGAGAGCCCTGGCATCGTCCCATGCTCAAGGCAGGCGGGCTTGGTGGTCCAGGGAGGTGGAGACTCAGCAGAGGACCCTTGTCTCCGGAGAGTTGTTCTCCCTTTGCGGGCACTGAGTCTCCAGAGACGGGGAACATTTGGTTAATTCCCATCTGTGGCAGAGAGATGCTCTGGGGCCCCGTCCCCTCCTGCTTGCCGTGCACCCCACAGTGTGCCTTGATTTAAAAAGCACGCAGAAAGCGAATTCTTCATTCACCGGTCTAAATGTCTGGGGCTGTGGACGCGCCCCGCTGTTGGCGACGTTCGGCTGGTGTAGCGGGCGGGAGCCCGTCTCCCCTTGCTCATCGTCTCCTTGTGGTCACGTACACAGACGAGCTAGTTGTTTTCTTAGCAGCAGGTAAAAATACACCTACTCGGATGCCTTTGGATGTCCAAACTAAACCATTTTGAAAAGCTTCCTCTGCTTTTACTTGTGGGGAACTTACTTAAAGCCAAAATGGCAACTGGCTGCTCCCGGAGGCATCCAGGCTTCCTGCAGCTGGTCCATTCCTCATAGGCCGAGAGCCCATGCAGGTGTGTATTTTGTGCAGGTGTATGTTTTTAGCTACTGAGGCTGTGTGTGCTGGAGTAAGCTACAGTGTGGGTGGCAGCCTATGTGTTTTCTCTCTCCCTGCCCCAGTTTTTCCCAGGAGGAATCATGACAGGGAAGGATGGAGGTGGGGCCAGGAGGCAGGGAAGTGGCCTCTGCCCTTTGCCCTGCTGCTGTTCTGTGGGGGTGGGGGGTAGGGTGTTGGCGGGGAACACTGCATGGTGAACTGTAGGGGGCCCTGCAGGGGCTGTGTGCTTTAATTAGTCTGCCAAGCTGAAGGGTGGTGATTGGTGGTGCCCTCTCTGGTATAGGACATGACAGCAAACCCGTGCGAGGCGTCACCCCACGGGTGCAACAATGCATGAGAAAAAAATCCTCCATCGGGTCAGGATTCGTACAAAACATTGGAAAACTGCTCGTGACCGCGAGGCCCCCGACGTTGCTCACGTGCCTCTGGGACCTTCCGAGAGTGGCTTTGAGGGCCCGTTCACCAGCCCCAAGACAGAAACCTGAAAAAAAAAAGAAAGCTGTGAACAGTCCAATTAAAAAATGGGCAAAGGACTTGAATCGACATTTTCCCAAAGAAGACGTGCAGCTGGCTAACAGGTACATGGAAAGATGCTCAGCCTCCCCGGTCACCAGGCAAACGCTGGTCACAGCCTCGCCCATGTGCTCTGTGTCCTCCGTGGCTGCTCTTAGGCAGCGTGGGAGGCCTGTGTCGTGCCCTTGGCTGTGTCTCTCGGCCTGAAAAACCTGAACTGTTGACGCTGGCACTTGACAGAAGTTTGGCAGCCCTGCCGCAGCCTCCCCCGACCCCCGCCGGCCGCCCTGACCTCTTTGCCCTTCCTCCACGGTGCCGCCCTCAGGGCTTTCGCCCCAGCTGCGCCCTCTTCCTGGAGCGCCCTTCCTGTCAAGCCTTTCGCTTCCTCCAAGCCCTTACTCGGATCGCAGCTTCTCAGTGGGGCCGCCCCGGTGGGGCCGTGACGTGTCTTCCATTCCATCCTCCCCAACAGGTCCCCTCGCTCTCTTTCTGTTTTCTAGAGCAATAATCAACAGCAGACATACTCAGATTTATTTCTGGCCTGTCCACCGCTGCTGCACTGTGAGCTTCCAAGGGCAGGGGTGCTTGCCTCTTTGGGCCCTGCTGTGCACCCAACAGTTTGTAGTGCTCAATTCGCATTTATTGAATGTCTTAACGTAGAACGGATACCATGCAATTTAGGTGCTTATGGGAGGACCGTGGCATAGAGTGAGCTCTTAAAAACTCTCTGTAGGACATACTAAAGCTCCAGTGAGTTTTTTCCTTAAAAGAGTAAAGTATTTCACACTAAAAAGAAGTGCCTTTGTCTTTTACAGTGAGTGTCTCTCCACGTATGTGAAGTGTTTTTTTCATATCTGCAAAATCCTGCTCGTCGATGTTTTGGCTGTGAGATGTTTCGTGGGGGATTTGAGCACTAGAATTCTTGATAGACTTCTTGAATGAGTTTAGTTTTAGCCCAGTTTGCCAGGAGGGGACGCGTTGGGCTAGTGTCCCACTCTGGGCGTGTGCGGCTCTGCACGGCCTCGGGCACGATCCTGGATGCCTCCAGCGTCCCCGAGCTCGGCCTCCTTCCAGCACTGGGCCCCGTGTTGATTTTTCTGTTGCTTTTGGAAAGTTTGCTATTAATAGATCACTTATCTGAGAATCTAGATAAGAAACGCTGCTTAGCAGTCGGATCGTGTTGGAAGTGCTTTAGCCATGCAATTCGGTTGTTTGTTCATGCTTTTTTTAAAATGCATGAAAAACACAGTCATTGCCCTCAGCATTGAGGTAACCTCTAGCTATGTAACTTGGCATCAGGAATAGCATTTCAAACAATGTGGTTCAGATTTATCGTTCCTTCTCGAATTAGCATATATAAAAGGAGTATCGCTCATCATTTTGCTCTTTCTGCCAACTGTTTTTTTGGGGGTGGGGTTTGGGTAGCGCATTTATATATCCTCTGGCAAGTAATGTTAAGTAATAGTAAAAATAATACGTTTTGAAGCCCAGGAAAGTCGAGCGCGGGCGTTTCCAGCTGTCTGCAGGCCGCACCGCGCATGCCCAGCGGAGCTGACTTTCGCCACGTGCTGTCTGATCGCAGAGCCCGTTCTGAACCCTTTGCAGCTCCCCGTTTGGCACCGTGATGTCCAGGCACCACGTCGTGTTCGTCACTGTTAGCTGTTTGCTCCGTGCCGTGTCGCCAAGCGACGCGTGGATGTGTAACAGGTGGACGAGTCACGACGCCCTAGGGGAGAGCGTGAGGAGCGCAGCCCGTGAGAAATAGGACGTTTACACAAATTTACAATCTTTCGACTTATTCCGCGTCGCAAATCGAGGGGCCCTGAAGACGCCGCTTTCAAAAAAGTCACCTGCTCACCACGTCTCTGCTGCGCAGTTCTTCCCAGCCAGCCGCGCATGCGCAGCGCCGGAGCTTCAGCCACAGATCTGCGGGGTGCGGGAAGCGGCCCACCCCGCGGGCCCGCGTTACCATGGCAACACGCAGGCGCCCCCCCCCCTGAGGTCGTTCGTGGAGCGCCCATCGTGTCAGACGCAGAGATGCGTTTGCTGGCTGGAATTCCGACCTTTTCTTTCTACCCTTTTCGGTTTTCTAGACCTTCTCTAATAAGGCCGCAACGAGGACGAAACAGCCCAGCAAGCACAAGTGTTTCCACGTCCGCAGAGAAGGTCAACATTCATTGTTTCCCCAAATCGACCGTTTCCCAAGCCTTTCGTAGGTGTCAGGTGAGGCGTCTGCTGTGGCCAGCTGCTCGCTGCCGTCAGTCACGCCCGGCATCCCTGTCCAGGTGTGTCTGCAGCTGTATGACCGGCGCCCCCGTTTCTAACCTCGGGCGCAGGGGCGTGAGCGAGGCCGCTGTTCATCCACCACCGCTACCGCTCGCTGCCGGGAGCTGGTACCTGGCAGCGAAGGCAGATCTGGTAAGCTCGAGGTGAGCTAATTCTCCCGTTAGCCATCCGATCTGTAATGGATTGGGGGGTGGCGGTGGCGGTGGGGTGGCAGAGCTGCGTCACCGCTGGGGACATAGAGCTCGCAACAGTTCAGAGTCCAAGACCTGCTTCGACTAACCCGTCAGCAGAGCTTCGGTTCTGAATGTGCAGTATCACATCCAGAAGGAGCCTTTTATCAAAAGGTGATCGCAGTGAATCCTGCATGTCGCCAACGGAATCACAGACTAGCCCTGCGAGGAAGATGGCAGAGGCAGTTACGGGCGCCACACAGTTTTTAAGAAGCAGCAGCACTTCTCAGAGGTTACAGTTATCTACAAACCTCTCTCACACGCATTGACTCATTCACCCAGCGAGCCTGGGAGGTGAGAGAAATGGGCATTCTTGTTTATGTCCCCTGGCTGACAGGGTCAGGTGGCCAAGAGACTTTTCTCAGGTTCCCAAGTAGTAGACTTGGGACCACAGTGAGTTCCCATGTCTCCAAGCCCAGAGCCTCCTCTTCCCGACGCTGGGCTGTCCCCAGCCACGCCAGGGAGGGTCCCATGTGGGCAGTGGGGGATTTTACAGAACACAGTGCATGACATAGCCAGTCGATGCTCGGGTTCCAGTGATGCCGCTGTGTTCTGGAGCCTGTGCACGTGATCAGCTCTCCCTTCTTACTCGTGAGACCCAGCTAGTCACGTGGAGATGCGCCTCTGGTCCACGGACTCGTTCTTGTCACTCTTTGGCAGTCCCCACAGGACTGAGGTGGCATGCGGGGCACGGACCGGGTCGTCTGGGGCTTAGGGACAATCGCTGGGAGCCTGGCTGTTCACCAGGGCATTGAGAATGGTGCAGGGGCCCCTGTCCAGGCCTGCTGTGCTGGACCCCAGCCTCATGAGGCCCTTTCAGCGGGCACTCTGGGTGGGGGACGGAGCCGAGCCTACCTCGGGGCGTTGTGGAGAGCCCGCTCAGGGCGGCTTTGTGGACGGGGACAGTGGGGGAAGACACGGCTGTGGGCTTGGGTCTCGGGCTCTGGGACCCGGTGCTGGAAACATTCTTTGAGGTTGTGTTAGCATTTTAGAATTTTTAAAGAACAGATGATATCTAGATGTTGTGTTCCACCAAAACAAATATTATTCTTTTGAAAATATGTTGGATGAAAAATGCACTCAGATCTTCTCAGCCTGAGAAATGCCGAGCTGAACGCCCCACTGTGCCCAGATGCAGTGCGGCCGGTGACGAGCTGGCCCCACACTTCGTGAGGTGCCCTGGTTTAGGGGCGCACAGGGGGCAGGGGGGGGTCAGACTCCGTCTCCTGCGCACAGACTGGTTGCTCTTAGCCTTGCTCACTTGTCCTTTTTGTGCCACAGTGGACTTCTCTGTAATGTCCCCTGTCCAGCCTCGGTCACTCCTATGCCTCATGCACGTCCAGGTCCCTTCCCATTCTCACGGGGAAAGAGTGCTGGCCAACAATGCCGGGGACGGTCGGAACCAGAGCTGGCCGACTGCATTCTGGAAAATTCCATGGTGTGTGTTTTTTCCCTTGTAATCTGACTCTGGGAAGAGACCCGCTCATTGGAGCTGCCAGCAGAGAGGGCTTGGCAGGGATCCTGCTGGGTGTGGTCCTCGTCAGGTGGCACTGTCTCAGGCAGGGCACTGAGGATGCTCAGGAGGGGGTGGTCAGGCCCACCGCCTGGCCTGCCCTCCCCCCGGGGGGCCGGGCCTCACGTGCTTCTCCCAGTGGGCCCAGCCCTGCCGTCCGTGTGAGTGGGGAGGCCGTGGGAAGCCGTAGTGCTCAGACAGGTTACACGATTAGGTGGCCCCTCCAAGGTCACAGACCCAGAAACGATGGAGCCGAGATAGGGATGGGGGCCCTGGTTCCCAAGGCTCTGCTGCTGCCTGGCTGCCAAACAACAAATCGTCATCCTTTTGCTTACTTCATTTTTAGTGATGGGAGAAGCAGTGTTCACGAACTCTAAGTGCTGGGGGACCTCAAGGTCAGCCCGGTGGAGGCTCGGGGGAGCAGGGACCCGAACAAAAGCAGCGCTAGGACGTGAGGGAGGCTTGGATCTGGTGACCCACCCTGGCTCATCGAACCCCAGAGCTTCTGTACCTTCGGGTGCCCCCTGACTGCTCACATTGGAGGGAGGAGCAGTAGAAGTAGCAGTGAGAGTGGGGATCGTAGGGAACCGCAGAGCAAGTTCAAGGGACCGCGGAGGCGGCGGCCGTCAGGTTCTGCGTGGAGCGTCGTCGTCTGGGTTTTGGGGCTGCCTGCTGCAGAGGGCTTGGTGGTTTCTTTGCCTTCTTCCTTCCTTCTGGTGGTTTTCTTTCTTGGTGAGTGGGGCGATCTGTGGCCAGGTCCCAGTGAGGCAGCTGTCTGAGCCCTTTTTCTTCATTACTGATTGTAATCCTGAAACAGGCAGGGGGCACACAGAGCGGGAGAGACGCGTCAGAGCCGCAGTGGCCCGAGGCGCTTGGACGGAAAGTGGTTGCGGGCTCAAGCCAGAGAGGTGGCGGGGGCGGGGCAGGGCGTAGGGAGCCCCCAAGGGCTGACTGGACACTGTTACGTGAGACTCCGAGAAACTGCGGTCATGAGGCTGGGGCAGCGGGGTAGGAGCAGGAGAGGGTCCGGCCGGACGGGCCAGGCTGGGCCAGGCAGCTCTGCGGCGACAAGCAGGCTCGGCTGAGTGAAGCGGCTCAGGCCGGCTTCTTGCTCTCACCCCTGGTCTGCGTGTGCACTGAGGCTGGGCACGGGTGCGGGGGGAGCTCTGTGCGTCTCAGCCACTCGGGGTCCCAGGCCGAGGGCGCAGTCCTCATTTTAAACATTCCTGGTTCTGCGTGGAGGTTGGCGGAGGGGGCGCTGGGGGTCTTGTGTTTACAGGTAGATGCTCTGGCTCAGAAGTTACATGGGTCGCTTTTTCCCACGCCAGAACTGGTCCCACAGGACCACAGAGGGCCAGGACGTGCTGTGGGAGGGTGTGGCCACAGGGAGCCGCTGCAGGATTGAAGATGCCACTGCCCGCTTTGTGTGTCAGACTTTCTGGCTGGTTGCATGAGGTCAGGTCACTGGGCTGGGGACAGGAAGTGGCCACCCACCTTAGGATAACAGTATTCTCCTTCTCAAGGACACTTTGGCACCATTTGCAGGGAGGGTCGGTGCTTAGGAGCCGTCAATCTTGGGGTCTCCTAGGCCTCCAGACTGCTGTGGGTATAGGGTGACAGGCTCCTCGGCCCGCTGTCAGCTCTGCTGTGTCACAGGGCTGCCGTCCGTGGACCGGTGAAGCCGCCTGAGTCTTCGCTCCCATGCCGACCCACCGATGGTGCCCGGAGTCGGGAGCACGTCCTCTGCCAACGCTGTTCTTTCAGATCACGGGCAGACGGGACGCGCTCTGCCGGCGCGTTCGGCGCCCCTTGCTTGCGGTGCGCGGGTGCGTTGCCAGGCACCGCCATCCCGTCACGGCGGGCTGTCCCTGCTTCCAAGGGCGCTGGGGCAGTTCTTCGGGCTGACGTCCGGCTGACTGCTGTCCCCTTGTCTACCCAGCAGCTCCCGGGGCTGCTGTGCCGAGCCCTGAGGGTGCGGGAGCCGCACAGTCCCCGCTGTGGTCCCCGGAGCCTGCGGAGGCGGGTGCGGCCACAGGTCGGCAGGAGGTAGAGGACGTGCCATGCCTCCGCGTGTGCCATTGTGTCCCTTCTGTCCTGTGGCCTGACGGTCTGGAGCCAAAAGTGGAGCCGGCTAAGTCCGTGACTCTCATGAGGGCTGGACGGATCAGGGAGGGGGAGGCAAGCGTGGGCAGGACCCCACAGGAGAGGGAGACAGGTGTGGGCCCGCGTGGGACCACTGGTCTGGTGTCCCTTTCAGCCTCAAACAAGGGGACTGTGGCATCTGTGTGGCTACCTCTGTGCCCCGTTTCCTGCTGTGGAAAAATGGGAGTGATCCTGGTCTTAGAAGTCGGGAAGAATAATGGCATGCACCGAAATGCCCTTTGAGTGCTTGGGTGGAAAAATGGTTTATAAGTTGTCACTGTAGCTGGCTGGGCAGCAGGTCTGGGAAAGGAGATCCAAGTTCTCACACTTTCTTTTTGGAAAAAAAAAGAAAAGGCGCCCCAGAGCCATGCTGGTCCCTTTGCAGGACACGATCTCTGAGCCCCGCTCCGGATAGCTCCGCGGGGGTTCTGAGTGGGGCGGTGGCCTCTCTGCTCCCTCTGGTCTCAGCTGGGGACCGGAAAGGTAAACGCTGCAGGTTAAAACAGTGACCCATGATAATCTGTACTTAAAAACTCACTGATTAAGAAGTGTCGGCATAGCCTGATCTCGGATCGTGAAAAAAGTCGTTTCTCATTTAAAGATGGTTACAAATTGTGTCAGGGTAGGTGACGTTCGAGAGGCATGGCCCTGGCTGCCTGACCCACGTGGGACCTGAGTCTGTCGCTGTTCTGAGCCTGCCCCCCGGCTGGCCGTGACCCTGGGCAGACCCCAGGCCTGGGCCCCGTCCCGTGCGTGCGGTGGAGGGCTGACCGAGGGGGCCTCGGGCTCCCGTGCTGGTACCCAGTGCCTCTGTGCAGCCCCCCCACCCCGTCTCTAAGCCGTGGTCTCCTCTGTTTAAACCAATGGCATCAGCTCCTTTTGATGTGACGTAAAATGCCGTCTTTTGTGTTACAAAATCCTCGTAACCAGAACTAAAGCAGACGTGAAGCGTGTCTCTGTGTCTCTGCGTAGCCAGGGCGTGGTCACGGTGGGGGTGTCACTCAGCAGCGCCCTTCCTGCCTTCGACGTGCAGATGTCCCCGGAGCACCCTGACCCCGTGCAGGGCTGACACCGTGGCGGTCACGGCCACAGGCAGGGCGACGAGCTCGGCCCCACCTCGGGCACAGGCTCCGGCTTGGCTCCTGCTCCTGGCTCATGTCGTCACCACGGGCTGACAAAGCGCAGGCTGCTCTGTGCCCCGCCCGAGCTGGCCCGCCTTCCCGGCTGAGGCAGGGCCGCGGTGCCCTGACGCCCGAGTGCCAGCGCCCGCCAGGTCTCAGCCGCGGCTGCCGTAGCAGACACCGAGGAGGGGGGCCACCCGCACACCGGCTTCTCGCAGCCACAGACGCGGGCGTCAGGGAGGGCAGGGCGCAGCGCGCTCAGGGCCTGGTGGGCTCTGTGGCCTGCAGAGGGCGCCGTCTCGCCTTGCCCGCCCTCACCTGGTGGGAACACAAGCACCCAGTGTCCCCTTTATAAGGGCACTGGTCTCGTCATGGGGCCCCACCCTTATGACCTCGCCTAACCCTAATCACCTGTCACAGGTCCCTTCTCCAAGGACCATCACACCGGGGGTCGGGGCTCCGTGCGGATTTCGAGGGGACACGTTTCTGCCCTGGCACACCACTTCCGCTCACATTCTGAGCAGGTCTGACACCCTCAGATGCACACTGTGCCCTCGGGGGTCCCCGGACCGGGAGCCGTGACCTCAGGGGTGCTCTAAAATGGCTGCAGGTGTCCGCCGGTTCGGGAAACCCCTTCAGGCCCCACTTCCTGCCGTACCGCCCCCCCCGCCCCGCTTGTCCTGTTGCCCAGTTTGTTTCCAGCCGACTCCCCCCCGAAGCCTCTTCTCTCCCAGAGTCTCCGAAGCCGCTCGGCAGGGTGGTTGCCTGGCTGTGGCCTGGGTTTCTCCCC
The DNA here is from genome assembly GCF_902729225.1 of Pteropus medius. Lineage (NCBI taxonomy): Eukaryota > Metazoa > Chordata > Mammalia > Chiroptera > Pteropodidae > Pteropus > Pteropus medius. Next base: position 1,125,242 of record NW_024342466.1, read on the forward strand.
AAGGGGAGGGTCTGTGTGCCCTGAACGCGGCCTCACCCTCTGCACCCGGGGCCACCCCCTCCCATACGCTGTGCCCCTGCTGGGCTGGGCTGGCCCCTCAACCGTCTGCGGCTCCCATGGGAGGACGCTGCCCTCACTTGGGCCTCTGCTTACTTCATTTTGCCATTTAGAATCGTCCCACAGCCCAGCTCAGGGGCCACCTCGTCCGTACTGTTCACAGAGCGCCTTCTCAGCAGCTGAAGTGTCTCCTTCCCTTGGTGCCCTGGTGACGCTTGGGGTCAGATAGTCTCCCTTTAAAATCGTGACCCTTTTGAGGGCAGGACGCTGCCACTGGCTGAAGGACCAGGACCGGGGCACCGTCTCAGGGGCCTGTCACTCTCAGTCCGGCCGTGGTGTTCCGTGACACGCGAGGACCTCTCGGGAGCAGACCTCTGCGGGAGTGGTTTGCCCCCAGTGGCCAGCAAGGGTGACAGCGCTGGGCGGGCGGGCGGGCGTTTTGAAGCTGTGATTTTCGTGCCTTGTGCAGATAACGGCGGTGCTCAGGCCTCAGATACAGACAGGTGTCCTCAGAGAATTTCCCCGCGAACGTGTCTCTGAACAGGAGTCCGTGGCTGGCGGCGACTCCTCACTGATGAGCAGGAGGCTGAGCCCATTGTAAAGAATGATACGTTACAGTTAAACACGCCAAACTGAGCTTCTGCTGAAATCTAGAGTTGGCGTAAATGTCTTCATTTCTTTAGAGCATTCAGTAACTGAGCATTCGCTAATCCTCACCTTTGTAGGGATTTTCATAGAAATACAGACAAAGAAACCCTTCCCTCTCCTGTAACGTGTCGACGGTCTGTCCTCCTGGGGCCGAGACCACTCCTTAGGCCGTCGGTCGAGGGCCCGGGCCCCGCAGGCCTGCGTGCACTTAGCGCTGACAGCGGCGGCCACCGCGTTGTCCCGGGCCGCGGCCCGCAGTCTCCCTGCTATCAGCGTCCAGCCCGTTTCAGGGCCGTGTTTCCCAGATTTCTTGTTTCCCCGTCCTCAGTGAGGCCTGTGGTCTGCTGCCCCAGTGCGTTGGGTGGCAGACTGTGCTGGAAGGAGCTAGCACGGGTGAATCTCAGCCCGACGCCCTCCCGTCGGATGCGGCTTCAGGGTGCCTCTTAATTGATGGCACCTTTCACAGCCAAGCTCAGTGTCCTGTTTAAATTGGGACCCAGATGCGGGCTCTTAGTCCAACGCCTGTGCGTCATCAGGGCCAGGGCTGCAGTAAGTGGCTCCGGTCAGCTGGGGCCTGTGACTCTGGTAATGAGATCTCAGGGGCCGGCCTGGAGTGTGGACCCTCCGGTGAGCTGTGAATCGCTCCCTGCCTTTGTGCTTCTTCAAAGTGACAACTACACAGTTGCTGGCTTCATGCGGTCTTTCCCCCTTGTCCCGAGACCCCAGACTCTGTGACATTGCTGTAAGGACAGTCGTGTATGCTTCACGTGGACAGGATGTGGGAGTCCTCGACCAGCGCACGCAGGGTCACTTGGGGTCTGGTGGCCGTTGTGCGTGTGGTGGCCGGGCTTGTCCTACCAGCCACGCTGGGCTCAGTGAGCCCACAGGCCGACGTCTCTGGTTCCGGCCTCCGCCTCCGTCTGTGCGAGATTCTCAGCTCAGGTGGTCTTGGAGCCCATCCTTTCCCCTTTCAAATGCCCTGCTTCTCTGATGGCGGCTGGCATGTTGTTGTTGGTTTGACACGGACCCTCTGCTTCACAGGGAGAGGTGAGCAAATGCACATAAGTTGTATTGAAATAGTTTTACATTTAATACTCTTTATGTGAGATTTTGAGGCCAACAGTCTTGGGGACATAAGTCCTTAATAATTAATTGAGCAACTTATTTTTTTATAAGAAAACGGGTTCCGCCTTGTCATCTAAGCTAGTTCACATTTAACGCTTGTGTCGAAATTCCTGCCCCCAGACCTGTCAGCTCCCGCCGATGAGAAATGTTACGTCTGCTTCGACGGAAACTGGGGGTCCGGGAACTCACAGAACACCGTCTCCCTGCAGGAGGCGAAGGCTGGGGAAAGGGTTTTTAGCTAAACCCGAAGGCCGTCTGGTCCCGGAGGTCTCCTTTCTCCTGCTTTCCCTTAAAAACTGCTAGAAAAACTATGAAAACGGGAAAAAGAAGAAGCTATATCACAAAGAAATAGAAGCACCTTCTCATTTATTCCTCCAGGTGATCTACTGAGAAAGTAAAGAATTTGAAATAAACTGGTAATTGCTTTAAAATATCCCTTTGTGAGTGTGCCTAATTGGCACAGCCCTCCCCGTAGAGCCGGAGGCTCCTCCAGCAGTTCTGAGGGGCTGTAATTAACGGCAAATTAGCACATCACAGCACTGTGCCTCCTGGAGTGTCCTTGCCCATCTGCTTGCTAGGGAACTGGGGTGACACCTGGCCAGCAGCGGTGTCATATAAATGTTCTTTGTCATTTAGGAATGTAGGGATGAGTCAAAATCTTTGGAATGATTCCTTCTTGCATCTACACATGTATATAACATACATATGTATTCTGGTTAGATAATCACGAAAGACCCTAACTTTCCTGCCGTGGTCTCTGTTTATTCATTGATCAAATATTTATTGAACGTCTGAGAATGAGCTGGGCGCCCTGTTGGTGCTGGTGAGCCAGGGCAAGCAGAGTCTTTGGCCTTGGGGTACGTGGATCCTAGAACGGAAAGCGAGCTTGGCCAGAGCCATGTCAGTCGCCGTCGAGTTAGCAGTGTGGTCAGCGCTGCTTCGAGGGGAGAGCTGGTGCTGGGCGCACGTGCCAGGAGCGGGGTCCGGGAGGGCGTTGGCGCCCCGGCGCGGCTGCTTTCAGCTCTTGGTGGGGCTGAGCATCATCCCGGAGTGGACTTAGCACGTGCAAAGGCCCTGTGACAGGCGGGATGCACTTGAGGGACTGGAAGGAGGCTGTGGCAGCTTGGGGGTGGGAGTGTAAGAAGCGGGGGTGGGGGGCTTCTCTTTATAAAGCCTGGGAGCCGTGAGAACACGCTCATGGTGGGGGCACCAAGAGTCCCTACGGGACATGGCCCCCCGCGGTCCCCCTTGGGATCTGGGACGTGCTGGGCGCGGGAGCAGGCACGGTGTCCTGCCCTCCCCTGGTTGGGGAGGGCCCCCTCGGTGTTGGCCGTGTTGTGTGCTTTGTGCAGAGTCGGCCACAGCCCTGGGCGCCATGGCGGGCCGACTTTTTCCATTTTTTCTTTGCCACTTAGGAAAGAATTCAACTCCGTAGCCGTCATTGTTCAGCTCAGATGTTCTCTCTGCTTAGAGCACATGCCACATGCGATGTTCTCACAGCAAATTAAGTTCTCTCAGCCTCAGTCACCCTGAGGCCAGCTGCCAAGTAAGCAAAGCCAAGCGAGCCTCTGGGTGGTGCACGTGAGGGAAGACGCACGTGCGAGGTCAGTGGCTTTCCTGCTGGGCTGCTTTTCCAACAAAATGCCCACGATTGTGGCCTCTTAGGCGCAGAGTACGAGGAGCTGCTGCGTGTGGCCTCTGTCTGCCACTTGGTTCGGTCGGAGGCCGGCGTCGTCACTTACATAGCCCGGCTGTGGACAGCGGCTGTCTCAGTCTGTCCCGGGGCCTGCGACAAAGTACCGCAGACCGGGCTGTGCGGACCCAGCGGACCCGTCCTGCGCACGTTGCTGGAGGCTGGAAGCTGAGGTCAGGTGCCAGGTGCTTGGGGTGAGAGGCACGGGGTCTCGGCGTCTTTTCTAGGGGCGCTGACCCCGTTTGTGGGGGCTCAGCCCCCATCGCCTCATCAGCTCCCACAGGCCCCACCTCCCAGTGCTTTCACCCCGGGGGTTAGACTCTAACCCGTGGATTTTGGGGGGACACCTCCAGACAGACCACAGCGGTCCTCTTTGTCGTTAGTGGAAGGACTGTAAAGTGGAACAGCCCTTCTGGAAAAGAAAATTGAGAAAATGTAACGAAAGTCTAAAAACCGCATGCGGCCTTCGACCTAGCCGGTCCGCGTCTGCCCGTCAGCTCTCAGCCCCGGACGAGCTCCACGTGCGCGCACAGAAACCCGAGGCCTGTGGCTCCCACACGGGGCCCCGCCCTGCCCAGCCGTGGTCAGCTTGCGTCGACCTGTAATAGATGTTTCCGCCCTGCACAGATTTAAAAAAAAAAAAAATTAATAGTAAAAAGAAAAATTCTGAACATATAACTTTCAAAACCACTTTGCAGCTTAGCAAAAGCTTGAGAAAGAAGCCCTTCGTGTTGCATCATCGAAGCAGGGGGTGTATTGTGTAATTTTCGAGTCTCGTTATTTACTTCCCTAGAGATGCTTGTAAACCGAACAAATGTGAATCTTTTTTTTTTTTTTTTTAACTTCGAATGAATTAAAAAGCCAGAGCCTCACTAGTTCTCCAGGGACTGGGCAGGGCTCCCATTTACACATTCGCAGTGCAGAAGGGGAACATTCATTGCATTTTGGGCATGCCGAAGAGGCCTTGGCAGGGGCTGCAGCTTTACTTTTAAGGATTAATTGTAATGTAGGGAAGAATTTCGTAACGTGAATAGATGAGGGACAACAGTCACAAGAATTATTTTTTTAAAACTCAGTTAAAATACCTAGAGAATTAGATTTTGTTCCGTTCACGGCACAGAGAGTTGCCCTTCGTACGAACGCTTTTTTAAAAATTTATTATTAGTTTCAAGTGTGTAGTACATCGGTTAGACATTTACACGGTTTATAACACGATCGCCCCGACTGCTCCTGCTCCGTGGATGCTGGGGTTTCACGGGGAGAGTGCGATGGTGGTGGAAATAGTTAAGCCCCAGTCAGCCATGTGTTGGCTGCTGCTTTTGTGGTTATTTAGAATATAGGCTTTTTAGTTAGAGTTTCTAATCTGTGACCTGGCTGAAAGGTTTGGGTAGAAACGCATTGAATTTTCAAGAAGTTTCGGGTTTTTTTTTTTTTTTCCTCTCAATTTCTCAAAATCAGACTTCTTTTATTAAATCAGCAACTAACAATGGCCAGTTTTAAAGGTATGTGTGGACTCGGTTTTGAATTTAAATATTGAGACAGTGGTTTGGGAACCTGAGTTTTTTCCTCGGAGGCGGTGTGGGGGGCTGGGAGCGGGGAGAGGGTATTAAGTTAAATGAGTAAATAACGACCATTTCATGACCGGCCTGACTTTGAGGAAGTCGGCGTTTGCGCGGTTCGCGCCCCTGATCACAGGTACGCGTGTTGTGGGGCTGTGTGAATCCCGTCCCGCGGATGCGCACAAGTTCTGCTCCCCTTTTCCATCGGCGCCGCCTCCCTGGACCCCGAGGGCCCCTGCGCTTCATGCCTCCGGCGGCTTCTCCCCTGTGACGTCAGACCTGAGGGCGGGCCATTCCCTGGACAGGCCCATTTGACCCTGTGCGTGGGTGCACGTCTGGTTCGTGCAGGTGTAGGGGCCACGGCGGTTACTTTCGAGGTGCTCCCGGCGCAGTGGGGGAGCCCGGGGCTTGTTACCCCGGGAGCCGCAGTGCTGCCCCGGCTTCGGGTGCTTGGTGGGGGACTGGGGACAGTGGCCGCTTTGTGGACACGGCCTCTCTTCCAGACTGCGCGTTTTCTTGCAGCGGACGAGGCGGCACTTAAAGTACGCACCGCCAGCGAGTGGTCAGCGTGCCGGGGGCCGCGCGGAGGCCGGTCCAGCCTGGAGCTGCCGCACCGTCCCTCAGTGGCGGGGCACAGGTTCCGCGTAGGCAGAGCGCCGGCCCCGGTGGCGAAACGGTCTCGGTTCGTTTCGCTCGTCTTTTTAAAAATTTTGCCTACGCACAATCGGATTTGAAGTAGCTCAGGTGGAAAGCGGCTCTTCTGGTTCCACTCGTCCCAGCTTTGAGAAAGGAGCTTCCCATTCCTGCTTCCCGGGGGCGGCGGGCGTCTGCCCGCGCTGGGCCCGCAGCCTCTCCCGCCGGGGAGGTCACCGTGGCTTCAGCTGGCCGTGGGCGGGGCCTGGAAGGAGCGAATCCGTGGTCTCGTCCAGCCCACGGCCGGTCCGGGGTCTGGCGTCTAGTGCACCGGGCCTGCCGAGCCCACCTGGCGGCGGGTCGCGCGCTGTCCTGTCACCTGCGCGCGCGCACACACGCTGTCCTGTCACCTGCGCGCGCACATTGCCGGACTTTCTTTAACTCAGCCCCCGTGGTCCGGTTCTTCCTGTTTGTGGACTAAGCGAAGTCAAGCTTGACCCCTTGAAAACCACAGTTACTAAACTGGCCGCTCCGGCCAGGACAGAAGCAGGCAGTTCGGCGGCCACTCAGGCAGGTGTGGGCTGCTTGGACCGTGATGCTGAATGTTTGTTTAGCACTTATCGGGGCTCCGCTCCGCCCTTGACACTAACTCATGTACTCCAAACCCCTTACGCTGTGAGTCAGGGAATGCACACGTTGCTTCTTGCGCGCGCGCGCACACACACACACACACACACACACACTCTCACTGGGCAATCACCGCAGGAAGTAGATTGTGACGTTTCTAGTCTCTCTGCCAGCCAGCATTGCTTCAAGGAAGGGGGCACAGGTTTAGGTGGGCAGGGACCCACGCTCCCTGCACCCGAGGCAGGGGGCGTGACTGAGGGAGTCAACAGCGACGCCCGTCACTTTGAGTTTGGGTACCGGCAGACGTGCGGCCTACCCCTCCCCCCAAAATAAAGCACATCTTGCAGTAAAGCGAGTCACACGAACTTTTTGGTTCACCAGTGTCATTCTCCATAAACTTCAGCGTGAAGGGCCAGTGAAAGCCGGCAGCATAACTAAGGGAAGCGCGTCAAGAAGGTGCCTTGCTCGACTCCTCCGGCACGGAGCTGGCTGTGACAAGTTATGCTGGAGGTAACACGTGGGATCCGAAAGACAAGACGAGTCGTTCGCAGTTTCAGCTGGGACGTTCTATGTGGCATCATGAAGTTTCTAACAGAAGATTAAAGGAATCAGGGACGTTGTCGCACGCTGTTGGTAGGCGCATACACTGAGCATTCCATCTGGGAGGCAGCGTGACACCATGTGACCGAAGCCTTACAAATGTTCCCACGGTCGGTCAGACGCTGCACGTGGCGCAGGGTACGGGAAGGCAGGACGTAGGCAGAGGTGTTTGGGGAAAGGACGCGCAGGTGTTCAGTGCTCTGTCTCATGAGTGGACGATGGGGAAATGTGACCGAGTGTGTTCCTTTACTGCACAGAAGTAACTGATCACTCGCTCCCTGGTATGTCTGTTGGGTGGGCCCACGCATGGCAGGCATGTCACGCATGTTGACGCCACCGGGCGTGTGCACGGAGGAGCCTGGGAGGGCACACCAGGATGTAAGTGGTACCCACAGTGGGGTTTAAGAGCAATTCTTTAAATTTTTTTCTTAAATATATATTATTTTTCTCAATGAACACATATTACTTGTGTAAAGTTATTTTTACTGAAATGAAATTGACAATCTTTTCCTATGTATTTTTTTCACAGTAAACTGCATATGTATATATTTTTATATATATATATATATATACGTATATTTACACTGTGTTCACCTCCCATAGTTAGATTTCTTTCTGTCACCGATATTTGACCCCCTTTACTCCATCTACCTCCCCCCACCCCTTAACTTCTGGTCTATTGTCCACGTCCATGACAAACATGAGTCTCTGTTTGTCCTGTTCATTTGTTGCTTTTAGGTTTATATCCCACATATAAGTGATATGCGATTTTCAACATTTTCTGCCTGGCTTATTTCGCTTAGCATGATTATCTCGAGGTCCATCCATGTTGTCGCAAAGGGCAGTATTTCATCTCTTCTTATGGCTGAGTAATATTCCATTGTATATATGTACCACAGCTTCTTTAGCCAATCATCTATCGTAGGACACTTCGGTTGCTTCCATGTTGTAAAGTTGTTTAAAAAGAAGTAACTTGAAGTAAAAGGTAGCTGAAGTAAGAAGTTCCAGTGCGGACATCAGCGAGCACCTTCCGGAACGGGCCAGATAGTGAGTATTTCAGGCTCTGTGGGCTGTACCGCCCTGTCACAGCCTCTCAGCTGCTGTCGTGGTGTCAAATGAATACACCGACAAACGGGCACGGCCGTGTTGCAGTAAAACTCTATTTACAAAAGCACACGTTGGGCTGGACATGGCCCACTGGCCACAGTTCGTTGACCTGTGTTCTGATAGGTCCTGATAGGTTTAATGTTTCAGACCAGTAGTCCTGGGTCAAACCGGCATGTAAGTACACTGAGTTTCCGTATTCTTACGAAGCGTTCAAACTAGACTGTGTAAGTTGAAAAGTCAGAAATCATGTGGTTGGTTATTGTTTGATTCGATGCTGCGGGTCCTCTTAAGAAAAACGGTCCATCTTTCTCGCAGAGGGAGCAGAGTCATTCCGCCGACTGCACAGCGGCCGGGGGGCTGTCGGGGTTCCTCGGTTGTGGGTACAGGGCTCTGTAGCCTCAGGCGCTGGCCATTGTGGTTCCAAGTCCAGTTCTGTTGTCATTTTGGGGTAGTGGTCGCACCCACCGTTAGTTCTGGGGTAGTCGCGGCAAAATGTTCTGTCCCAAACCGGACCTTCATCCACCATTGCAGCCTTCTTATTTGAGACGACGTAATGTTGGGGCTCACCCTCACTGCTGAGAACGGAGTGGATTTCGTTCGTTTGTTTCTTTGTTTGTTTGTTTGCATTTTTCTCAGTGGCTCGAGTGTTATTTTGACTCCTGGCCAAGGGAAGATGAGGATGAGGTCAGAGCTAGTTTAGCGTGTCCCAGAATCTCCTTGACGGGAGGGAGGAAGAGGGTCAGCGGTCCTGTGAACTTGGGAAAGGACTGTCACGCTCGCTGGACAAGGAGGGAGAAGGTGAGCGGAGTGAGCGCCTTACGTCCTCGACCGAAGGACAGGGGAAGACGGCCCGGCCCGCCTCGCTCGCTGCGTGGGGTCTGTGACTCGCCGGAGCGGGGAGTGCTGGATGCCGGAGAGTCAGGTGCAGGGATCTGGGGCAGGGAGGGCGTCACTGGAGGGTGGAGGGAAGCCGACCGGCCCGGTGCCCACGCTCAGGTCCTCACTGAGAGTCACCTCTGATCCTTTCAAAGAAGAGAAGCAGGGCAGGGGCCCTTCCCACAGCCTCACCTGTGCCACCCGTGGCGAAGCTGCTGATGGAGCACAGGACAAGCGGCCAGACCAGCGCCATGCGCTGCGCCCGGCGTGCAGTGACACCGCGCAGGGAGCACCCAGGGCCCGGGCTGGGGCTGGAAAGAGGCTCCCTTTGGCAGAGCGGAAGCCTGGGGGCGTGGCCTGGGCAGAGCGGTGAGCAAGTGGCTGTGCCCAGAGGCTCCAGAACACAGGGCCTCTGAGGGAAGATGGACCAGGATGGGCCGGAAGGATGGGTGAGCCCCTGCGGGTCTGCCAAGTGAGGTCCGGCGCGGTCAGACTTGGGGAGCGAGGAGGGATGCGGCCAGTTGGGGTGCCATGGCTGCAGCCAGACAGCCTAGACCTTGCGAAGGAGAACAGGACAGACACACAGGAGGAGCGTCTCTAGGCGTGGGGCCCAGGTGTCCAGAGCAGGGACTGCTGCCGAGGGCCCGACGTGAGTAGACTTCACGGAAGGCAGGAAATGACCGTCACCTGGGGGATTGTAATGACACCTCATTAATCACAATGATCTTCTGAAGCCAACATTAAGTGTTCCATCACTCTGCGTGGCCTGTTTCATTGCATTGCATTTGTTTCAATTGGGAAAGTAGCACATGAATATGGAACTTGAAAGCAGAGAACTGTAGAGAGATTTTGTGCCGAGTAAAACACACATTGGAAGAAAAGTTATTTTTTGAGTACCCAGAGTCCTGTCATACGTATGCATCCTTAATGTTTTGGTGTAATTTCTCCTAAACATTTTTCTGTACATTATTTTTTTAAAGATGTTTGTGAGCACGCTTTGCAGCCTATGGCATAAGCCTTTCCCTTCACACGCGACGATACTGCACATCCATGTTATGCGGACTCTGAATTTGATAAAGAATTCGGGCCGGGTCTGTGGGCTTAGCAAGGTGTGTTGTCCCTCAGCTTTCACAGTGAGTAATTACGCTTGTTAACCGTTGTCTGCTCCGTCTGGCTCACCGCCGGCCCCGGTGGAGGCTCACGCATCCCTCGTCCCAGGGCGCTTAGCTCCGCCGCCTCCTTTCCGGTTCCTCCTCCTAATTATTGGAACGGAGGCCTGTGCCCGCCCCGGCTCGGTGGCGCGTCTGCATAATGCATGAACCCGAGTGACAGCCCGCGCAGAGCCCCATCAGAACAAAGAGCCTGCCTCTGAGAGATGGGCAGATTGTGGAAACATATTGCGAGCATGTTCTCAGCTAACTGAGAACCGTGTCATGAAACGCGTCTTTGGCCTGTCAAAAAATATTTTGACAGGGCCTGCAGTCTACCTCCCTCAAATGCAAATGCGTCGGCAATGCCTGGCTACCAGGGCGACGCTCAAGGAAAAATTCACAGAAGGGGGGCCGACGTCATCCGAGTTCACTGCTCCTACAAATAAACACGCCAAGGAGACGCTCTGTTTTCGTTCGAATGTATAAATAGCCAACCTGAGGATTAATGCCGTCACATCCTGGGGGCAGTGGAAGGGTGCCCCGAGACTTGGAAAGGTTACTTTAGGAGAGTTAAACTGAAAAACCCACGCACGGAGCCCCGAGGGGCGATGGAGTGGCTGACCGTGGCCAGCCAGGCTGTGGGACGCAGCCCAGGAGAGGCTGGGTGGAGGGAGAGCGGGCGGCCTTGCTGGGCACTGCCGGTCGAGCGGTCCTGTGCTCAAGGCCACACCGTGTGGCCCTGCTGTGCCCGTCGTTGCTGGCCTGCCTGTGAAAGGTCCTTGGGTTCGTGGAGCACCTTTCTTAGGGGACGCGTCTCCCCAACCCCATTCTGCTTCCTTCAGGTGGGGCCGTGATCCTAGGGTGATGGGAACCCCTCAGGAGCCAGCCTCCCGAGGCTGGACTTTGTGAGTCTGGGCAAGTGACTTGACTTCTGTGTGCCTCGGTGTCCTCAGCGGGGAAAGGGGGTAGTAATCGCCACAAAACGGGGCCGTAGGGAACATTCAGTGAGGGACACATGGGAAAATGCTTAGAGATGCATGTGGCAGATGAGAAATGCCAGTTAAGTTCAGGTGGCTGTTGATACGCGTGCTCAACTGGGTGCCCCGAATGAAGACCCCCTTGCTGTTCAGTGTGGCCACTCTGCTGACGTGCAGTTGGAGGTGTTACGTGGCAGCTTCTGGAAGACCTCGCGACAAGAGAGCAGATGGGTCCCTCTCCTTGCTCGGGCTTCCCCCCGCTGCTGCCTGCGTGCATTCCCATCCGACCCTGACAACTGCGGTCACGTGGGAATGTGAAGGGGTCCACGTTTATGGAGTCACGAGCCCCCTAGGATAGCCCAGCTGGAGATTTCACTAAGCGAGAGAGAAGTACCTTTCTGTCTTGTTCAAGCCGCTCTGATTTGAGGTTTTCAGTTACATGTGGCCAAACGATCAGAATTAATACACAAGGTGAGGATGTGTTTATCTGCCAGACCTGAGAAGTTAGCCGTACCCACAGTTAAAGTCTTAGGGTGAATTAACAGGCTGGCTTCCCAGCTCCAGATTTCACTGCCTGACCTGTGTTCCCAGGAGACTGGCTGGCTGCAGAGAGCCACCCACAGCCCGTGCTCGGGAAACGCGAAATTGTTAGGGGTGCCCCTGGCTTGCCCCAGCCTGTGCTCCTCTGTGCAGGATCCGCTTAGCCATCTCCATGGCAGTCACAGCAGCTCAAACTTTGTGACCATGACAGGCTTTGGAGAACTGGCTGTCCGTGACCATCTGCCGATGGCCAAGTGTTACGTGGTTTGTTTTCTGTGCTGGAGTCGGGCGGGCACACACAGGTCGTGGCTGCTTTTGCTTTTCTGGTTCCACCAGCCTTCTCTCTGGGGACCAGGGCGCTGTCATCTTTCCTGCTGTTTAGGGGGTCGTGTGCTGCTGCACAGCAGTGCCTGCCAGTTTAGTCGAGAGACATGCGAGCCAGCCGTCAGCTGCTCCTCCGCCCGGTCCCCCGTTCGTGGTGCCTGGTGGCATGCTCGTGTGGGTTTATGAAACGTGCTCTGTTGCTTTGATTTTCCTGTTTAGATGGACTTCATTGTTTTAGAGGAAGGTCCGAGAGCTTAGCGGCTGAAAAACGGCGCCAGCATGCTGGAAGACCCGGCTGGCCCTGATTCTGCAGGACGGTGTCCGTTTCCGTGACCACCAGAAGCCCAGCGTGCAGGCCGAAGCCCCTCACGCCGGGCCAGTTTGGCGGGCTTCTGGGTTCTGCTTTGCTGGAGCCCCTCCCCGCAAAGCTGCGGCCCGGCTTCCTGGTGTTCTCAAAGCCTGGGGCGGCTGAACCCCTCGCACGTGGGCTCACTGCCGGGACCAAAAGAAGCACTCGTGGCTTTAAGACGAACTGTGGATCTGTTAAGTTGATTTCCCCACAGTTACATCTCTCTCTCTTGAACTCCTCCTGTGAGTCCTGGAAACAATGTATCATGTATTTGAGTTTGTAGCCCTGCCCATTGCTGGATGAAAGTTACGCTTTTGAGAGCCCTGGGTGTAAACAGGGCCACTTTATGTTTGCACTTCGTTTACACATCCTTAACCGCAAGCAGCATGGTTGCAGTAATTATATACTTTGTATCTAGTCCTGTTTAAAACTGTAGAGAGCCTGGACTTGGGAAGGTTCCCCCAGCGGGTTTACCACTTCTCACGGGAACCGGAGCCTAGAAACTGCAGGTCAGAAAGTTATTTCTTGTGCTGAAACCAAATCTCGCAGGCTGTGAACTAAACCCATTTGGAATCGGTTCTGCCACCTTGCACTGTGGACACTGCCGGTCAGAGAAAGGTGGAACCTTCCGGCAGCGTATGTCGTTCTTGGCGGGGGGGGGGGGGGCGGTTCGGGGCCTCATCTCTGCCGCAGTGTGAGTGCCAGCAAGCCCTTCTCCAGCATCCTCTGTCCCCTGTCTCTGTGGCTCTCCCCTCGTCAGCTTCTCGACGTCCCCGCTTGAGTCGTGCAGTTGAAACTGAGCATCCTGATTTTCGTTTTGGTCACGGTAAAATCTCTTCAGTGTAGAAAAGAGCGTTGACTTTTCAGGGCGGGTTGACCTCACGGTCCACGAGGGCGCCCGTGTTTTGTGCTGAGTTCTGGCTCCCTGTGTTGTTGGGGGTGGGGCATTGTACCTGTCAGCTGGGTCAGTGGGTGGGTGGAGCAGACCGTCCCCTGTCTACCCCACTGCCTCGGCCTGAGTCCCTCTGAATTGCAATGACGGGGTCCGGCTGTGCGTTGGGAGGTCTGCGTGAATTTTCTGTGGCACTCGCTCCCCTCTGCAGCGTGGTTGTTTCTTCCCGGTGGGGACTCTTGTACTCCCTCTGTCCCCGGGCCCGTGCTCGGGCACCTGTGGATAAGTGACAGGCAGGCGTCCCTTGCGGCCCAGCTGTGCGACAGTGAGTGAGTCCTTGAACTTCTCCAAGCCCCCGCCTCCCGGTCTGTACACAGATCACCCAAGGCGATCTGAGGAAGGAGGTGACACACATACAGTACCTCCTGTCTCAACCTTGGCAGTCGGATCCGAGACTTTAGGTGAAACAAAGTGTGACGAGGCCAGTTTAACCGCGGGGTCGTCGGTGGGGACAAGTGAAGCTGAGCCTGCTGCACCCCACGGAGACACGTGGGGCCGCCACGGTCCCCGTAAATACGGGGCGCGTCTCCATTTCTCCTTCTCTGCCTTTTAGGATGCCGCTTCCATCTTGCTCGATGACAGGCCCACCCAGGAAGACAAGGTGCTCTGAAAATTTGTTAGAGCCTTTCAGTGTGTAAATAGATTTAATTTTTTTCCATCATTCCGGAAGTTCCAGTGTCTGAGATTACGTCGAGTGGTTTGGCAACGAGGGCCAAGTCTCTGAGAAACAAGGAGACAACAGTTTGGTTTCATTTCGGAAAGAACTGACTAGATCAGGGACTTTCCTAGTGTCCAGGGGCCTTTCCTAGAGTCTCCCACGCCCTGCACCAAAGCCACGTGTGCCCCAGGGAGCCACTGTCCCCGGAGAAGTGTAGTGGCGTATGGAGGGAGGGCTGAAGAATGGCTTCCTGGGCACAACACCCATTTCCCATTCAGTCCTTAGAACCTCATCTTATGGAGAGAAAGATGCTAAAGAACAAGATTGGCCCCGAAATTTCTTTTGGCTTCACTGCTGGTTTTCTTTAGCGAGTGTTGTGGTCTTTTCTCCTTGGGTCAGCTTTCTAGGACTTTGGCCACGTGCAGAGAGACAGCGGTGTCCCGGGCACTGTGGTTTCTGGGGTGACTGTGCCAAAGAATGAACACCTCCTTCCTGATTCTCTGCAGGATCGGAGGACTCAGAAGGGCAGCGAGGGGGAGCTCTCGGGCGTGGAAGCGGTCAGGACTCCGGGGGGTGGCGTGGACGCCCAGTTGCGAGCCCTCAGGGTGAAGGTCGGGGGTGGGGGAGGGCTGTTCCGGGCCTCGCGGAGGCCAGGTGCCCGCCCGCTCCTTGGCAGCCTCCACGTCAGCCTTTCCGGGACTCTGCGGCCTGGAGATGAGTCGGCCTGACCACATCCTCGTCTTGCCACCTGCCATGGGCTGAATCGGCCCCCTCTGGAGCGGTGTGTTGAAGTCCTGGCTCCCAGGACCCCGTTTGGAAGTGGGGTCCCTGGAGGTATAATTAGTTAGTGTGAGGTCGTACATAGTAGGGTGGGCCCTGTGCCCGTGTCACTGGCGTCTTTGTGAAAAGGGGACGTTTGGAGACATGTGCACACAGAGAGAAGGCCATGTGGAGATGACAGCCAGATCGTGGGCCAACGAACCCCAAGACCGCCCGCTGACCACCAGTGGCCAGGGCGAGGCCTGGTGCGGAGTCCCCCCGAGCCTCAGCAGGGGCCAGCTTTGCTGCAGCTTTGATTTGGGATTTCTGGTCTCTGGGACTTGGAGACTGTAAATTTCTGTGAATTAAGCCATCCGTCTGTGGCTTCAACACAGCGGCCCTAGGAAACGCAGCGCCAGCTGACTCACGGTGTGATTCAGTGCATGGCACGGGGTGTTTGCCCGGAGCTCGGCCTCTTTGTCTGGAAAATGAAGAAGACCCACCCTCTGTCTGGTGCAGGGCACATAGAATGTTCCCTGAACACTGAGATGGTGAAGAAAACTGAGTGCGTACCCCGAAAAGTCATGCATAGTCTAGTCTGAGCGGCCCTCAAAGCAACGTGAGGGAGTGTCACTGCTCCTTTGTTAAGTTAAAGCAAGTTATCAAGTAGGGTGACTGTTATCTCAACTTTGTAAAATAAAATGAAGAATTGAGAAATTCTCTCTATGTTCCTGGATAAAAGGCCGGGAAGAAGGCACGGTGGTGGTGCCAGCCGCTCTCTGTGAGCGAGAGATGGCACGCCGTTGGCTTCGCTTGCCAGGTTGGGGGAGGGAGAGCATCGTGGTCACGCGTGTCCTGGAGTCAGCCGGCTGCCCTTGCTCCCTTGGGGAACAGCTGGGAGGGCAGACCCTGGAGAGGGGACCAGTCAGGAGCCCCGTGGCATGTAAGACAAGGACGGCGTTGGCTCGAGATGGGCTGTTTCATCTTGGGCACCACTGACCCTTTGAGCTGGATAAGTCTTTGTTCTGGGGTGCCATCCTGTGCGTTTTAGGGTGTTTAGCAGCCTCCCTGGCCTCGTGACCCATTAGATGCCATTTGTGACACCCACAGATGTCTCCAGATAGTTCAGATGAGACGTCCTGTGGGAGGTAGTGGCC
>NW_024342466.1:1143194-1181394 GCF_902729225.1 Pteropus medius
TGCATGTGCACGTGTGTAGAGAGTGTGTGGAGTGCATGTGTGCACACGTGTGCACATGTGTGCGGGATGCGTATGTGACATGCCTGCCTTTGCCTCCCGGGGCAGTAGTTCACGCAGCACGTCAGTAAATGCGGACGGCCGTGGCATGGAGCCGGTTGTGCCAGGGTTCTGTGGGCGTGTCCTGGGCGCCTTTGCTGCCCACGCGGTCGCTGGCTCGTCGCCCCCACAAACCTGCTTCTGCTCCGTCTGTGTCCACAGGCTCTACCTTCTTCCTCACACTCTCAGCGACATTGTCTTCTCACTGTAAACACACACACTCAGGCCACAGCAGTATTGCTACACTAAGATGTTGCCACACGACAGGAAATAACCGCTAAAGTATGGCTCCCCCATTCTGGTGTCACCACCCTGACACGTCCTCCTCCCGACTGGCTCTTCCGTGCAGCGGTGACTCTGCCACGACACTTCTCAGGCGCGGCCGTTGGCGTTCTGCTTGCTGCTGCGCAGCCTTCACAGGGTGCGGGATCCTCTCAGCTGTACCTCTGTCCATCCGTCCTCGTCCCCTTCTAGTGAGCGTTTAGGGTGTCTGCCTCGACCAGCCCTTCGTCCGGCCATCTTCCTGCGCCCTGCGTCTTGCCCCAGCGGGAAGCCCCAAAGGGGATTTCTGGGGCTCAGGGGATGCGCATGCCAGGTTTTCCCGTGACTTCCCAAAGGCTCGTCCCACGGCACCCGCATCCTCGGGGCGCCCGCCTCCCTGCTCAGCCTCCCGCTCGCCGGCATCCGCCTCCGAGCCCGGGCAGCTCCTTGCGTGTGAAGTGAGGCTTCTTTCTCAGGGACGCCTTCGTCATGTCGCGGATGGTGGGGATGCTCGGCGAGGCGGGGCGTCACAAAGAAGCGTGAGGCCGGCCCCCGCACCCACCCCCCAGGCCCTTGGGCTGTGAGCACATGCGTGGGCTGGCCGAGGGAGGCCTGGCCCCACGCGCCTGAGCAGGGACCGTCCCCAGCAGGCCCGCCAGGGGGACCTCCCCACAGCCACGGCATCTGGACAGGATTCGGCTCTGGTCTTGCCGAGACTGCAGTGGACGGCCGTGCCCGAACTTGTCCTCCCCACACCCCCATGTGTCCTGACAGCTGTCGGCAGAGATGTCCGTGAGGCCAGCTGTCCAAGGGGACACGCCCTGGAACAGGCCGGCCCTGGCCTCTGGGCGGTGAGTTCCCTGGGCGGGGAGCCGGTGGTGCCCTGGCTGCCAGCCAGGGTCCTGTGCTCCAGGGGGTCACGTGGCGGTGAACGGCTCCAGCTGTGAGGAGGCGCAGATATAACTCTTACTTTTAGAAGGAAAAAAATGTGACTGGAGGATCAGTTTTGGCTTCGCAGCGTGATCCCTCCGGAAGACAGGGCAGGACACGGAGCTGGACCAAACGTAGCAGCCACCTCCCAGGGCAGAGGGGAAAGCGGGCCCGGGCAGGTGGACACGCAGATTCTGGGGACCTATCACTGTGTGTGTCGGGGTGGGATGGTCATCACGGCCTGCAGGAGAGGAGGCAGCTGGGGAGCCCACCCTGCCTGACGGAAGGGGCTGTCGCCTGCCTGGTGCTGCTGAGCGGCACCCAGGAGTCTCCGCTGGCATCGCCGTGAGTGCCTGGCCCGTCTGCGGGGTGCGGGAGGTCAGGTGGCCGTGCCCTCCATCTGAGCACAGCTCCGTTTCCTGTTCTTTGACTAAGAAGCCGGAACGGAGAAGCTCAGTGTTCAGACATAACTCAGACACAGACGCTGTACCTGCGTATCTTTCCCATGACGCTCTTTCCCAGTCGGGGCCCGTGTCTGAGTCACTTCGGGTGTTTCCGTGTCCTGTGATCTTCCTCGGAGAGAAAGCTGATTATCTAATCAGAGGAAGCAGCCTGCACAGCCCGTGGTGTGTGCAGCTTCGTGCCTGTGGCGAGGGAAGGTCTGGGATGAGCCGGGTGATGGCGCCTCAGCCACTACGGGGCGGCTCTGTCGGAGGCAGGCTTGGGCGTGGGGCGTGGGGAGCTCTGGAGCCTTGGGCAGCTCTGGAGCCTTGGGCAGCCCTGCAGATGTCCTGGGAGAATTCGAGCAGCTTCCACGTGGGGAGTGCAGGGCGGAACCCTCGAGGCAGGAGGAGGGGACAGCAGTCTGGAAGGACACTTAGATTTCTTTCTGATTAGATAATGCGGAGGAGGAGAGGCCGGGGGCCGAGGCATTCCACCCTCACGTGGCGTGTGCAGGTCCGTGCGTCCCGTGGGACTCCTCGGAGCCTTCGTGTTGATGTTTATCTCCTGTCCACGCTGGTGCTCACTCAGGCGTTTCCAAGGAGTTGACAGCCTGAAACCACGGAGCAGCCCCGTGCTCACCCTCTGCTCCGGAGTAAGCAGCTTGCTTGCAGAATCTTGGTCCCCCGAGTTGAAGGTCAGCCGCAGTCTGTCCACTTTGTGTCGTTCATATGGCCTTGTTGAATAATAAGCACGTGGCACAGCTCAGTCAGAAACGCAGACGCGAGGTGACCTGGCCGAGGGGTCTGGGATCGGAGACGTAGCAGGAATGCGGCACGGTGGCCTCCGGCGGCGAGATTCCAAGCAGAGTCACACCCGTTGGGTCACCATGGCCCGTTGGCTGAGAACCTCACCTTTTCATGTACTAACATAAACAGAAAGATTTTTGATAGAGTTTCAGCTTTGCTGTCTTTCCGGAATGACTTGCGTGGAGCACACACAAGTGGAATGAGGCGGCACCATCAGGGCGTGAGGCTCTCGGTCTCAGGCCTGTGCTTTGCCTTAAAGCAAGTTAAAGTCGAAGAATAACTACGTAAAATTAAAGACCGGCTCACGTAACTCTGTTGGAGCCGCTCGCGAAGAGAGATTTATTGGCAGGAGGGAGAGAGGTGAGCAAGTTCACCCCACACCTGGAAAGTCAGCTCAGGTTTGCACCTGATGGCCAGCGCTGCTGGGGACACACAGGGCAGCTGGGGGCACACAGGGCGGCCGGCCTCTGGTTTTCTTTGTAAGGTACCGGTTGAGTGTTTGGGCACAGCCTCATGCAGATGAGTTTTGTGATCATCTTGACGGTTGGTCATGGTGTACCCTGCCATCAGAATATTTCCATGATTTGCTGAGCGGGGAGAAAACATTTTCCTGAGCGCACCTGAGGAACGTGACCATCTCAGACATCTCAGACCTGACAGATGTGTTTGAACTTGGGCCACAGCTGGTTTCAGCTGAGGAATCACACGTAGCCTACAAACGCAGTCCTGGTATTAACGTGATAGAATTTTCTGGAATGAACTTCCACGGTGGGTTTTAATCTCAGCTCGTCACTTTTTTTGTTGTTGTTGTCCAGGCTCGTGGCTGACCTGTGGCGAGGGGCCCGGGCGGATCCTGGGCGTCCACTTAGCCACTCACTTCCCCCATCAGTCCGGATTAGAGCAGAGTGTCCTCATTTCAGAAAAAATTATTATTTTTAGTTAATGCACTTCCTCTACCAAATACAATCAGAAAAGGTCAGGAGTTCTGAGGTGACCCACTCACACGGTGACGTATCTTGAGGGGACCCCCTTCTTACAAAGCTGCACACAGTTGTGGCTGGTGTTGAGGCTGTGGCCATGGGCGTGTCATCAGGTGTGAACAATGCCGCGTCTAGCAACTTCCATGACACCCCCAGCACCCCTCCCCCGCAGTGATCCTCGGCTTCTTTCCTTTGGTCAGCTGTTGCTTACGGTGGGTCCTGAAGCTGACAGTGCACTTGTCCCTGCAGCAGAGCTGGCGACGGGCCATCCGCAGGACAGCCCTGGTCCCTCTTCACGTGAAGAACGCGTTCAGGGCCTGTGAACGGTCCGCAGAAGACAGCTTCGAACTTGCTTAAACCAAAGCGCTTACGTCGGAGGCCCGGAGGCTGCGGTGCGGCGAGGTTCTCTCCCCCCTGCCTGGTTCTTCCCATGGAGAGGCTTTTCCCTTCATGATGCGAATTCAGCCGCAGCTCGAAAAGTGCTTCCTGGTCCTCGGGGTCAAGCCCTCTGGTCACTGTGATTGCAGAGAGCTAAAGCAGCACTCAGGCAGGAGTGTGGGGTCCTGGCTTGGTCCCCCCCACGGCCTCCGCCCCCTGGGCTCCCCCCACCCCAGCGCTGATGCATGAGCCGGCAAGACTGCGGTGCTCCGCTCAGAACACCTTCCCCTCCTCCTACTGTTTTGCCATCTCTTAGGTCAGAGGTCAGGAGCAGGGGTTCAGGAGTCAGTCTGACCTGGGTCCAGATTTCTGCCGCCCTACCCGAACCCCCTGTGCGACTGAGCTGCTCCCCTCTAAGCCTCTGGCCCTTCATTTGGAGAAGGGAGGGGACAGTGGTACCCACCTCCACAGCCGTCGGGACAGCGGCGAGCACACGCGACATGCACGCGGCCAGGTGCCCGCTGTGTCAGCTTTATCAAGACTACATTTGATCCCAACCGTGGTCGCCCCGCTGACACGAAGCCCCCGCAGTGGCTCCTCCGACTGGATCGCAGAGGACACAAGATGGTGTGACTTTTGTAGGGGCCCCAAAGGAGGGTTGTCGTGAGACATTTCTAGAAGGCTTTTTAAAAAGCCCTGGACTTGACGTGCCTTGGACTCTGGTGGTACTGCTGTTTAGGCGTGGATGGTGGGCTGCCTGGTGGAGGTGGTGTGGTCACTGGGCAGAGAGCTCCAGGCCCTGGGGGACTTTGTGGGGCGGAGGGCGTGTCAGTTTAGAGGAGATGTTTATTTTTCTGTTACAAAATAAGTCTTAGTGACATTTTGGGTGTAGTTCTGCCTCTACTTCCAGAAGATTCTAACTTTTCCATTATCCAATCACTGACTCTCACACTTCTAAAGCCTCATATGCTTGTATAAGTCCTTTATTAAACATGTTACTTTAACGACTTTTTGTGTGAGGCACCATTTTTCTAAAATTTGAAGGAAATAAGGAAGGGTGGGGAAAACGAGAGCCTTTGGTTTTCACTAAATGGCTCATTGGAAGACATCTGAGAAGAGTTTAAATGCAGCTGCTATGTCTGTAACATCAGAGAAGACACCGGCCCTCTGTGCCACAGAGCAGTGCTTTGGGTGCGTGTGTAGAAGTGCGCGGAGGCTTCTGGAAGCCTCTGGAGACAGGTTGCCGGGCCCCGCGCCCCGGGGTTCCGATTCGGGGGGTGGGGTGGGGCCGGAGAGCCTGCATTTCTAGCACCCGCGCCACGTCCTGTGTGGATGCTGCTGGCCCAGAGGCCAGTGCCAAGGCACCCTGCCCAGGAGGCTGCGTGATTGTGACCGGTGCTGCGGAAAGGTAGTGTGTCAGGTGTCACTAGCTGACAGCTCCAGGATGGGCCTGGGTGTCACGGGGTCAATGAAAATGAAATCGATTAGAAATACTCGGCTCTTCCATTAGATCATAGACTGGCTTCTCTTGTTATTTACTCTGGAATGCCTTTACATCAAAGCAGTGGCTTTTTAATTTCTAGCTCTGGTTAATTTATGGAATTTCTGAGGCAGCAGAATTCAGTAAATCAAACTGGATGACCAAGCTGGTGGCAATCAGAACAATATCTTTTTGATTAGAAGGTGATCTATGGATGGAAAAGATGAAAATAAGCATTGATCAGACCTAGGAGGAGTGAAGATTGTGAGGGAGCCCCTTGCCGCCCTGGGAGCTGGGTAGGTTTGTGGATTAATTTTTTCATTCACCCTCCCTCTCCTATCTTTCTTCTGTCCATCCTCCCACCCACCCACAGATCAATCCATCCATCCGCCCCATTCATATCATTCATCCGCCCAATCTCCCACCCCCATCCATCCATCATAACGTTAGTTGTTTTCCATGGCAGTCCTCCACCCAGGGGACACAGCAGAAAAGAACATAAAACTCTGCACGTTTGTGCTGTGGCATGCAGTGCCTTCCGAGGGCCTGGGGTTCTTGCAGACGGGTTTGTCCCCCACCCCTCCATCCTCATGCTCTGGAGAATCTCTGGCATATAGGACACAGCAAACTCAACTTGAAAAAAGGTACCAATTTTCAGGGTAGAAGAAATGGGGTTCTGTACATTACAAACTTCTGAGCTTAGCTTCAACTGCAGTTAACAGTCTAGAAAGACTCATTAAAGGGATGTTTCATGGAAAGAACTCCTGCCTCTGTGCCTGTTGGCAGTGTGAAGAGCCAGCCATGGCAGACACCTCTCGTCTGTGGTCAAGGGAACCCCCTCCATGGGTAACCCCAGCTGGGAGCGAATTCGGGCGTCAGTCAGAAAACTAGGCTCCGAAAATCTACATCAGCAATGTTCTTAAAATTCTTTGTTTTCGACGCACTCTGATCCCCAGTTGCCAAGTTAAAACATGTTTGTGGTGAACATTACAGACAAAGGGCTGTTCCTGAGATCTAAAAAGCCCCAACATATTGATTACAAAAACTTGAAGGTTTCCATAGGTAAACTGACAAAAAAAAAACAACAAAAAAACTGAGGTGCCATTATTTGAATAAATAAGCAAAAAAATAAAACCGGTGCTGACAGTGACATCACAATACCCGTCCGTGTGGCCATCGTGTGTGCGCGGGGCGGGCTGTTCAGAGGAAGCCGTGTGCCCAGGTGCAGCGTGGGGTGGGCGACATCGAAGCCCCCAAAACAGGGGCGGCAGGAGTCGAAATGGTTCCTTCTTTCTAGAAGGCGGTTTGGAAACGGGACCAGATAAAAGGTTTGTACACTTTGACCCAGAAATTATGCTTCTGGGAATCTAAGCTAAAGAAATATTTTTACAATGATTGATGGGTCGATTTATCTTTCTACCCTGTCTTGCTCCAGAAAGGATGTAAAGCAGCCTACAGGGACGGGCGGGTGTTTAAGGGCGAGATGCCATCTGAGAAAGGGACCCTTCCGTCACAGAGTGTCTCTAGGATGAAATGCTTGGGGTTTGGGGCACTGTTTTTTGTTTTTTGAACTCAGCTTTTTAACGCTTATTTAATTGGGAGAGAAATACAGCATGACGCTAACTGGGGATCATGATAAAGGGGGTAGGCGTACCTCACTTTAAAGCAGACCTGGACTGGGCACGAGACCAGCTGACCAGCCCTCCATATGGCACAGCGAAGGGTCCGAGTTGAGCTCCCTGATTGACAGACGTGCTAATAGCTTATCCCCCTGGGAGCAGCCCACTCTACCCTCTGTGGCCAGGCCTTGGCTTCCGTGTTTATCAGGGGACACTGCCCAGGCCATCTGGTTGCCCTCCAGCCTCTGTCCATCACAGGCGTTGGTTCTGCCCTCCCAGCCCGAGGCCCTTCCCTGGGCCCCTGTGTCCCTGAGACGCCCTGTCTCCGACACGCTTCCTGGTTGGTTCACTCAACCTCGAGGAGCTGCCCTATAAGCAAGTTCCCTGGTCACGTGTCTGTGGGGTGACAACATAGATTGCACCGTGAGAGAAGAGTGCCTTACCGGGGGCCGGGGCGGGGCATGCATGTGAATGCAGGGGACCCCAGACCCTGCCAAATCCCAGGGATTCGAACGCACTGATGCTGGAGAGGAATGAACGTATAGAAGGTATCAGTACCTGTTCTGCTGCCGATCAGCGAGCGTGGGAGCCAGGCCCTAGGGGAGGAAGAGTGTGCTTAGCGGTCCGCTGACCCGGCTCCGGGTCCCTCATGGCCACTTACTAGCTCACTGGCCTTGGGCAAGTCACTTGACCTCTCAAAGCCAGTTTCCTCTTCTGAGAAGAGGAAATAATACCCAACTGATGTGTGGGTCACCCTCTTGCTTCGCTTTTTAAGGAAAAGGGGTGCAGATTCGCTGGGCGTTTCTGTAGGTCGGCGCCAGCTGTGTGGGCAGAGTCAGTGGCAAAGGGGGACCCCCCCCAAGGACTTCGAGGCAGTAGTCGGTCTGAGCCGACCGCAGACTCGGGTGTAAAGGTAGAGTTAAAAAACCGCGTTTTTGCTCAGAGCAGAACCAGAATTGTTGAAAAGCCAGCCCAAATCCAAGTTTAAACATGAGACGTGGCCTTTCTTATTTAAAGCAATCCCCGTCAGTTTTCGCAAATACAGATAACCAGAAGAAAAATCTTGCAGTTTGGGAGAGAAGATTATAATCAGTGTCTCTAGCTGCTGGTTTCGGTCCGGACGGCGATGAGTGATAAAAGGCAGCGGACGGATCTCACTCACAACTGCGTATTCGGGGTGATGGGGCCCCGCCCCTCCCCTCCCCTCCCCCCGGCTTTCGTAGCGTGTGAAATGTGACAGGCTCGCCGGCCGAGTCTCCCCTCCCAAGAATGCGTTCATTGCGGTGGTATTTCCTGGACAGCCGAGGTTGCTTCACGGTGCGACTGCCACAGGCAGATGAAGGAAACAGATTTTCCAGGCGGATATTCTAAGACGTGATGGACGGAAACGGGGCAGAGCTGACCGACGACGGCGAGGGGCGTTTCCGTGGATGCGCCGCTTGTTCCAGCACGCGGAGCAGAGTCGAGGGCAGTTCCCCCTATCGGAGGTCACCCTGCGAGGTCCTCGTGTGGGTTTACTGGAGGCGAAGTGATCTCAGGAAACTGACACGTTGGAAATGACAGGAGCGAGATATCGCTCGGCAGCAGTCGCCGCCGGCCAGTCCGAGAAGTGACATGCTCTAGTCCGAACCCACAGGACTTTTTAAAGACCTCCCCTTCCCATCCCACGCGAGGGTGCTTGATGATGATTCCATCTGAAAAGTCGGCATCGTGGGCCTCTCTCTGCTTCGTTCGCGTGCAGGCGAGCGGACTCGGGAAAATTAGAATAAACACATCCACCGTATTCCGTCGGAATCTCTGAATTGCTTTTCACGGCTCCATCTGGACCCAGTTCAAACATTTACAAGGAGTAAGCAGTGCGTTCTCAGTCCTAACGGGCGCCTTTGTCACCGCGATTTGCATTCATATGGGAAGCTCGGCGAACTTGGAAAGAAAATGACTTTTGGATTGAATCGTATAATATCAAACAAAGCTCTTTCATGAATAAGGATTATTAATTACTACACCCCGCGCGATCCTGGGTTTTTTGTTTGCTGTTCGTTGGAGTTGTGTATGAACAGAAACCTTTGTTAAAAGCAGACATAAGCTTCGAAAATTTATTCGTGCCAGAATGGGGAACGAGGAATTAAATCCGCGTGCAGAAGCCAGCGGAGGAAGGGGTCGGCCTCGCTCCCGTGGGAAGGTCTCACTGCGCCGCGGCGGCTGCGCGTTTCTCGGGCGTGTGCGAGTGGACGGAAACCACGCTGGGTGTAAAACTGAACTGACATGGGGCGTTCGTCCTCGGCAGTGTCCGTGCCGGCGACGTCGGGTTTCAGAGTCACAGCATCGTCCCTGAGCAGCTCGGGCTCCCGGCCTTCGCGTCCGGGGTCTCCCGTCTCCGCTGCCTTCCTTCCCTTTCGCTGGCGTCGTACCCCCCGCCCCCGATTTCCAGGTTGCAGGGGGCGGAGGTAACGGGCCACAGTGCCGAGTGCTCGTCGCTGTCAACCAGGAGCTGAAGTGTTTCTCAGGCAGCCGTGGCGCACGCGGTCCCAGGCAGGGAGCAGCGAGGGAGCAGGGGGCTCTGTGCCGCTTTACTAGTCACCTTGGGGCAGGACGCCTTACTCGGTGGGGACTTCGTCTGTAGTACCACGTGTGTGACGTGTATTTTAACAAGTTTCAAACGTAAGGTTCGTTCATGCTCGAATATGTTCGTGGGGCGCTCTGAGCTCCTCTTGCCCCTGGCGGGGCTCCGTGTGGGCGCTGTGGGGCATCTCTTTTGGACTAAGATCCTGGTTTTTGATTCTGGAGATTTATAGAAGGGGGGCATACGGAGTGAGGCCAGGTGTTTGCAGCCTTGATACTTGCTGTGCGTGAGGAGCCGGGGTGGCCCGAGTCCACCGGGGGCGTTGGGGAGGGCCGGCCGCTGCCCGTGTCCCTCCCCTGCCAGATGGATGAGCCGCCCTGAACCCCAGGACCGCGGCCTCCATCCCCTGCCCAGGGGCCTGGGGTGTGTTCTGTGACAGTTGCTGATGGGGACACAGCACCCAGGAGGGTGCCGCTGTCCTTCGCCTGGGTGCGTCGTTGCCACCGTGCAGACAGAATTTGGGTGTGAAGAAGACACACCTTTTTTGTTTTCAGGGCCATGTTCACAAACAAAAAAAAAAGAGCAGAAAACCCGATAAAGTTTCAGGCCGCAGATCCTGACCCACACGAGGTCAAGGACGCCGCCTTCTGCCGGCCGTGACAGCTGCCGCAAAGCCACGCTCCTTCCAGCTCGATGCCGGCTCCGTCGTCTGTCGGCGAAACGCAGACCACAGCCCCGAGGATTCTGCTTTGATGTTCGAGCGAGATGCGTCCGGCTGGAAATGAACCCAGCGACGTGGTCCGTGGAAGGAAGGAGAGTCCAGGGTGGTCCCAGCCCACGCGTGTGTGGTCACTGTTCCTGGTGTCCCCAGGAGGATGACAGTGAGACTGACGGGGGGGACTCTGCTTCACCCTTAGGCTGGTCTCTTTCCAGCGGGTGGCCGTTACTCCGTTCGAGGTGCTGGGGAGCCCCGGAGCTGGGCTGGGCATCGCAGGGCCTTGTCGATGTGGGTCGCTGTGAGTTTTCCCTGAGAACAATGCCTTTTGTCAATCCAGATGTGACCGTTACGCACCGAATCCCCCTCTTACTTTTTAAGAACCGTTATTTGCTAACCGTGACAGCAGCTGTCTTGAGCTGAATCGTGTCCCCCAGAATCCGCCTGTCAAAGTTCTAACCCTCAGGACCTCAGAATGTGACTGTGTCTGGAGAGAGGGTCTTTAAAGAGGTGATGAAGTCAGCGTGAGGTCTCAGGATGGACCCTAGTCCAGCGTGACTGGTGTCCTTCCGAGAGGAGGAGATGAGCGCCCAGACGGGCACGGGGGTCGGCAGCCACCTGCAGGCCGAGGAGAGAGTCCCCGGCTCTGCCAGCGCCTTCGCCTCAGACTTCTGACCCGGAGAACGGTGGTCGGATAAATTTCTGTTGTTGAAAAGCCCGAGTCTGAGGCGCTTTGTTATGACAGCCCCAGCTGCAGTTTAAATGTTATTGTGAACTTTAAAATATTCGTTTCGATATTCGAGGTCATCGAAATTTTGGCGGCCTGGTAAATATTTATGGAAAATTTTCTTCTCTGCTTTTGTTTTTGTTCCTTTTTTTAAGGGCGTGTGTGTGTGTGTGTTTTGCTTGTTTGTGTGTCCCTTCTTCTATTAGGAACACGTCCTGTTACTATGGAATGAGGCTTTGCTCTGGAAGTAACTCCCTGACATCACCCTTTGAGGGTTCGAGGTGCTGGGCCTGTGGGAGCTGTGGGTGTCTCCGGAGAAACGCAGTTCCCCAGACGCCCAGGCCCTGGCACTGATTTAAGTGTCTCTGAAACGTATCTGATGGTGAGAAATGACGGCTTTATGCGTGTTTCTGCTTTAGGGACGGAGGGCTGCAGTCGACGGGCCCCTGCTGCCTTCCAGGGTCCTCCGGAGGCGGGGTGGGAGGATGCTGGGTCACACTGCGTGGGGACGGGGAAGCCAGAGCAGCTCCCGGCCTCTCGGGAGGAGGCGGGCTCAACCGATAGACTGGGCAGTGGGTGTGGCTGTCTGTGCCACCTTGGTTTTGGGACAGAGCTGGCCTGGAGTCTCAGGTGGAAGCTGAAGGCACCTTGGAGCCAGGGGAGGGGAGGGAGCTGAGGGTTTTGCTCAGCCTTTCCGGGAATTCTAGAAGGGAAGGGGAGTCTTGAGGGCAGGCTCTGGGGATGGTTAATCCTGACCTCAGGGCAGTACCTTGTCCCTTGAGATTCCCATGGAATGGTTGCCTGTTCTACCCCAGCTGACCTTGAATCTTCAGTGCCCCATCCCTGGGAATCCCGGTGAGGGCCGCGCGTGCGCTCGCGTGTCCACAGTTTCTGCCTGCCTGCTCCCTCCTTTCCCCTCCCCCCACCGGCAGCAGCCCCCGAGTGACGAGCTCTGGCTTGCCTTTGCAAAGACTTTCATTGTTTTCTCCCTCACCCTGACTGGGGCAGCCTCCCGCTGGCTGCAGCCCTCCTGGGCTCCCTAGGTGGAGTGGGGGTCCTCTGAGAGTCCCGTGAGGTCGGGCGAGGGGGCAGCACAGGGCTGCTGGGCTCCTGTCCAGCTCCACCCTTTACTGTGGGACCCAGGCCCCTGTTCAGCCCCCCTGTGACTTGCTTCCCCTGACTGTGGAATAGGGATGATGGGCGCCTGCCCCGCCTGCCCCGCCTGCCCCGCCTGCGCCATGGGCTTTGGGGGAGGAGACAGATGACCTGAGTAAACAGCTGTGAAGTGCTCAGGCTGAGCCTGCCTGGGTCACTGTTGGGGTCGGGGCCTGGGCTGCAGCGGGAGGGTTTCGGGGAGTCTGGGGAAGTGCTGGGAGGCTGTGTTGGGGCGAGCCTGCGCCTGCCTTGGGCCTGGTGTCTGGGGGCCTGCCTAGTAGGGTCGGCCCCACAGGGCCAGGCACGTTGGCCCTGGGGCTCCTCGGTCAGCGTAGGACGCCTTTTTAGGTCTTGCCTGACAGCGAATGGGTGGCCTGAAAGTGTGTCGCACACACGGCTTACCCAGGACGGCCACACTGCGCCGCACGCTCTGTCACGGGGGAGGCCCGCCTCTGGCCAGGCTGGGGGCCGAGCTCAGCCTCTGCCTTGGCGTGTGATGACTGAAGCCTGGGAGTGCGGGACGG
Source organism: Pteropus medius (assembly GCF_902729225.1). Classification (NCBI taxonomy): domain Eukaryota; kingdom Metazoa; phylum Chordata; class Mammalia; order Chiroptera; family Pteropodidae; genus Pteropus; species Pteropus medius. Next base: position 1,155,873 of record NW_024342466.1, read on the forward strand.
TCCGGGGGCGGGCGGGCTCCGCAGCCTCCTGCCCTGGCGGGCCCTCCCCAGGGCTCGAGTTCCTTGGGCTCGGACTCTTGAGTGCCTAGAGCAGTCTTTGGAGGAAAAGTTCAGTGCATTCCGACACCTGTGTCACCTTTTCCACACCCAGAAGTCCCCAGCGACAGCCGTCCTCCGGAACCCCTTTGGGGCTGGGTGCAGTGGGTGGGCTCGCACACTGGTGCACAGCAGCCCTCCTTGTGGCGACGTCTCAGACCGTGAGGCCTGCACGGGGTCCGGATGCGCCGAATGCACCACTGGAAGGTGACAGCAGTTCCTTTGAGCACTTGTGAAGCGCCAGGTGCTAAGGTCTGGGGCGGGTCCCTTTGTCACCTTCTCAGTTGTCCCAGGTGTTCGTTTCCTGGCGGGTGTTCTGAGCACCTGGGGTGGTGGCCTGCATTTCCTCATGTCTCAGTGGAGGCCCGGCGCCCTGCGTCACCCCAGCCTGCCGACCACCCCGACCTCGGACGGCCAGAGCCTCGGGCCGCTCAGCACCTGCCCCCTCTCGTGCAGCAGGCATGGATGGCCCAGGCCCAGGCCAGAGGGCCGGGCAGGGAGGGAGCAGCCCCACCTGGGACCCCTCCCTGGAGGGCTTTCTTGAGGCCCTGGGCTCCCCACCCTCGTCCCTGAAAAGCAGCAGCTGCAGCGGGGCAGCTGTCCCCAGGCCGTCACACCCTGGGACCCCCAGCCCCGCAGCCATGCTTTCTGCCGAGGGAGGGGCACGCTTTCTAAGGGGGCGGCCAGCCGGGATCGGCCCGCAGCGGAGGATTTTCGTGGCCGGGGAAGAAATGAGTCACTCTCTTCTGGGTGACCTCCCTAACCGCTGGAGCCCTCAGAGACAGACTCACGACAGGGGGTGGGGTGGGGGTGGGGGTGGGGAGTGGGGGCGCTGTGTGGTGTGGCGGTGTAAACAGGGATGGCTCGGGCAGGGTCAGCAAGTCAGCTGACCTCCACCATTGTTGTAATGTGACCCGAGCACCTTTGCTCCTCCCAGGGTAATTTTTGAACCGGCCACGTGGATCGATGGAGGTAACCATCGGGCAGCATTTGTTAGGCAGGTCCTGATGAGGCTGGGGTTTTGAGGCATACAGGCTAGGTCCCTATGACAGGAGGATCTAGCTAATCCTGCAGTCAATTGCCCAGCTGAGGGCAGCAGTGACACTTTTTTTCTTTTTTCAATTAATCGGAATAGTTTAGTATTTTTTCATATGGTAGCCCAGGCGAATTAGGCGACTGTGACTGATGGCACAGAGTCATTTGCCAGCTCCGAGCGGGAGAGATGGAGGCTGTTGGGAGGCCCTAGTGAAGCCACCCTTTCTAAGGTGACATGGTGCTGTGATGTATTCAGGGAAGGCAGCAAGCATGGACACCTGGAATGGGACTGTGGGGGCCCAGGGCTGCCACGAAGGCCTGTGGGTCGCCGGCACCCCACCCGTTGTGTGTGGGAGCGTGCGCAGTGGGGCTCGGGGAGCTTAGGCTGGGCGCTCCCACCCTCGAGCACTCACAGAGCCTCAGAGAGCTGCAGGCTGGGGGCCAGGTTCCCAGCGGATGCTGATGCTGCTGGCCCGCGGACACTGTGAGTGGCACCGGTCCGGTGGGCTGGAGTTTAGGGCGGGCCCAGGTAGGTCTTAGAGGCACAGGGGCAGGCAGGGTCGTGGCTGCAGTGGACAGCGAGGCGGCCATTGGCCTTCGCTGGGCAGGGAAGCACGCGAAGGCTCGGGCAGGAGAGCCTGTGTTAAAGTGAGCTTCCTGAAGGCTGCAGCGGAAGTTCCAGAAAGGAGGGTGGCTGCGTCCACGTGGGAAACATCCAAACCTGTAAAGTATTTCCGTAAGAGTTTATCTGAGCCAAACTGACGGCAGTCCTGGGAAACAAGATCTCAAATGCTCCGGAGAGTGACAGTTTTGCAGTTTTTCTCACGAACTTGGAATGCGGAGGGACCACAGGGAAGAAGCAAGCGTGAGGCCAGGCGGGGGCTGGACTGCGGGATGGTCAACGAGACTGGGCTCCGTGAGGGTGGTTTGGCTCCTGAGGGGTCTGCAGAGAGGCGTTTCGAGCGCCTGTGAACCTCGACGCACAGACACAGGCAGGGCTGCTTATGCAGACAGACCTTTTGCTGAAGAAGTTGTGTGTCTGGGGCGGGACTGCCTACCCTGACCTGTCCAGGTGGGAACTCACGACCAGATCACCCTGTCAGGTGACTGTCCGTCAAACCCCTTTTTCGTCCACACCAGCATGGGAGGTTGAGAATGGATGGTTGGAGGCCAAGATCGCAGGGCGGGCCAAGGTCTTGGGTAAGTCAAGGGCATGGCCATGGGAGGAGGGGCAGGGGAAGACCACTGGAGTGGAAGAGGCGATGACCTGGCTCCACATGGACGCCGATGTGCCCTGGTCGCCTCCTCTGGGGGGAGGGGCTGTGAGGGAGGCATGACCGGGAACGGGGGACCAGGGGATGGCACATGAGTCCTGGCGGTGCGTGCACTCACTGCCAGGCCAGCTCGTACTGCCTCTGCGGCTCATGGCACTTCAAGACTGCCGACGGCAGTGCCCAGAGCTGGCCGGGCGGGGCGTCGCTAGCCTTTATCAGGTTCAGGGGGTTTCATGTTGGCGTGTAAACCAGGCATAGCGTCTGCCTCAGCAGCCCTCCTGGGGACGGAGGGGACATTGCAGGGAGGAAAGACTTCGAGGCCTGGCAATTCTTCGGCCATGGCGAATTTAGTTGTCATCCCTCCACTTCTTCGTGGACGATTCTTTTGGTGGTGATTTTTTAAAAGAGGCAAACAACACCACATCGTGACCAGGGGAAGAAGCACAGTGGCTGCCAGAGCCGCTGCCCCCCCGGGGACCCAGGGTCTCGCTGCTGCTGGGACGCCTCACCCCGCTCCTGGCACGCTGGTTGCTGACGGCCGGTGTGTGGCCAGCAGGCAAGACACAGATGTTTTGTTCCATTTTATTGTGTCAGAGCTGATCCCCGTGACCCACTTCTCCGCTCTCCCCAGAGCTCTGGTGCAGATTGTCACTACCAAGGGAAGCGGGGTGGCCGCTGCCACCAGCCACCGCCCGTGCTGTGTTTGTCTTCCCAGTCCGGGGAGCACTGAGCTGGGGACACAGTGGCTCACAAAGCAGGAGGTTGTCACGTGTCTCCCTCTGCTGATGAGTGCTGGTGGTGGGGATTTGGGCTTTAAACAGGAATTTTTCTCATGGTGCTTTCAGTATTTAAAGAAAAAATATCTCCAGCCTTCAGATAAGAGATCTTCAGGTATCTCTGTAGCCAGATCCCAAACAGGATGCAGAAAGTGATAACTGATCAAACAGGCTTTTCTCGATGGTGATTTCTGTAATAGCACCGATCAAAATTCCTAGGGCGTTATTTGTGGCCTCGATTCTTACTTCCATAGGAATCCCGGATTTGACAAACCTGTGGGGTCAGTGGCTCTGAAGACAAGCTAGGTAAACACCAGATGTTGTCACACGGCTTTCGGTGGCTGTGTGACATGGTGCCCTGGGAGGCTGCTGCTCTGTCCCTGGGAAGACAGTCGTGCAGAGGCGGCTATTAGAGGGGTCCCTCCCGGTGACCCCTGCGGAGGAAGACATCCCCGGGTCGGCCCAGCCCGGCCCCACGTGCTCTCGAAGAGCGGGAAGACTCAGCAGTTGGTAGGAATTCCTTGGTTTTTCCCCCACACGAATTCCAGAGCTGCGTTGCAGCTGTCCGGGGGACAGGTGCAGCGTGTGCTGCCCCCAAGCCCTCTGATCCCTCAGCTGGACCTTGGCGGACAGCCGGAGGCGGGACGGAAGGACGGGGGGCGGGACGCCGTTTCGCACCGTCCGTCGTGTGTGTACGTGTTTCTGTAAAGCGACGCTTAGTGGATTTCGCTCTTCATTTGATCTTCGGTCGTCTTTGCTTGACACTCGCCAAGAAAGACCACCAAGAGCCGCTGGCCTTTTCATTTGTTTCGGAGTGAGGATCTGTTCACATCTGACACTCACCGGCATAGCTTGGAAATTAAGACGTCTCCTCATTGGCTGGCTTGAGCGGATACGAAGTTTCAGTTTGGGTTTAGACGCTTCCTGTTGGCTCACTGGGGAGAAGGAACCCTGGGCTGGAACCTCCCCCCAGCACCCCACTGTGCCCTCAGGCAGGCAGCATCCCTTGGAGTCAGTCTTCATCTGAACAGTGAGTTGGGCGAAGGTCTCTCCCAGACCTAGCTTGCTGTGTTAGTCAGCTGGTCCCATGTGCACAGGGTGGGGCGACGTCACCCTGACCTCGTGCGGGAATAACACGGGAGGGGAGACTGTGATGAGGCAGCTCCAGGCCTGCGTCCACCGGCCTGTCCAGTCCTATTCACAAGTCCCTGCTGGCGCTCCTGGTGGCACTGATGGACAGCCAGCCTGCGAGCTTAGCCGAGGTCACACCTGCTCCCCTGTGCTCCGTCTGTTCCGCAGAGCCTCACGCACCTTGCTCAGGATATTTCATGCTTAAAAATAATGTGCTGCTTTAGAGTTTAAATAATTAATGTTGGCAAAACTTAGGTTTTTTTCTTTCCAGCATTTTAATCATCTCCATGATACTTACGTAAACTAATTGTCGTTGCCGACGTGTCTATCACAGAACGAGGACCGACAGTGGCCTCGTTTATAACTATTGCTGTTCTTCCTATTTTGGGAAGGATTATTGGAAATAATTGCATCTCTCTTTATGGGGTGACTTTCTGGAATTTTTTATTAAGATACTCAGAGGCAGGAATTCAAGGAATGGTTGGGTTAATAAATACTAAAATGGAAAGTCGTTAAGACAGGAATCGCTCACCCCTTTTTCCTCGTGTGTCTGGCCTGTCCCTTTGGAGCAGTGCTTTTCCCGCCGATGGCACTTTGCCCCCCAGGAGATATCTAGCAGTATCTGTACCCTGTTTTTGGTTGTCATGACTGGTGGGGGGGAAGGATGCTGCCCCCCCAGTGATGCATAGGACAGCCCCCAAAAAGAGTGATCCAGCATGGAATGTCCATGGCTGAGGCTGAGACACCCCTCTCTGGAAGGAGGCCAAATACCACCTCCCTTTTTGAAGGCTTTTTTTTTTTTTTTTTTGAGTATTTTGGCGAGAAATAATAATTTCCTGCCTTCCTCTTACCTGCCTCTTTTTTAAGAACACTTTTTCCCGGGCGTTGGTTATGTGTGACATTTGTCATTCTCTGACCACTGCAGCCTTCAGCCCCAGCTCCCTGTCCCTGAGCTGAGTGCTCAGGGCCTGGTCAGCCTCTTCCCAGCGTCAGGCCACTGTTTACCTGCTGGACAAGTAGGTGGGCCTTGTGCCGAAATTTTGGCGGACTTCTGTCAGGGCGACGTTCCTGATGCGGGCCTTGGAAGAGATCGGCGGGTGGAGGGCAGGTGCCTGCACAGGTGTGCTTGCCACCTGTCATCTGCGGGTGGCGGGCAGGTGCCTGCACAGGTGCGCTCGCCCCTTGTCAGCATCTCACAGTGCTTGCCTGTCCTCTAGGGATGCCTGGGAAGATGGCCCAGTGATAACTTTGTTGGTGGGACACTGAGCGGGACCCAGTGTACGGCTGGGGGTGGGCCCGCCACCACTCGTCTGCCCCACCCCCACAGAGGCACCTAGCTCCCCCGGCCTTGTACTGGACTGCCTGCTTCTCCGGCCTGTGGATGCCTGTGGATGACAAGCGGACTGAAGAAATGGTTCTCATTCAGGGCAGACCCAGCTGGGTTTTGGTAAACAACCACTGACCTGCTATCATCACCCCACGTGTAGCACATGCGCACGGAGGGTCCAGCAGGGCCTCCTGTTAGAACCGAAGCACGTGGAGCCCGGTGCTGCCCCACGATGTCTGTGCCCGGGCGCGGCACACAGCCCTGTGGTTCCATCAGCAGTGACCACGTCGTTGCTGCCTTTGAGCCAAAGCCGGCGGGGTGTGGGTGCTCAGAGGGCCCCCCGGGGTCTGTCCTCCTGCTGGACCAGAAAGCCCTCGCCCAGAGACGCGTGCTCATCCTCCTGTGACTCCAAAGCGAGAGTCAAGTCTCGTTATCTCTTTGCCTGTTCCACTTTTAACCTCAGCTTACAAAATAAGGAAAAAGGGCCCCTAATGAGTGCAGCCCAGGCGGGGTCAGCTGCTGAGCCATCCGGCTGCAGAAGCCGAGCTTCCTGGTGGGTGTGAGGTCAGAAGCCATTCCTCTCGTCATGATCTGACACGAGTCTCGTGCCAAAAGGTAAAAACATGAAGTTGTTAGTGCAACAACGTTAATGTCTGTCTTTTGGCTTCTTACACGTGTCTGTCAGTCAGCCTGCTGCCAGGAAGTAGCCTGTCAGTGCCCGTGACCTGGAGGGCGGGTTCCCTGTTGGCCCCTGGGGAGGACTGCGGGGGCCCAGGGCCCAGGGCGGTCAGCGGTTGGCCGCTTTCTGTTGCCCACAGACGTGGCTCTGCCGAGACTGTGAGCGTGATTACTGACTGGCAGGTTCTGTTATCAGCTTGTGTGGCAGATGGCCCTGCTGACGACCAGCGGTTTCCTGGTTTCCTTTAAATAAGACTTACCGGCCCTAGTAACGCTTGAGAAATAATATCGTCATGGAGGATATTTTATAGGCAGCTAGAAATGGCACGGGATGGGGAGGTCGGGGCAGGGTCGTCAGAGGATCTCGTAAACTCGGAACTGGGAGAGCGAAGCCAGCGGCCAGGGTAACAAATGGGGGCGCAGGCAGGGCCGTCCCCTCTCCTGGACCCCCGCCCAGGCCTTCCCTCTCAGAGTCCCTGCAACGCTGAGCTTGGCCTGCTTGCTGCTTGGTTTGGATGTGGCAATGAGATCAACTACAGGCTTTTTTTTAAAGCCAAAATGGTGATATACTCTATATGTTCTGGAAAAATTCAAGAAGGGTGGTCCAGAGGGGCTGGTTTAAAAGGCAGCAGAAAATAAAGCATCGTGCCACCTGAACTTACTACAGTACGATTATTTAAAGGCAGGCCTGGGTTTGTAAAGGGGATTTAGATTTAGATCTCAGAGTGACAGGTTCTGTCTGAGCCTCTGATTCTGTGCATTGGAAGAGCCCATGTGTGCAGGGCGGAGGGGAGAGGGCAGGGGAGAGGCGAGGCTCCCGGGGTTTGCATCCTGGACGGTCAGGGCCAATGCGAAACCCTTAGGATCGATGCAGAAGATCAGTACTTCGGGCGAGAGGCACTGAAAGCTCATGAAGACTCGGGGCCCTGGCTGGGGGAGGTCCCCTCATTCAGTGTCTCGGAAGATCCAGTGTCATCTAAGGTGGATGGAATGGAATCTTCTACTCTGCAGGCTGCATCCTCCTGTGGCTAAGTGTAAAACCTGGGCTGGATTTTAGACACCCAGGCACTATATGGAGGAAACAGTTCCATATTGAGCTCTGAAGGAATGCCATTTTATTTTTTTACCTTGGGCCCTATGAAGGCCTCAGCTAACAAGATGTATTTATCTATCTCATGGGCCAGCTAATTTCATATTAAAATTCATCTCATTTGAAAGTTGCCATGGTCTCAAATAGTGGGAATGGACCCCGGCTAAGTTCAGACCCCTGGGTTCTGGTCCCGCCATTGCCCCAGCCAATCCCCTAACCGACCCCCCAGCCCACCCCCGGCCTCTCCCACCTCTCCCCTTGCCGAGAGTCAGTTTCTCTTCCTACAAGCCGAGTTGGCTTTTAAGTCTGTACAGTGGCAGCTGTAAAATTTTAGACCATTGCCAGATCTTGGTGGTGCTCATCTTTTAGAGTGCTGGGCACAGCATTGTGACCCACGCAATGTCCCCTTCACTGTGTTTTTATGTTAAGTCACATGGCCGCAACTGCATCATTTTTCATGAGTTTGTGAATTTTTGACAGATACCCTGCCTTCTCACTGCTTATTAGCATTACAGTAGGTACCCATCAGATACATATTTGATGAATAAAATAATGGCCTTGGGGAAAGCACCCACCCTCTCTGGGCCTCCCCATCCCCTTAACTCTAGAAACCTCATTCTGGCAAGACGGTTACTGCCTGGCTCTCCTAGAAGTTTGTGGTTCTTGGGTCTTATCAAAGAGGGTGTTTTGTTGAAACTCAAAAGGCAAGGCCATCTGCCCTGGGGTCCCCACTTTGTAGTGAGGACCTGTTAGGGGCACTGCTCCTGAACCCTTGCGTGCTAGCAGCAAGTGGACAGAGCCTAAGACCCTATTGGTGGCATTCGTTGTCCACATAGAGCCAGTTAAGGTGATCTAATGTGTTTTAAAGTGTTTTTTAAAAGACTCTATTTTTAAGGGTATTTTTAGGTTCACAGCCATACCAAGCAGAAGGTACAGGAGTCTCCCACATGACCCCGCCCCACACATGCTCAGCACACCCCGCTGTCGGCATCCCCCTGACCTGATTGGTGTGAACCCACAGTAGCTCGTGATTGTCACCGATGAACCCACAGTGGCTCGTGGTTGTCACCCCAAGTCCATAGTCCACATGAGGGTTCACTCTTGGTGTCGCACATTCTGTGGCTTTGGACAAATGTATGGCGACACGCGTTCATCATTATGGCATCATACAGAGTATTTTTCCTACCCTAAAAATCCTCTGTGCTCTACAGCATCTTTTAAGAAATAAATTGAATCAGCCAGCAGCTTTTCTGATTTATCTCATCAACCCTGAATATTCAATTTCAGTCTGAGGTAAAATCCAGACTTTTTAGGCCACGACTTCCTCCCTAAGGGACCTCAGGACTCGTTGTCGTACTCTTTCAGTGCAGGGAACACAACAGGTGCCCGCGATCACCTGTTAAAGATGAGGGAAGGGGAAAGCAGCCCTTGGGAACAGTCGTGGGGTCCCCGGCCACCACCCAGCCCAGAGCACCGTCCTAGAAACAGCCTAGCAGGGTCACCGGTGCGGTGCCTAGGTCTGCATCAGCTTCCTTAGTGGACACTGTACTTATGACATTTTCCTCCTGAAAGTTAAGCAAACTAAAACACCTCTGTTTAGGACACCCGTGGAGAACTGACCATGGCCTACTACCTGTGACACTGGGGGGGGGGGGCAGGCGATGTCAGGAGCCCCGCCCCGCCTGGTCCCACAGAGCCAGGGGCCGGCCAGCACTCACACAGAGTGCGGGCACACGGCCTCTCAGCTAATCTCGTCCTCAGGAGTGCTCAGAGTTGAGGTGCTTTTTTCTTCAGCTCCATTTTACAGGCATAAAAACGGACATGGCTCGAAGTGGACAAGCATGGCCTGGCGGGCCAGCCTTCATCTCCCTGCCCTTACCGTGTTCTCCTGCCTGCTGTCGGAGTAGCAAGTGCCTGCCTATCCTGAGGCTTTCCCCGTACTTTGCGGTGATCTTAGGGGTTAAACTGCACGTCCTCTTGGGGGGCAGTGCTGTGAACGGCCACCCCCACCTCGGAGCTGCCATCCTCATCCTCTGTCCTCTCCTTCCTGGGAGTGCGCGTGTTCCCATGCGAAGTTGGCGGGTAACAAGGACCTGAGACACCTTTAATAATCCAGGCACTTGAGTCGTGGTCCTCTTCAAACACCAGGGTCAGGAGAGATGCATCCTAACCCCGCAGCGGGTGGGCGAGGTCCTTTATTTTCCTTGTTTATGCAGCCAAGTTCGGAGCTCTGGTGTCCGGTGGGGGTTCAGGCGGGGCGCCAGGCCGCCCTCGGAGGCCCCGGTCCGCGCGGCGGCGATCCAGCCCGGCGCTTAGGCCTGCCCGCGGCCGCGCTCCCGCCGCCGCCGCCGCCGCCGCCGCCGCGCTCCCGGACTCGGCTGGGCTGGGCGCGCGGCCCGCGGTCGCTGCACGTCGGCCCCGCTTGCCCGCCCCGCCCCGGCGCGCATTTCCATTTTAAACCACCGCCAGCCCGTCCCTTGGTCGCGGCCGGCGCAGCTGTCCGCGCATCCCGGGCCCTGGGAGTGGTGCAGGCTCCGGAGCCGCCGAACTGTGCAGAAAAGGCCCGAAGATGCGAGCGGGCCCCGTGCCGTAGACAATGAAGCCGCGGGCGCCGCCGCCCGCCCCGGGCCCTGCGCGTGGCGGCCGCACCTGCCGGCGAGACCGGCCCCGCGCCTGACCGCCCGCCGGCCCTTCCGCCGCTCCGCCCTCCCGCCCCGCCGGCCCATGGCTGGGCGCCCCTGGCCCGGACCCCGCACTCGGGCCGCGCGGCGTACGGGCCGGCGGGCGCTAGGGGCGCCCTCCCGGTAGCTCGAGCCCGGCCCTCGCCGCGCACGGGGGGCGTGGGCCCTCTCCGCGCCTCGCCCGGCGACCTCCCGACCGCGCGTCCCGGCCGGTGGCGCGCTGGCTGCGCCGGGGCCACGGCGGGCGGCGCGGCGGCCGCGGCCCCGGGCGACATGTACCTGCTGGACGGCAGCGGCGAGCCCGCGTCTCCGCCCGCGGACGCGATGCCGCGCGGGACGCCCCCCAGGAAGACCGTCTACCGCATTTCCGTGACCATGGTCAGGAAGGAGCAGCTGGCCGCCTCCGGCCCCGGCGGCCCCGACCCGCGCCCGGCTCGGAGGTTCCGGCCAGCGCGCTCCCCGGACGCGCCCGGGCGGCTGGTGGAGGAGGAGGCTGAGGAGGCGGCGGGCGCCGAGGACCCAGAGGGCTGCGGGCCGCGCGCCTGGGATGTCCGCACCTCCCGCACGCGCAGCACCGGGCACCTGGAACTCGGGCGGCTCCGGCCGTGCGCACGCGGCCCGCGGCCCACCAACCTGGCCGGCAGCCCCCCGGCCGGGGAGCAGGAGCGCCGCTCGCCCGCGCCCGGCAGCCCCGACGTGGAGCGCGCCCGGGCTGCGCCACTACGGCGGAGCCTCAGCTTCAGACACGGGAGCGGGCTCGAGGCGCCGCGGGGCCGGGCCCTGGGCCGCGGGAGACGTCACAGCAGCTCCGGGAACCTGGCCTGGGCGCCGGGCAGCGAGGCCGTCCCGGAGCCCGCGGCCGCCGCCGCGCAGCCTGCCTCGGAGAAGCGCAACACCCTGGACGTGGGCGAGGTGCTGAGCAAGAAGGACGCGCTCTCGGACCTGGAGCGCTGGGAGCGCAGCAAGAGCAAGAACCGCACCCTGGACAACAGCGACCTGCAGCGGCTGGAGCGCGCGCGGGCGGCGGCCGCCGGCCCCGGCGCGGCCTCGGAGCACCGGCTGCTGCGCTTCTTCAGCGGCATCTTCGCGCGCAGGGACGGCGCGCTGGGCGGCGGGCCCTCCCCGAGGAGCGGCCCCTCGCGGCCGCGCGGCTACTTCAGCTTGCGGCGCGCCCCGACCGACGCGCACTCGTCCAGCGCCGAGAGCACCGACGGGTCTCCGCGCAGAGGTGGGCAGCGCAGCCGGGGCGGGAGGGCAGCGGTGGGGACCGGCCCGGCCGCGCCGCGGGCCCGCCGAGCAGAGCGCGCTGGGACTTGGGAGCAGCTGAGGGACCTGCCCTCCCAAGTCGCCGGCCGGCGCGTGGCCACGCCGGATGTGAACTCGGGTGCAGCGCCTTCCCCGGGTGCAACTGTGGCGGTCGGCGCTTTCTCCGCGGCCCGGCTCCTGGCTGTGTGTGGTGGCGTCTTTCAGGGTGCGTGACCTCAGCCACTAAGAGCCTGTCTGGGGGGCGACCGCCTTGCCGAGTGGTGCCTTTTTCCCGCCGGTGCTGGCGCAGCCTTCTCCAGCAGCAGGCCCGTGAGCTCGCTGCTGCGCTGCGCCCTTGCCGGCTGTGAGAGCTACCCGTGGCCCCCCAGGGAGCCGGCCTTGGGCCCTGAAGCTGCCGCACAGGTGGCGCGGCCTGGCCGGAGAAGCAGCTCTCGCCTCGGTGCATTTCCTCCTCCACCCCCAAGCCTAGGCGCTTCCATGATGTACTGTGGGTGCTGTGGTGTGGCCTCAGCTGATTCGCCTGCTTTCACGTGTAAGGACAGTTCCTCCCAGTGGTCAGGTACGAGGCCTCTCCCCAGGCCTTCCTGCCAAGCGGTACCTATGAGGGGAGCAAGCCAGGGAGGTGCTTCTGTTTCCTGGCGGAGCATCCTAGCCTACAGGCCGGGATGTCACAGCTCACTGCCTGTACTGACATCTCAGTTCTCTGTTCTCTTAAGCTTTCTGTCAGGGACCGTGCAGGGACCAAGGCAGATGTAATATATTCTTTGCAAGAATCAGGTAGCCTCTGGTAGTGTTTGAGAGTCAGAATCCTCCAGAACCTGTAAAACACAGACCCCATTTCTTTACATGCCTGGGCATCACTCTATAGGAAGAGGCTGGGCTGTGGGGCCAGATTGTTACACCCTACTGACTGGGGAAGGGTGGGGAGGCACCTACAGATCTGGTCCCCATGCATCTCACCCCTGAAGTCATTAGTAATGTCCCTTATGCTGATTACCACAGCCGTGCTGCTGCTGGCAGTGACGCTGTGGCCGGAGCTCTGCGGTGTGGGCGTCTGATTAGAGACTTTCAGCTGCTAACTCTCCACCCTGAGAGAGCATCCGCCCTCCCGGACTTCACCTGCTACCTGACTGCCCGGCTGCATCATGTTAAAGCCAGCTGATGCAGAGTAATCGCTGCCCTCGCTTTAGTATTTTTAAGGTAAACTGAAGACAGACGGCGCCACGTTCTGATACGCTTCTAAGGATCTTACGGCTGTGAGAGACTATCTGAAACCGAGCAGTCGAATGTGCGGTTATGTTAAATCTTATTTTTTTTTTTCTTAACGATGCCGTATAAGGTTACTTCTTGCCAGGCTGGCACTAGTTTAACTTGCAGTACACGTCTTGTGTTTTAACCCACCTTGGAATTCCTGCCTTAGAAAGCGTCGCGTTTGACTCCAGCCATTACCCCTTGCCCTCCTGCATGCTCTGAAAATATTAAATGATGTGAATTCCTTTGTGAAAACCTCTTTTCGCATGAAGTTGCTCCTTCCATCATTTGAGTTCAGTGGGAATTCTGATAGGCAGGTCCCCGTCCCCCCTCTAAGAGCAGGCTTGCATCTTCGCTCTCGTGAGCTTTGTAGAGAATAGCAATTAGCCCCCCCGGGTTCCGGACAAGTGCGCATCACAGAGGCGGAGGGAGGATGGCTGCTGTGATCCGGTTGAAGGCGGTACCTATCGTCCAAGCTAAAAGCATTCCGTGGTTGTGTATTTCCTCTTAGTCAGATGGAGTGATACCGTATTTGGAATGGTGAAGGTGCGAAGTGCATTGGGATTTTTCTCTTGAGGGCCGTATCAGATGATAATAGTAATAATTGTGATAGTGCTTGGTTGGTTTGTCCCCTGTGCCCAGTCTTTCTCAGGCCGGCATTATTTTGGTCTGAGGCATGACACCAGTGTCGTGGGTCGTGTAGGAAAACTGAGTGTTGACGCGCTCGTTACAGTGCATTAGGGTATAGCGCTCATAGTCAGAACTGTAGGGCCTTGGTTCTGAAGTTCTGGGTAATCACAAAAAAGGCTACCTTTTTCACCTGCCTTTGGCCAAAATGCCTGAAATGTCACAGTTCTTCCTTCAGGTGTTTATAAAGCCAGTGTCCTTACAGGTAAAAGGCGCAGCCCCCACAGCTGTCGGGTCTTCTCATTTTATTGTATACTTTTCTGCTTTTTATATATTTGCTTTCTATGACATAGGTCTTTTAGAATTTAGGTACTGTTTAAACGAGGTTTTGAATTGAGGGTAAAATTCTCTAAGGTAGAATTCAGATGTGGGAAGTAGGGCGGGGAAGCACAGGCTCGTTTCCGTGTAAATGTCGGTGGGGCGATGGTCCCTAAGGCCTTGCCCAAAGCGTGGAGACAGGTGGGTGTGCAGGGCTTAGGAAATGTGGATTTTAGCAAGGTAACGTGGCGCATGTTACAGAACATTGCCTGTGAGGTCCAGCGGCACCCTGTCCTCAGACACTAAGAATTTGTAGCAAAGTCTGAGATATTCACACTCTATGTGATAACATTCAGTGTTTTGGCACCAAGAGTCTGCTAGACATTTGTGAATAAAGCTTCCATTTTCGGACCTTTATGGGTTTCAGAATTACAGATAAGCTCTGCGGGCCAGTGTAACGGGATGACTATTACAAAGAGCAGCTCTAGCTTTAAGTCTTGGCCACGGGGCATTAAAATTTGACATTCTCTTGAGTCCTCGGGAAATTGGAGACTTGTCATCGGCGAGGGCTTCCCTTTTGTTAGGCTCTTTCAGCTGGTACATTTTTAAAACGACTATAAGAGAACTTTAAAGGATTGTTTAAGTAATTGTTACACTAAATGGTTTAAATGTTTTGCTTGGCTTCTTAGAGTCATTTGCCTGGTCTTAGACAAGGTTCCCATGCTGTTAGGGAAGCGAGATGGTTAGAGCCTTATTTTAAAACACGGGCTCCCACATCAGTACCTGTGGTTTTCCTGGATTCTTAAGGCCTCCTAGTGGAAGGCTCGAAGTGCCTGCCTCTGTAGGATGCTTCCCTTGTACTTCGTAATCCTTGTTGGTCGCCATCTGTTTAGGCTCTTCCTTCCCCCTGATGTGTGGCAGTCTCTTCCCAGAGACCCATAGTAGCTCCCTCCCTATAAGGTTCATTCCTATTGTGGAGCTTCAGAACAAGTCAGAGAGGCCCCTATGTCAAATCAAGGGCAGTTTCCTGTCACCTGATAGGCATGTATTAAGGCAGTCTGTTGACAAAGAAAGATCCGATAAATGATTAATTACATTGTAGGGTGTCACTTTCTGGCACACTCTCTCTTCATCCCAGCCAGCCTGCTAACAGTCCTTTTGGACCCAGCCACAGGCAACGCCAGCCCAGAGCCGCACGTGTGTCTGTAGGGTGTCCTATAGCTGTCCGGGAGGATTGATTACAGCAATAAAGTGATTCATTGATAGTCCTGACTGAGGTTATTAGCTTTTTAGATTAGTAATTTACAACTGCTTTTTGACAGCACATTTTTACGAGTGGCTTTGTTCTTTAATTTCTGATTCCCTTGATTGTTATCGTTCAATTTCTATAGCATGATAGACTGTTTTATATAGTTTCAAAAAAAAAAAAGCAGTGGAGAGAGGAAGAAGCAATTAAATAAAATCACTGAAATAACTTGATACATCTTTATTTTTAAACTTGTTAGTGACAAGGACAGCCTGAATTTTAAAGAAACAGTGTAACTCAGCTTCTCATCTGAAACATTTTGAACTAATTACATACTCAGTGTTTAGGAATTCACTTACTTTTTATAAATGACTCCAGATCGCAATTTAGGACACCCAGGGTTTTTTTCTTAAGGTTGCATTGCTCTCCTGGAGACAGAGTGGCCACTCTGGGTGCTGGCAGAGCTGCCCCAAGGTCAGCACTGGCCTGGTCAGCCATGGCCAGGCACGTGAGGCTTGGCCTCTGTTTTGCTGTGTTTATTTTCCAAAGTTGGAGCCCATGTTTCGGCTTAATCACCTGTTTGCATCTTTCTTCATGTCAGCCTGGGCTTGGAATATCCTGCCGCCAAAGGAATGTCCAAAAATGCATCTGCTGAAGGGATCCCTCAGTTTAAACAAAAGCCCCTTGCAGCAACCCGGCTGGTTATACAGTGAACAAATACCTTTTGGTTGGAAGTGTGAGCCCGCTCTACAGCATTGCTACTTTTCCCCCCTTTTAGTTGTCTTGTTTTTCTATCGCATTAGCGGACATTTATTGAGTTTCTCTGGTGTATTCAGCAGGAACAGGGAGCAGTTCCTCTCTTCAGAGGTCAGTAGCTTCCTGGGGGAGATGGAGAAGGTCCAGTGAATCATGGCTTCGTGGTGTACTGAGGGGAAGGTACGACTGTTCTCTGCAAGCGTACCGCCGTTAGAGCACTAACTGATCTCAGTGTGAAACGGCTTCTCCGTGTCTGCCGGTTCTAACTGTAGGTTCCTCCAGGGCACGAAGCCTATGTTATTTCTGTCTGTTCTGCGCAGTTAAGAGCATTGTGCTTGGCTTGTAGGCTTTCGATAAATGTTTGTGGGAAGAATTAATGCAGGGACTGGGGGACAGAAACAAGGCAGCGAATGTCCTTGAGTGGGAGGAGTTAATGAAGGCCTCCCAGAGGGATAAAACTATTTGGGTCTTGCAGGGTCAGTAGAAGTTTACTGGGAGGCACAGGGGAGATTCTCTACCGGCAAGTTGGTCGGGATTTCTGTAGTTAGCCCCTCAGAAATCATTCCTGTTCCCCAGATCTGTGATTAATGCCAACATCAGCGTTAAAAAGGGTGTTATGGTTTCCATAATGAGCTTTTAAAAAAAAATTTTTTTTGGCATGAGATTTCTCTTTTTAATAGGCTATTGTTGTTCTTTCTTTTTTTTTCTGGAATGATTTGAAACAGTTCTATCAATTTAAAATGATGTCATGAGTGAAGTCATGAAAAAAATGGTTTTATTTAAGAGTGATTGAGACGAAGTATGTACAGCTGCAGTTACATCCCCAGGTGATAAACAGAAGTGGTATTAGGATGAGCAGATGAGCGGAAGGAAGGGAGGTTTGTTGTCTTAGTTTTCGCCTGCTGCCGCCACCGTTCAGGTCTAGGCTCCGTTGAGCCCAAGTTAGAGTGAACCGTGGCGTTGCTATTATTGACTTGTTTATAGGTACCAGCCTTAGAAATCCTATTTCTCACATATTTCGGTTGATACAGGCGTTTGTCCATTCTCTTTCCTCCAGTTAATTTACTTCAGACGTTATTGTAGATGCTCATAAAATGTGGGCGCATGCTTATTCATTTGGTGAGTTTTAATTCATACGTGGTTCTTGGCCCCTTTTTTTGTATAATCTCCTGTTATTTTTGTTTTTGTCATTGGCTTTCAGTTCTAACATCCCTGATGGATCTAACGACTCAGAAAGCCTATGAACATGTGCTTCCGCGGGTCGGAAGTTGGGAGGACTCTTCACTCCTTCGGTACCAGGGTGTACCGGCCGGAGGCGTGAGAAAGGGTCACTTGGCTTCTCCTTATCTAATACGTGAAGATAGTTTTAAGAGGCGCGTTTTGGTTGGTAGGAGAGGGGGAAGCGAGGGTTATGTTCTCATCCAGCCCTTGCTGGGGGTGGTACCCAGCGGTAATCTGTTGGCGCTGTGAGCATCAGGTCCAGGGTTTTGCGTGTGGTCGTGAGCTGATTTCCATCAACACCCAGGGCCTCCCCTTCATTCAGTAGACTGACTGTCTTTGGGTACCAGTGGGATACAGATTCCTTTGAGTGGATGTCCATTTATTTGAGACGGTTGTCAAAAGGAATCTCGTGTCCTCCCAGCCCCATGCCCTCTGTGCCTGTCATGGCAAGGGCTTCTTTAAGCTGTCCTGCTGACTGTCAGGCACTCGAGAACTGCCTCCACAAACAGTGCCACGAGCTGTTCTGATGCAGCCCATGCCACCTCTAGTTCGGACGCCAGATCAGACTTACTCAGGTGCCACCTCTTCAGTTGATGGGGGTATGGGACGGTGGATGTTTATCCAGTTTGTACACCCTTCCCGCTCCAATTAGCAAGGGCTTTAAAATGATAGAAAAACCGCATGGTCTGTAAAATACCAAAGTACAAGAAACAGGATTTTGGATTTAGGGGTGCGTATTTATAACTTGCTTTCCTGTGACTCAAGTCCTGCTGCCTCAGAACCTGGCATAGTTACTCGTGGCATGGTGGACCCGAGCTAGGCTGGTCCTTTGGGGCCACATGGCTCATTGGTGGCTCCTTGGATCTTACTGTCTTGCTTATTTTAGTTCTCGAAGTCGAATCCCAACAGCCTGAAGAGGAGATGCCTAATCTGCTTTCCTGATGGAAGAATGTGGAAGCCAAGATCATTGAAGACGCTGGGGATTTTTAATTTGAAAGGGAAGCCTGAGAGCACGTAGACATATGAAGGACCCGGTGGTCAGTACCAGTACACAGGCGAAGGGGTTTGGGCTTGATTAGGAAGTCCCTGCTCACAGGCCGAGCCGTCACACTTTGGAGTAGCCTGCCTCCTTGGTGGCGAGTTTCTTGTCGCTAGAGGCTGGCTGTCAAGCAAGGCTAGCTGGGAAGTTTGGGAGGTGTGGTGTTTGTCATGCAGAGGCTCAGAATCGAGGGTCTTAAGGGCCTGTTCTCATTTTTAAGTCCTAGAGTTCTCTGAGGATCTAGAACTTTGATGATTTTTGCGCCGGGTCTTCTGTCAGCATGTGGCTTTCTCCCAAACTCAAGGGAAGGGAGATGTTTTTGTAATTTCTTTGGCTGGTCCTCCTGCCCCTCTTCCACTTGTGACTCCTGCTTTATTTTGCTGACTAATCCGAGACTTATTAAGAGTTCTATCTGCCAGCTTGAAACCATCCCCTCTGCCCCCACAAAGCTAGTGTTGGGCCATCGAGCCCTGCGCGATACCGATGCCATTTGTCCCCCTGGCATCAAGGTGTCCGAGAGTGACCTTAATCTGATTCTCTCTCAGCCTTTGCTCCTTTCTTGCTTTCTCTTAGTGCTTTGAGTATTACAGCGATGGCGGCAGGAAAGAGCATGCTTCTGTTTCTTGTGGGGGGCTTAAGTCGCCACGTGCAGTGGGGTTCGTCTTGGCTGCAGCACTCAGGCTGGCACGGCGCCGGAGGAGTCCCCGAACCTCCCTGAGTGGCATCTGCCTCCTTCCTTTCACCGTTGCCGATTCTCCAGAAGGCGGGCTGTGACGGTGAACGCTGCCGCTCCGCTCCGCAGCCTGCCAGCGTGGCCACACTGCCCTGCGTGACCCTGCTCATCCCTTCCTCCTGGAGGGCTGGCGGCCAGAGCACGTGCCTGAAGGAAGACCCCCACCTGTCGCGAACGGTGACTGGCGCCCCGCGGGGTGGGTCACTTGCAGCCTTCAGAGCGATAAGCATCGATAGGGTGTATGTGTCGTTCGTTCAGAGAAGTGAGCGCAGTAGAGGTCACGGGCGACATTCCTGTCATCGTCAGATATTTAGATTTTCTAATAGTGGTACAGGTGGTGGCATCGGGCCTGTGTCAGTCTCAAGACAGCGTTTGACGCCCTTGTATGTGAAGTACAGTGGTCCCCCCGATGCACCGGGACAGGTTCCAAGACCCTCAGCGGATGCCTGAGACCGCAGGTAGCACCGAATCCTGTGGATGCTGTGTTTTCCTGCACGTGCACACCCGCCTTAACGTTAGGTTTATAACTTAGGCAGGGAAGAGATTCCAGCACGTCCCAGGCTGGCACGAGACCCCCAGGCTATGCAGACCGCCAGGCAGTTTGAAAGGCAGGAATCGTTTACGCGTGGAGCTCTCCGTTTTATATTTTCGGGCCACGGTTGACCGCTGGTAGCCAAAACCAGGGCAGGCGAAACCGTGGGTGGGACCACTGTGCTCCTGCCTGAGATAAAAGCACTGTGACCTGCCCGTTTAAGGCTGTCACAGGACTTGTTCCTTATTGCTGCCGAGAAGTTACCCTGTGACAGGCACTGCAGGTTTACACCCCAGAGGCCAGAGGGCGGGGCACTGGCCTCATGGCCAGACCTCCTCGTAGGGACCGGGCCCCTAAGACTGAAGAGTGGGAGTTGACTATTTACTCACGTAAGGTCGGGGAAATCTGCTTCGTCAGTGGAAAGGGGCTCAAATGTTGAAGACACTGGGCAGCTCTGAGCAGGGTTTGGGGCTGCGCGGTGTCTGTGGCCGAGGCGCCGGGCCTGAGCCCACTGGGGGTCGAGCGTGAACGCCGGTGTCGAGGGGTCAGGGCCCAGCAGCCCCCTCTGGTGGCCCCACCCTCGGGAGTGCCTCTGGGCCTGTCCCTTTGGACCTGGCTTGGTAAAAGGATGTGTGACCTTTCCCCCTCCCCCCATGCCTGTTCTGCGGCTCTCTCTGGGCCAGTGGAAGGGGACCCAGGTGGCCTCTTGAAGTCGTGCAGAGGGGCACCGAGCGTGGAAGGCTGCCTCCCTTGGTCTTGCAGGGCAGCAGGTGGCATGTTTTGGGCTGGACTGGACTCACGCAGTGCATCTTCCGGGAGCATCCTGGCACGTGTGCCCATCGCTCACACCTCACCTTGTCGGAACGTTTGTTCTGACTGTTCTTAGGCAGAGTGTCATCTTCAGGAAGAGTGCTGGGGGCCCCAGAGGCTCTGCTCAGAATCACACCCCACCAGTTAGGGGGTCACCCTGGGCGCGCTTACCCATTGTGCACCTGGGCTGCCAGCAAGCCGGGGAGGGCTGTCAGGTGAGATGGCCATGCCCACGGCCGCAGCTCAGAATGCAGCCGGCTGGGCTGTTCCGACCTGTCGGCCAGTCAGTTCGGTCTCCTCTTTGATGAGTTTCGGTCCTTTTCCACTCATCACGACCCTTCCAGGTGCCTCCCCCAGGTAGGCAGCACCCACGGTCACATGGGCTTTGCCCACCTGTCCTTACATTAGAGTCTCAAGTGTGTGGCACAACGGTGAGTGTGGAGTGCCTCGAGGTATGACGTCGTTATCCTAATTTTTACATCAGCTGTTAGCGTTGGCCGGCACTTACTGGGCAGCGTGCCTGACTCTGGCGGGTCATTGACCCTTAAGAGTAGATTATTAATAGAGGAACTGGTTCAGAATTAGAGTATCGGTGAAACGCATTGTTTCCCACAGGTGACTGCATCCGGTCGCGTCCAGCAGAGGGTCTGATTCAGTCGCATGGTTTACGCTGCGATGCTGCTGTTTTCATAAAGGCACATAACAACACGGGCGTCGTGAAGGCCTTTCCAGCTGCTGGCAGAATCAGGCCGTCTCAGATCTTCCTTTCCAAGCCGGTCGCGAGCCCCTGCCCTGTGGCTGAGGAGGAGGCATTTTGAATAACCGTCTCCTTCTGACTCTGACCCCTCACCATGAAAGGTCAGGTAGGTGGGGCTGGTAATGGCCTCCACTGGCTTCAGCTTCCCCGCGTCCAGCGAAGTGATGAACCCCAGCCGTAAAAGTGAGCATAATCCTCAACCAAGAGTCTGGGCGTTCGCCGTCAAATAAAATTTGCTTTCCCGGGGCAGTTAATTTTCTAGGTGGCGGGAGACTTCTGTGGCATTTCCGTCTTTAAGGTCTTAAGACAGACATTGGTCCTCAGAAGGAGATTGCGTTCCCAGGTTCTGTCCGGCGATAGTTTTGGGTTCAGGGTTCAGCCTTACTGGGAGGCACGTGGGGACCAACACCTTTTATGCCCAGGGATTTTGTCCCCAGGCCGCCGGCCTTGAGACATGGCTTTGATTTGTAGTAAATGTGGATTTGGGGTGATAATATGATGTGCGTATCTAATGTCACATCAGTCCAGAAAAGGTCACCCAACCCCGTAGAGGATTTTTATGAGTTTTTTTGAACCAAACTGATGACATACGCAGGGGAGCAAGATCTCAGATGCCCCCCAGAGTGGCAGCTTTGCAGCTGCTTTGACGCATCTGAGATTAAGGAGGGTCTGTGAGGGAGATGGCGTGGAGGCGGGGCAGGCCAGGCTGGGGTGCTTTGCAGGGCAGCCAACGAGGGCGTCTGCTGTCTTGAGGCTGGTTCCTCAAAGACATGGGAACCAAGATGCCCAGAAACAGCGGACAGGGCTGCTTAAGGCGAAGATGACCTTCTACTAAGGAAGTTGTGTCTGGGCCTGCCCGCCCAGCGCGACCTGCCCGGTTAGGGGTTTGTGATCAGATCACCCTGTGAGGTCACTTTCCATAGAACCTTTTTTTTTTTTCATCTACAAAATGCATTTCGGGTGAGTTTCCAAACTTAGATGTACCTGATGGCCATCAGTGATAATTTTATTACACACGCAGATAAAATTGCATTATACCAGGTGACCGGTGCTTGAAACAAAGATGGTTCGTGTAGATGACCCATCAGCTTTCCATTTTGCCTGTTTCCAAAACAAACAGGAATGTTCTCGTCATTCCCGGGGCGTGGCCTGGGATTCATTAGGGACATTTGCAGACTCCGGCGAAGTCAGGACGATGTAAATCATTCAGCGTTTGCGGGAAAGGCACCCCCTTCTCGAGCTGAGGCTCCCTGCGGTTGGGCGCCGTGTCTGGATTTCTTCCCCTCTCCCGCTCCGCTCGGACCAGCAGGGCTGAGCTTTCCGTCTGACCTTCCGGGTCTGTAGACAGTCGGGATGTTTGTTCTTTGGGTGTCTGTCAGGTGCCTCCGTGTGCCCGTTGGAGTTGTGGGATGTATTTGTGGAGCGCTTGTCCTTCAGTCTCCCAGAGTCAGCAGGGGTCCCATCCGTTCATATTGCCAGCCCCTCTGCATCCAGCACACTTCTGGAACTTTCCGCCTCTCTCCTGCGGGTGCAGGCTGCCGTGAGAAAGGTCGGGTTCCGCCAGGCCAGGCGCCGGGCTCCGCTGGAATGGGGTTGGTGGAGCATTTCCAGTTTCCGGGAGATACAGGGGTCCGGGTCCTCCCTTATGTAGGATCTTTGTCATGCTCACGTGCACAGTGGCTCATGCCTTTGTGACCAGAGCAAGGATCCGCTGGTTCCCGCCCGGGATCCGATCTTTATTTCAGGGGACAGCGTCCTCCAGGGAGCCCAGATGTGAGCCGCAGCCACTCGTGGTGGACGGAGTGAGCTCCAGCCGGGAGACGGCTCGGGCCTGCCCCGCGGCCCGGTCCTGCAGCCAGCAAGCTGCTATTTGAGGAAAGGACATGATCGTGCCTATTTTTAGGCCGGTCTCGTTGCCGCGTCACAGAAAGGCGGTCACAGGAGCAGCAGCAGCCGCCACACCTAGGTGATGCTTGCCAGGCTGGGCGCCAGTGCAAGCCTGTGTCCATTCACTGGTTCCAGTGACAGCCATGTGCAGTGGATTATCGTCCCACTGATCAGTAGGATTAATTGGCTGCGTAGAGAGAGGTATCTAATAGAGATCTATAGACAGAGTGGCAGATTAAGAAATAAGCCAGGAGCTCCAAGGCCCACCGCAAACTGGCCGGTCGCAGGTGGAGCCTCTGCTCACCCGCCCCGTCCCTCCCACAGTGATGGACGTCTGCACGGCTCCCCCTGCTTCACGGTTCCCCCCACAGGGCACTTGCAGGCCCATGTCATCGGCATGGTCTCCTGCGTGCGCGTGCGCCGTGCATCTGGTCACACCCGTGGGGACCGGGCCGGCAGGGCTGAGGCCGTGCTGTCTGAGCAGACGGGCAGCGAGCTCACGTTTCGCACCCCAGCCTGGGCGTCTTGGAGCTGAGATGCCAGGCTGGGTATTTCGCTCTCCGGGTTGCATTGAGCACTCAAGGACACTTAGTGGCATCGGCACTGTTTCCAAACATGCTTCTGCTGTTTGCTTTCCCCGGACTAATTTTATGTGATGGCAAATTTGTCTAATGGCTGCATACGTTTGATGAAAATAACATTACAGTGAATGCATGGGCGACTGGAAGCCACTGGCTCCCGCTGCTTGCTCACTGGTTCCCATGCAGTGTTGACACATGTCCCCTCTCCCCAGTCACCGGTGGGTCCGGGGACGCGCCTGCTCTCTTGTCCTTAGACCGGGAGGGACCTTCCTTCCTGACTCACGCCTGGGGCCAGTGCAGTGACCTCACTGTCACTGTTCAGAGGACACATTTCTACAACAAACGGCCCCGGAATGGGACTGTGACCCCCATCCCACCCTTTCGGAGGCGAAAGTAGCTCCTGGCCATTTAAAGGCATCACAGGCACCCTGGCCTCCCTCCTTCCCTCTCGAGGTTACATTCTGTTACCGAGACGAAGCCCAAACTGGAGCGTTTGGTAGCGTGCGTTTGAAACATCTAGAGGATGTTACAGTTTAAAATAGAAATGATAACCAAGAAGCAAAACGTGGTTTATTCTTGACCAGGAGGGTGGGCAGCAGAACGGCCTCAGCGGGCACAGACATTCCTTTGTCACTTCCGTCCGCAGGACTGTGTGTGGCCAGGCGGCCAGATCTCGGGGAGAGACCCTGCCTCCCCACCGCGTACGCCCGTCAGCTCGGGCTGGGTGCAGAGTCTTGCATTTCTGTGGCTCTTGCAGTATCTTTGGGTGAAGCGATTGTGTTTTTTCTTCGCTCCTGAGTTTTCCTGTCCCCCCCTCCAGTCCAGTCTTGCACTGGTTTCAAGAAGTCCAAATCAGTGGTTTTATTTTCAGAGTTCTAAATCTGGCCGTGCAGGCATGTGGAGTCTGGGCCTGAGGGTTTGGCGTGGGTTCCTGGCTGACGCTTTAAATATGCCACAGTCTTCTTGGAAGTCACTCCCGGTTTTTCTCTGATTAGGCTGCGAGCTGCCGGTCTCAGAGCACTCAGGTTAGTGTGCCAGAGCCCTGGGGGTTGTTTACTAGAAGATCCCACTCCTCCCTCCAGATTTTATTCCCTGGGCCAGGCAGGGCCCAGGGCTGTCCGCCTCTCTCTGAGGGACCTGGGCTCCGGGGACTGGATACCAGGACCTTCTCTCCCTTCACAGCACGTGCTGCTGGGCTCTGCTCCTGGCCACAGGGCTGTCTCGTGGGAAGGGCCAGTGTCTGTGCAGATGGACACCGTCCATCAAGGAGAGAAAGGGGGGCTTTTTCAGGGCTATATTTGCCAGTGATGTACTCTCAGAGGTGGGAATGTTGGCACATTGCCGTTGCAATAAGCAAAAGCAAGTTTAACACATCTCCAGAATCTGCTTACGACCTCAAGGATAATCGTTTGGGATGGGCCAGCATGCGGCGGGGGTCCGGGGAGTCCGGCTGGCTTTGATTGACCTCTTTCCCCTCCCTCCTCTGCCGCATAGCCCCACTGGGCCTTACACACCCATGGATATGTAAGGTCACTCGTGGATGTGACCACAGCAAGGTCACATGTCCACAAGGACTGCACCTGTTTCTGGGGGTTCGCATCCTCAGAGACCTCAAGGGGAGAGAGCCAGGTGTCTTGCTCTGGGGCCCGCGGCTCCCTTCCCTTCCTTCCTTCCTTCCTTGTCCTCAGTGTGACTTCCTCGACCCTGCCTGCACCCACCCACTGCGATGCAGCACTGACCAGGCTTGGGCACAGTGGCCGATGATATCCAGAGAACTTGGAGGCAAGGTGGAGATGCAGAATTAAGTTTCCTAGAAACAAGCTTGAGACATGTGGGAAACTTTTCAAAGAAAGCACCTCGAGATAGCTAGTTACTTAGTTGCAAGATTGAGTTACCAAAATCGTACGGCGTTCTTCAGAGGATGGAAATCGTTTAAACGGAGTAAGGTCAGACACCAAGCATGCACAGTGAGTCTGATTTTGACTGTCCATCCAAGGGGCTTTTGTAGAAGGCATTTTATGTATCCAAAGCCGGAAATGGAGGGGACCTCCTGGCAGGCACCCCATGGGGACCAGTTCCCATGTGCTCAGTGATCAGTAAGGCTAGGTGGGTGTAGACTCCTCCATGGAGGCACACCTCGCACCCCACACGCTCCTCTGGCCCCTCTCCCACACCAGAACGTGGCACCCACCTTCCTTCTGCCCCTCGGCCGGAGGACACCTGCCCTTCTCTTCCCGAATCTGGTCCCTTGGCTGTTCTGGGGGTACCACCTTTCCCCTCCCCCTCCCAGCTCCTCCCCTCCCTCCACCCCTTCCTTTCTCCCATCTGCTTTCCTTCTTCCATACCTAAGATCGCTTGCTCAGCTGCCCTCCTGGCCTGGGCACTGCCCCCCTGCCTGCCTGTGTCCCCC
>NW_024342466.1:1181483-1188933 GCF_902729225.1 Pteropus medius
GCCCCCCCCGCCCCGCTCGCTCTGCACCCGGACACCTGTGTGTCCTGCCAAGTGTCATTCACGGGCTGCTCTTACCAACCCGTGGGGTTCGCAAGTGTGGGAGTCGGGTTGGCGCTGGTCGTGGATGATTCTTGGCGCCGTGCCTGGCTCCAGAAGCCCCAGGTGAATGAATGAATGAATGAATGAGTGAATGAATTGGATGACTGCCATGGGCGGTGCTTTGGGGAGCTGGCAGGGTGCTGTGACCGGGAGTGTATGGCTGCCTGTGACCCGGGTCTGAGGAGGGTCGGATTCAGATGCCCACCAGGTCAGGCGTCCGGTTGGGGGCTCCGTACCTGCTCTGAGCAGTTAGTTCCTGTGGGCAAGGCCAGTGTTGGGGGTCAGCTCCTCAGGGAGCAGGCTGTGGAAGGAGAGCAGCGAGCAGGACATCTCCTGAGGGATGTCCTGGGCTCCTACCTGTGGGGAGCCGAGCATGCCTCACCTGTGTGTGTGAATCCCATGCCTGTTACTTTACCTATTCCATGGACCTAGAAATTTCAGACCAGGTAAGACTCTCTGATGTTCATCATCTAAGGAATAAGAAGTACGGAAGTAATGGGGACCTTTTTTCTTGTGTTTCCTCCCTAATTATGCTTTTCGACACTTAGACATTGAAGGTGGCCCGTAAAGCTTTGTGGTTTGCCACCTTGGTCACCATGTGGAGGAGTCATCTCTCAGCACTGCTCCTGTCTGAGAAAGTAGCTTTATCGCTTTTCTTGGGACAAAAATAATGCACACCCATGTAAAGACTTAAAACGGGACTGAAACCGCTGTCTAAGTGACTCATAGCTGGCATGCAGCTGTGGCCCAGGCGGCAGGTTCCGTAACCCGTCTGTGCTCAGTGCATAATCTAACCCGGGACTTTTCCAGGTTTTGTCCAGGGCCTGGTATTTTGCGGGCGTGGGGACCACACCCATGCACGCACAGCGTCACAGCAGCGTCTGTTCCATGTCACTTTGAGCAGATCAGGGCCTAGGGTCGGGTGCCTGGGGGCGCTTTCCTGGGAGAGAGGTACCAGGCGGATTGTAAGTCAAGCAGACGGCACGGAGAGCGCGTGTGCGCGTAGGACCGTGGCAGCGCCGGCCCAGGGGACGAAGGAGACAGCGGGGGAGTGATGGTCCTGCCCAGGGAGCTGCCTGAGGAGGGCAGCTCTCCCAGGTGCCACGTGGCACTGTCAGGCCGAGGTCCTCGCCCTTCTGCGTGGACGTCAGGATTGAGTCCCCTCTGTGCGGCCGCCGGAAGCTCTTATGCTGAGAACAGAAGGGGCTGAGCGGGGCGTGCGTGGAGGGGGGTGTCAGGACTGGCGATGGGGTGACGGCTGCCGCCCTGACCAGTGCGGGCGTCATTTGCATGCTTGTTTTGTTTTCCAGCTTTTAATTCATTGCTCATGACCTGTGCTAACCCTGAATGGCGGGGTGCGGGGGGTGACCCATGAGTTACGTGAGGACCTGGAATGCACAGTGGACATTTAAGTGTGACGATGAGGTGGCCCTTCAGCCTCTGAGTTTTGCAGCCTGCATGGACGTGCTGTCTCTGGACATGAGACTGGAACCAAGCCCACGAGCACAGATATGGACCGTGATTAGATCTGCTGGGCATTACGAGCTAATGGACAGCGTTTACTGTAATCCTGTAATGCAGCCACAGAATTTAGTGGCATCGTGAAATATGCCCATTGCCTGTGCATGGGCTACAGACCTATTTGTGTGGGGCGGGTAATCATCTTGCTTTCAAGATGAGTCCTGCCCCCACCTTATAAACAGAAGTATCCCAATGTTTGTCTCCTTCAATTTGCCATTATCTGTATTAAGTCAAGGACTGTTTTGGCCAAAGGCCATTGTGAGGCCATGTGAGGGACCCAGGGTCTTTGAAACCTCCCTCTGTGTCAGCCCAGGCTCGTTAAATTGGGCAAAGCTGGACTGCCCCACGCACCAGCTGGCCTGGGGTCTGTGTGGAAGGGTGAACGTAGGAGAGAGGATCCCCGGATCTGAGCGCCAGGGGGACCAGAAGTTGCAGATGAAAGGATTGGGGCTCCAAGAGGCTACACAACCAGCTCGCAGTTGCCTGGGTGTCGTGTGTAGGGCCTGGGTTCGGACCGGGCGTTCCCGCCCCCAGCTAGGGGAGCTGGTCCCTACGTGTCCCGTGTTTCACGTCTTCAGCCCTCGTGAAGCATCTTCAGAAGGGAACCACGTGAGCACCCACCTACCCCGGGGCTCCCCGCAGTTTGGTGGCGTGATGGGCAGGCGATGGTGACGGATGCCTGTGCCGTTGGCCAAAAGTGACCTTGGGCCCAGACCACCGCTCCCTGCGTCGGTCATTTGGCTGAAATGAGGGAGAGTCAATTCCGATTGCTCGTTCTGTAGTTGTCTGGATTCATTTTCCCCTGTTATGAACATTAATTGCACCATGAATTAAAAATATTACTGACTCTTTACAATTTCGCGTGGAATTGGACTGACAGAAATTCAGCTTACGAACTGTAAGTATCTAAGCTTTCTCTCCTGCTTAATTCAGTGTTTATTTTAATCAGGGGACGTTTTCTTGCCTGCTTCATTTTGTCTTAACTTCTACAAATAAAGTGGTTGTTGCCTATCGAAGCGTCTAAGCTGTAGGAATGACCTTTTAATATCTATCTACTCAAACTTCAAAAAGAACAGTGGGCTGCCTTTCCGTCTCAGAATAATGGCTGTGAATTTAACGTGCCGATTTGTTTTTTCTGGCAATTTCTGATTCATACCTTTTCATAAACTGTCCTTATTTCAATATTTTCATTTTCCAGGATTCTGCAGTTTGATGTTTTAAGGAATCCTTAAGGTCCGTTTACAATTTTAAATCTTATAAAATGTAGGGTTCTGACTTTGGTCTGAGAGGACGACATCCTTCTGCTTCTTAGAAGTGCCAGAGGCCACTGGCAGGAGACTGCGTGACCTTGGTCCTGACGAGCGGCTTTTTAATGGCGGGGC
Source organism: Pteropus medius (assembly GCF_902729225.1). Taxonomy (NCBI): domain Eukaryota; kingdom Metazoa; phylum Chordata; class Mammalia; order Chiroptera; family Pteropodidae; genus Pteropus; species Pteropus medius. Next base: position 1,184,486 of record NW_024342466.1, read on the forward strand.
CACGACTCGGCCGTGCGTTCCTAGGGCCGTTGTCTCGAGGGCCCTTCCATATAGCAGCCCGGTGTGGAAAGCGACATTGCTGCTTCATGACCGTTAATCACACCAGCCATAGTTTTAAAGTTTGTGTCATCCCCCTACTTTATCGAAGCTCGTTGCCCAGGGCTCAGCCCTAAGTCCCCATGAAGTACAGGCTGACCGGCTGCTCTGGGTGACGTCCCCACGGTCTCTCACAGGCTCCCGTGGGCCGCGTGAGGGGCATAAAGGAGCATGAGCGGGGCGTCTGGACCTCTGTGGGCATCGGGCAAGCCCTTCCTCATGCGGGAAGGAGGAAGCAGAGGATTCTGGCCCGGTGAGGCTTGCAGAGTGCCCTCCTCGTCCAGGTCTTTCCCCACCTGGTTGTCAGGTGTTGACAGCCAGGATATGGGCACAAAGCACAGGCCGCGTCTGGCTGGTAGGGGCCAGGGCTGAGGGGGGCCTCTGTCGTTGGGTGGGGGTGTGTCGCCGTACGTGGAAAGCTGAGATAAAATAAGGACGTTTCAGCGGCTGTGGTTTAACGGGAAATTGGGGTGGACTTCCCGTGCCGTCGCCTCCCCCAGCACAGACTCGGGGCCACGGGGGGCCAGTCCACCCAGCGCTCCCGTGTGGGCACGCGCTGCCTTCCATGGTGGTTTTTCATTGATATTTTGGGATCGCGAACGCTTTCAACTAAAAATAAGCGCCCCTTAGCTTTTTTTGTGGCTAAAAAGAATTTTTAGAAAAATGCTTGTGAAATTTAAGGTTTCAGATAAACGTCTCCGTCCTCCAGGCCACCATGTCGTTTTTACCACCTCACCTACGATTTCGCCCCCTCGTGTGAAGTTCCTTGAGGTTCGTCTGGAACCTGCGTTTGTGGTCACCGGGGCCAGACGCGGTTGAGGAGGAAGGCGAGGCCGGGCCGTCTGTCCGTCCGTGGCCACGTGCTGTGCTTCCGGTCGCTCATCTGGAAGGAGAGCTAAGGAGTCTGCAGCTCTGGTGGGGGTGCCCCCCGAGCCGAAGGGTGTCGGGCTGAATGCGCCGAAGCGGCGGTGTGGGGGCCCCGTCTAGTGAGGGGCGCTGGGGGCCCTGCGACGGCTCTGAGACCCTGAGGGAGGAGGACCAGGCCGGCCGTGGACAACGGAGCCTGAGCGGAGCCCTGGTCCTTAGATGCCGGCGCTCACAGGCCGTGAGGGGCGGAGTAGGTCGTGGGGCGCCAGCGTGTCGGTTCCCGTGGCCGAGGCCTCTCGTTTCTCAGAGCCGCCCTGTCTTGCTTGCTCTGTGCCTTCGATCCTGTCGGTTTTTGCCGAGATGGAAGGCGTGGAGGCATTTTCAGGCTTATTCGAGAGCTCTGCAGAATGTTCAGTGTGTGTTAATAATCGGTGACACCACGTGGATGCTCTTTTCAGTGCTCCAGGGTGAGCCATGTGAAATCGCTGCCGTTTGATGACTTTTGACCTACAAAATGGCGATGCCACGTGATTCAGTGTAACAGGAATCGGGCCGGAATTGAAAATAACCGACGGCCCTTTTCAGAGGTTTTACTCCCTTTAATGGGCTGCTTTGAACCACGAGAGCTCACTGCTGTGGTTTGAGTACTTAGTCCGGGCTTTTCCGGCCATGTGTTATTTCAGGCTCATCTGGGCCTGTTGTCACCTGTGGCTCCAGTGCAGGCAGTGAACTCAGGTAGCGTGTGTCCACCGCAGTGGCCGCAGCACTCAGGAAATGGGGTTCTGGAAGCCTTGCTCTTGCTCACAGCCCTGAAGGCAGTAGGGGGGCTCCCACTCGGGGTATCTGGGCCTTTGCCGGGTGAGGGGCTACGTCATCTTTGGAGTAGGAGGGAAATGCAGGTACCAGCGCGGAAGCTGAGTGTCAGAGAGACTCTGAAAGTTGCCGAGGTCACGGTCAGCTCACGACTCCAGGCTCCCGGATCAGGCAGCGAGCTCCCTCTGCCTCTGGGTCTCTCTCTGCTGTGGGGCCCTGGACGTCGGGCCCGGTGGGAGAAGCAGGGCCCCCATCCATCACCCATCTGAATTCCTGGTGTTGAAATTTTACATTTGCAACATCTGCTTAGCAAATTTTGAAACGCCGAAGGAGAGTGAAGAAATCCCACCGAGAGCTAGTTAGAAACGCAGAGCCTGGGCTTCTGCCAGGAGGAGTCTGGGCTCATGCGCCCCCATCACCAGTTTTGGCAAGTGTCCCAGGTGAGTCTGGGGCAAGGCGCAGCTGGGGACGCACTCGAGCACAGCAGGCCCAGGGGGTGGGGTCAAAACCTGCCGTGGCCGGCGGGACTTCCGAGTGACTCGCCCTCTCCCGCTGCACCGTGCGGTGGGGACAGTGAGGGCCGGACACAGTGCGTGCTCAGGGGTGGTCATCAGTGTCACAGGTTCCATCGTAAAACTCAGACGGAAAGTAATACCCTTTTCTCTGCCTGCTTCGTTCCACGTGGACAGGGCTGCCACTTCTCGTAGACCGTGGCAAAGTCCCATGTGATGTGGGTAGTGTTACGTCTAGGGTTTTTGCCCCCTTAATTATGGAAATCATTGGTCTTCAAATCAGACACATCACATCCTTTGCCTGTATTGCAAGGATGTTTGATTGCACCTCGTAAAGAAGACTTGTGCTTTTACTCATGATTTCTATGCTCCTGAAAAGCCTTTTACAGTCGTTTGGGGAGAAGGGATGAGTGTTTCTGGCGGGAGTCAGGGCAGGAGACCCAGGAGAAAATAAAACATGCCCTTCTTTGTTATGGCTTCGAAACCCCCCTTCCAGATCATGCCAATACAATCGTCCTTAATACCTCATTAGCTTAGCTGAAATGTAGTTACGCTGGTGGATGCCTCTGTCTGTCTCTACATAATGCTCGTTTTTAACGAGATGTGAGCAAGAAGGGAGTCACAGTGGCTTCGATGCCTTTCTGAACGTCGCAGTCTAACTGGTCCAGGCTCCGTGGAGGTGGGGGGTGACGCAGGGGTGATTTCACTGGCGGACCTTAACCCCGGCATCGCCAGTTACCCCTGGGGCCAAAGGTCAGTGTGGGCTGGGGCCAGCTTCGTGCTCTACAGCTGAACGGGCTCCGAGGTAGTGGAGGAAAAGACCGAGGGACAGGTTGAAATTTTTTGGGCTCCTTCGCAAAATCCTGCCGGTTTCGTGACTTGAACTTCCGGCTTCTGATGCTTCGGGTAAAGAGAGTGGAAGAGTCGGTGCTGTGATGATTCAAAATAATACAGCGGCACAGAGGGGAACAGGGGGCCTTGCCGTCTGAGGTGGAATCGCTCAGATTTTGTCTGCTTGCGGCCGTTTGTTCACCCGCGTTCCTACTGCATAGGAATTGGGCGATGAACCGTGGTCCCTGCTGGCAACAGTTGCTCATTCAGCAGCTGGCCGTCAGGCGCGTGCCCCGCCCACCCCACGGGGATTTTCAGAAAGGAACATGCCCCACGTTCAGCGTGGAGTGTGCCTGTTTCGTGTGTAGTGGAGAGATGGCCTTATAACTCGTGGTTAAGTTTGTGGTTCTGCACATGACTGTTTCTGAAAACGGACCTAGAGTGGAGTCCCCCAGTGTTAGTAGCAAGTGGAGAGTGAAGGGAGTTTATAGGGTGAATTTTCAGGAAGTCCGGGAATGGGAACTCAAACCATTATCCCGGGAGTAAACACGCAGACACACAGCTGGCCGGCTTTGTTTCTAGTTTTGTTTGCTTGTTCGTTTCTGCAGCCCACCGCCCACGGCAGTCTCAGCTCTGTGTTCCCCTCGTCTGTCAGCGTCAGTGGCTGATTCTGTTCCTTGGGGTGCAGAGTCTGGTCCCCATCACCGGGAGGTGGCCGGTGTGGGGCTGGAGGTGGCCCTGGGAGGTGTTCAGAAAAGCCGCTTGTATTCTGGGAGAGGAGCTTTTCTCTGAAAGAAGCCAGGAGTCCTTCGTAGCTGGGTGTCTTTTGGAAGGACGAGAAAGGACCTGGAGATGTCTGGGGGCAGGCGCTTGAGACCTTCCCTGTGACTGTCAAGGGCTCCGGCCTACGTGTCCTCTGGAAGGGGCCGGGTTGTTTCGGAGACAGCCGAGTCGCAACTGTGCTGTGACTCGAAGGTGCAGTCAGAGGGGGCCCGGGGGGCCGGGCAGCATCCGCGCCCAGGTCCAGGCCCCTGTGGCTGACGCATGGATAGCGGCTCTTGGTTACATTTCCGGGCTGTCTGAGCCCATCTCTTGGGGGGCTGCCTTGCCCACGCCCTGCGACCAGCAGCCCCAGCCCGGGGCGGCCCTGCTGCTGAACAGGGAGGAGCTGTTTGGGGCAGGTGCACGCACATCTCTGAGGCTGTAGAAGAGGCGTGTGTGGGAAACGGCAGCGTGGGGGGGCGGGGTCTCCCTGGAGAGGGAGGTCTGGGAGCGGTGTAGGGCTGCTGCTTCCAGTGTTTGTCTCTCTTCCTGCTTCAAAGGCAGCGC
>NW_024342466.1:1192916-1195595 GCF_902729225.1 Pteropus medius
CACAGGGCAGATCCCCGCATCGTGTGTGTGTGTGTGTCTGTGTGTCTGTGTGTCTGTGTCTGATTGACTGTGTGTCTCCTCTGTCTCTCACACACTCGCACATAGCCGTGGCTTGCTTTATCCTCTGCAGGATGTCACGGAAGCTTTCTGTAATGTGCCTTCCAACTTTGGAATCCATCATTCAAAACCGTGACTGTTTTTACTGCATTACAGAGTCATGGCATACAATTAAGAATTTCGTTTTCATTATAAACTCTAGGATTGCTTCGATGAGATTATGTGAAGCTTAAGACTGGCTCATGACAAGTGGCTCGGGCCACTCCACCTCGGAGCCCCAGCCTTGCTGTGTGCCCCGCAGGCGGGGGAAGGGGCAAACGCGAATTCTCAGTCGCTGTGTTCTCCGTTAAGGAATAAGTGGCATTTGGGGGCTGTGTCTGTGAGTGCGTGTTGGTGTGCGTGTGCATCCGTGTGGATTGTACATACGTGTGCGTGTATGTGTAGATATGTGGTTAAACTCCTGAAGTCCTGGGCTCCGTATGAGCAGACGAGCTGCCCCATCCCGTGCACCGTGGGGAAGCTGGCTGCGGCCTGGGCCTGCTCGGCCACGTCCGTCAGTAGCTGCACTGTGTGCGGTGACCTCAGGGCCCTAGGATTCCTTCTTCCCGCTGGCCGGACACGGGGCAGGGGACAGGACCTCAGTTCCTCATTTCTGAGGTGAGGTCGCATAGCAAGGAACGTCCAGGTTGCGAAGCGTGTGTGTGACTTCTGTGAGTGATGCCTTTTGGCACCAGGAACAGGATGCCTTTCTTTTAAACCAGGACGCCCGTGGGAGGGCTCCCCGAAGTTGGGAGGTGTGGTCACGGCACACTCCCGTCCTGCCACGTCTGCCGCGCCTGTGCCGCCGCCGTCGCTGGGGCCCACCTCCTGCCCCTCGTCCTGCCCCCCGGCGCTCAGCCTTCTGGGGCAGCTGCCCCCACGGTTCTTTTCTCGTGAGAGGCAGAGCACCTGCCAGTCCCAGGGCCCATGTCCCAGCCCGGCTCCTGCAGGACTAACCTCGAAACAGCCGCCTCTTGGTGCCTTCTGTGTCCTGTAAGCCCCGTACCTTGCATGGTGTGACCCCCGTGGGACACACTCAGGAACTACCTGTCAGACAAATGCTGCGGAGCCGGCTTCGTTGCCACTGGGAGGTGTTCAGAAAGATGGACCAGCGAGTGTCCCGTACGCCCTCGCGAGGCCCCAGTGTCGTGTGGGTCTGCGATCGGTGGAAGTCCCAGGAACGGTGTTTTGATGATGACGGGGACGATGGCCACACGTGCACTCTGGGTGGGGCATGTCGTAAGCGATGTCACGTCGTAAGCGATGTCACAGTCCTGACGAACCGCCCGGCAGCCGGTTCGTCAGGACTGTGACATCTGTCTGCTCTCCACAGATGAGGAAACCGAGCCTTGAGATGTCGAGATGGTGCCCGCGGGCCCAGGTGGCAGGGTTTGAGCCCGGGGCGCGGGCTTATGTGTCAGCACCAGTGGACACGGTCTCTGCCTTTGCTGTCCGGCACAGTGGCTACCGGCCCTGTGTGACTGTGGAGCACTTGAAGCGGGTGGCTAGCGCGACTGAGGGGCGGAATTCTATGATTTTATCTGCGTAATCAATTTAAGTTGGAACAGCCGCCCCTTACAGAGCGACAGGCTGACCGTGCGCGCCGAGCGTCGGCCCCTCCGGTGTGGGCCTGGGCCGGGTAGGCGAGGCGTCGGGCTGCTGCTGGAGCCACACGCCCACGCCAGCCCTGGTCGCTCACCCAGAGGCTTGTCCCCTGCTGGCATTTCGTGCAGCTGCCTGAAATGAGGCCTGGGCTACAGCGGCGACTGTGCTAAGGGCAGCGTGGACTCTGCACCCCGAGGTGTGAGTTTGCTTGAATCAGCTGAAGGGGCTGCTCCCCCTGTGGCCAAGGAAGCATGAGCGATTCTGCAGGCATTTGCGGGACGTTCTCTGCAATCTGTCCCCTGGCTTGTGACCTTCACGGCCGGCGCTACTGCGGTCAGGGCGTCCCCCAGGTGCGGAGGCAGCGGGCAGCCCATCGTCACGGGCGTCTTGGCCGACCCCTCGTGCTATGGAGCTGGCGGCGTCTGCAGAAGGTGCTCCCTGTTCTGCGGCAGCCTCTGGGTGTCCACAGGGCTACAGTCATCTCCTGACCCCGTCCCCTGCCCCCGTCCACCGCCCCCACCGCGGGTGGCCCCTTAGGTCCGTGCCTTCGGAAGCCCTGACTCTCACAAACACAACAGCGAGCCCCCAGTGGACTCTCTGTGTAATACTTCGCGATAAATCTTCCGGAATCTGTCAGAGGAAAAAAATCTCAATGTTGGCTTTCTTCTCAAGAGTGGTAGTGCCACGCCCCGCGTATCCCGAAGCGGTGATAACGGCTAGATGAGCTGTGACCCATCGCTTTGTCCCACTGGATCCGCACGCCGGTCACTGCCACGGTGCCAACAGCACTCGCCTGATCCTTTTATCTGGGCAGCAAGAGCGAGGACACCTTAGACCACCGGCCGGTGGAGGAGGGTGTCCGTCAGCTGCTTGTCACATCCCGTGTGTGCGTTTCCATTGAATTCACAACCGGGATTTCCACTGAACGCCTCCACGTCCTGGGCAGCAAGCCACGTGTTTGGCAGCTGAGCGGCGAGG
>NW_024342466.1:1195606-1203729 GCF_902729225.1 Pteropus medius
CCCCACGGTTCTTTTCTCGTGAGAGGCAGAGCACCTGCCAGTCCCAGGGCCCATGTCCCAGCCCGGCTCCTGCAGGACTAACCTCGAAACAGCCGCCTCTTGGTGCCTTCTGTGTCCTGTAAGCCCCGTACCTTGCATGGTGTGACCCCCGTGGGACACACTCAGGAACTACCTGTCAGACAAATGCTGCGGAGACGGCTTCGTTGCCACTGGGAGGTGTTCAGAAAGATGGACCAGCGAGTGTCCCGTACGCCCTCGCGAGGCCCCAGTGCCGTGTGGGTCTGCGATCGGTGGAAGTCCTAGGAACGGTGTTTTGATGATGACGGGGACGATGGCCACACGTGCACTCTGGGCGGGGCATGTCGTAAGTAATGTCACAGTCCTGACGAACCGCCTGGCAGCCGGGCACGTTATTGTCTGCCCTCCACAGATGAGGAAACCGAGCCTTGAGATGTCGAGATGGTGCCCGCGGGCCCAGGTCGCAGGGCAGAGCTGGGGTTTGAGCCCGGGGCGCGGGCTTATGTGTCAGCACCAGTGGACACGGTCTCTGCCTTTGCTGTCCAGCACAGTGGCTACCGGCCCTGTGTGACTGTGGAGCACTCGAAGCGGGTGGCTAGCGCGACTGAGGGGCTGAATTCTATGATTTTATCTGCATAATCAATTTAAGTTGGAACGGCCGCCCCTTACAGAGCGACAGGCTGACCGTGCGCGCCGAGCGTCGGCCCCTCCGGTGTGGGCCCGGGCCGGGTAGGCGAGGCGTCGGGCTGCTGCTGGAGCCACACGCCCGCGCCAGCCCTGGTCGCTCACCGAGAGGCTTGTCCCCTGCTGGCGTTTCGTGCAGCTGCCTGAAATGAGGCCTGGGCTACAGCGGCGACTATGCTAAGGGCAGCGTGGAATCTGCACCCCGAGGTGTGAGTTTGCTTGAATCAGCTGAAGGGGCTGCTCCCCCTGTGGCCGAGGAAGCGTGAGCGATTCTGCAGGCATTTGCGGGACGTTCTCTGCAATCTGTCCCCTGGCTTGTGACCTTCACGGCCGGCACTGCTGCGGTCAGGGCGTCCCCCAGGTGCAGAGGCAGCGGGCAGCCCATCGTCACGGACGTCTCGGCCGACCCCTCATGCTGTGGAGCTGGCGGCGTCTGCAGAAGGTGCTCCCTGTTCTGCGGCAGCCTCTGGGTGTCCACAGGGCTACAGTCATCTCCTGTCCCCATCCCCTGCCCCCGACCACCGCCTCGACTGGTGGTTCTTAGGTCCCAGGCTCTCTTTCTCGAGCCTCTGACTTTTCACAGTCTATCAACAGCGAGCCCCCAGTAGGTTCTCTGTAATACTTCGCGATAAATCTTCCGGAATCTGTCAGAGGAAAAAAATCTCAATGTTGGCTTTCTTCTCAAGAGTGGTAGTGCCACGCCCCACGTATTCCGAAGCGGTGTTAACGGCTAGATGAGCTGTGACCCATCGCTTTGTCCTACTGGATCCGCACGCCGGTCACTGCCACAGTGCCCACAGCACTCACTCGCCTGATCTTTTTATCTGGGCAGCAAGAGCGAGGACACCTTAGACCACCGGCCGGTGGAGGAGGGTGTCCGTCAGCTGCTTGTCACATCCCGTGTGTGCGTTTCCATTGAATTCACAACCGGGATTTCCACTGAACGCCTCCACGTCCTGGGCAGCAAGCCACGTGTTTGGCAGCTGAGCGGCGAGGCGTGGGGACCTAGGAAAGTCAGCGTGAGAAGAGGGGGCGCCCTCTCTCCTGTTAGACGTGGCGATGCTGCTGCGGGGTCCCAGGCGTTCCTGGCTCTGTCCGGGGGACCACGTGTCGCCCCCGAAAATACGCAGCTCTGGAATTTTCAGCACGCCACCCCCCATTGCCTCGTTTCTCCCTGCAAAGCCGGTGGATGCAGACTGAGCTCACCTGCTTCCCTCTCCTGCTCGTTCCCGGTAGCCGGTCATCGGTCCCTGTGGAGCTTCTCAACTTGAAGAATGTTTTTGTTGGTGATTTCGCATCCTCTGCCCGGTCGGCTGTTAGTTTCTGCCAGCGTTTCAAGTTAAGATTGTGCCCGTGGGGTATGACTGCAGGAAGGTCAGCGAGCGGGCCCTTCAGACCCAGTAGATCACCTTCCCGCTCCGCCCCAGGACCGGTGGACGTGGCCCTCGTAAGGGGTGAGCCGGGTCTTCGCACGGCGCCGGCACGCGAGACGGAAGGGTGCGCCACGCGCAGAAAGCCCAGGCCGAACGGTGTTTGCTTTTGAGCATGTTCCCTCCTCAGGAAAGAGAGTAGCTCTAATCTTAATTAAAAATTTCATTCTGCGGCATACTGTTTTGGATGATTTTCGCAGCTGACAAACAGCAGGTACCCTTGAGCAAAAAAAATAATTAACAGGTAGAAATTCTCGGCTTGTGGAGGCCCCAGGAGGAATGAAAACAAGACGTGAGTCAAATCGGGAAGGGAAACCACCTTGTTTGGGATCTGTCCACACCGCCTGGCTGTGAGCCGTAGTAGTGAAGCAGTTCATTTGTACTCAGTCACATTAGCGTCATTCATTCGCTCACTCATTCATTCACTTAGTTGACCAGTGTTGCTGAGCCCGCCCCAGCCCCCACCCCCCGTGGATAGCTGCAGTGCCGGGACACTCAGACCCGCGACAGGTGGCACACGGTCCCTGTCCTGGAGAGTCAGGCCCGCACAGCGACGTCGGTACAGCGGGGAGGTCACGAGACAGCGCTGTGGGCTGGGCACGGAGCAGCTTTGAGGTGAGGTGGCGTCTGACTAGTGAGTAGGAAGAATGCTTCGGGTAGTGACCGATGTGGAAAGATCCAGAAGCCTGGAGACAGTAGCCTATGAGGGCAGGACGGGTTATGGGATAGAAAAAGGTAAATTTTTAACTTAATTTTCAGTCTCAGGCTGTATTTGTTCTATGTTCCAGTGACTGGCATTATCACCGTCCATTCCTCCCAGCAGCCAACCTTCTTTCCTTCAGCGTGCCCTGCCTTCTACAGCCCACACCCCCGTTTGCCAGGCACTTGGGGTTCAGAGTTGGTGTGGCTGGTCACGGGGGGCACGGTCTTCAGGGACCTCAGCGTGGTGGAGCCACGGACGTCACCACAGTCAGCACGGGCCTGTGCGTGTGCGCGGGAGAAGCTGGGGAGCCACCCCCGAGGGAGGGGTGCCAGGGCGACAAGGCGGCAGGGCGGGCGGCCTCCTGCTGGGCCCGCGAGTCCACAGACGCGTCGTGTGCGAGGGTTTGGAGGGGCCCCCTTTGTCGCTGTCCCTGAAGCACTTGGGCTTGGCCTGTGGCCACGGGAGTGATCCCAGGATGTGATCACCGAGGCCACATTAAAGGGTCCCCCTGGTGTTCTTGGAGTGAGGAGGGAGGGGTGCACAGGCGGGCAGACCTGTGGGCTGCCCCACGATCCGGCAGGCAGCACAGGCCGCCCCACGCTCGTGCAGGGCTCCCCGGCTTCCGAGCAGGGTGGGCAGGTGGGCTCAGGGCTGGCTCCCAGGGGTCTGGGGTGAGGGCCTAGGTGGGGCTGTGCTCACAAGGCTGAGATGCAGCTTGGGGGCAAAGGGCAGGAACTGGCCGTGCTGAGCACCTGCATGGTGGTGTGCAGTGCGCCAGGGTCTGGGGCGGCGGCGGAATCGGTAGCTTACTGAGAGGCGGCAGGTATAGCCAGGTTCACGGAATCGGTAGCTTACCGAGAGGCGGCAGGTATAGCCTGGGGTGCAGGGGAAGCATCGAGGGGGACCTGTGAGGTCGGGGAAGGAGCCACGTGGGCCGAGAGGGGATTCGGGAGGAAGTCCAGGGCGGAAGGTGTGAAGACGGAGACCTCAGTCTGCAGCTTCTGGTGATGGGGCCGGGTCAGGAGCAAGGGAAAGGCGAGGGGGTGTAGAGGTGGCAGCCGTCGGGGACCTCACGGCGGTGTCCTTGTTGGGACAGGGAGCAGGTGTGGCCTTGAGGCCTGGCACTGGTGCACGGGGCGGGGACCCCCGAAGGAGGGACCTGCGTGCAGGGGCGGCCTCTCGTTTTCTGTTCCTTAAATTATCGACCAGGCCCTGGGCAGTGCAGAGGGGACGTTCCGGTGGGGGTGGGAAAGGTGGAAATCCAGGAATCCTTCTCGGAGAGGGTGGAGGGACAGTGAGACCCTGCACACATGCGGAGGGTGGCTTCCCGGGGGACCGGCACCCCGAGTGCGGGTGTCCCAGCCGTGGGGCCGGCAGCCCATCATGGAAGGCACCGCTGCCCACGTCACCCTCGCCCCGCTCAGCCCCCTCTCGTCGGCTGGGGCAGTGCCCCTCACGTCACCTGACTTGATGGCCGTTTTAAACCTGGTACGAGCACCTTTGCCGCCACGCCCGTGGGCCCCGGCCCTGCCCGCTTCCTCAGCCCTGCAGCGTGGCCCCGTGTTCCGAGAAGCGGGCTCGCCGTCCCCCTCCAGCTGGTACAAGCCTTGTCCCTGTGGTCCCCCCACGCCCACGGCTCTGTCCCGGGGTGGCCCTAACCCGGCTCCATGCTCCTGCCCCCACGTCCTGATGGAATGCACCAGAATATCCACCTTGTCACATGTCCCGCTGCTGTCATCATGCCCTGCGTAACAGTGGGCCTTGTTCAGATGCGGACGGATCGCCATACACGAGGGGCTGATCCCCGCCCCCCGAGGTGCTGGAGGGATGCCGCAGCCGTGCGTGAGGGCGCAGGGTGTGCCCGTGGAGCTGTCGAGGCTGCCGAGAGGGGCAGGTGGCCGTGAGGGGGCCGGCGTCGCTTTTTCTCCAGCAGGAGGATTCGATGAGCCCGTTGGACCTTCCGGCCGGCGCGAGCTTGTGATCGTGTTCAGGCTCACTGCGTCCGTGCGTGGGCGAGCAGACCGATGTCACAGACCTAATGACTGTCCCCCTTGCTTCGTTTCAGGGAATCGTGGGCAACTTGGCCAGCGGCAAGTCCGCCCTGGTGCACCGGTACCTGACCGGCACGTACGTCCAGGAGGAGTCGCCCGAAGGTATGCTGTGCGGCAGGCAGGCCCAAGCTTTCGTTTTTACAATTCTCCTGTAGCCTGTACTCAGTCGTTACTTCGATGTGTCACGTGTGAAGACAGTAATAAAATACCGGGCAGTAGAAATTCTCGGGTATGTTGTTTCTTCTGTCGTATCGTAGCTGACCGGCGAGGGTCCCTGTGGCCCTTGGCGCAGGAGCACAGCCACGAAGTGCTGTCGAATTTATTTCTTCCCTGGTAGTTCTGTCCTTTCGGATGTTAACGCAGTGTTTCCCCTTTAAATACTGCTCGGACGTTTCTCCGATGCAGATTCCGAGTTCGTACGTAAGTCATTATGTCCTGCGACTTAGTCACAGGTACGAGCCGTCAGGTTACCACCCCGAGTGCTTGAGTGCGTTTCTCCCCTTATATTGTATCGTAAACGTTAAATGACTCTCTCGCAAGAGAAGACACTTCGTCTGCCGTAAGGCTTTTGCTTCCTCAGTTAACATTCCCATATTTTATTTTTTTGCTTTAAATAAAATTCTAGTAACGACAGGAACCCATTCAGCCCCCGTGCCCCCCTAATCCGGGACTAGTTCTCAGGCAGGTTTTCTAAGTTATATTTTCTCTCCGTGTAACCTTGTAAAAATCCGACTCTGAGACACTGAATTTCTGGTTCCTTCTTTTTCTTACTGGCTGTTCCATTCTTTGCAGATATGGACGCAGGTAACTATACGTTGTCTCCACGGCGGCGCAGAGGCCGGGCTTTGTACTGTAGTGTCCCCCCCCCCCCTCAGCCTCTCCTCTCCGGCCAGTTTGTGTGCCATCCTATTGCGTTTCATTTGCTTTTTATTTTTTATTTTTTTTCAGAGTTAAACATTCCACCCTGTTTCGTCCCTTAGTCGTGTTTTTAGCAGTAGTCCCGAGTAGCTTCACGTGTCTCCTGTAACACCTGTGCTAGTGCTTTAACTTGTGTCCTGGACACTGTGGAACCGTTCAGAAAGGCAGGGAGGGGTGGGGTCCCGCGGCCCCTCCTTGCTTGGGCTCTGCCATTCATTTGCAGACTTGGCAGAATTAACCCATAAAAGCCTCCTGCCTGTGGTGGCTACACATTGGCGGTGGGGTGGGGGAGGCCTGGAGCCTGATTAACCACACTGAGGGGAGATTTAGAAAGAGTATATGGCTAACAGGAAGCCTTGGGACTGGGAGCCCGCACAACCCCAGCTGTCTGAGATTGAAAAGGGATGGGAGGTGGCATGGCCTGGAGAGGTAAGGGAGGGCGGTAAGAAAAGAGGTGTGTATACAGAGAGTGAAAGGGCAGGTGAGGAAGAGGCGCAGGCTGGGTAGTGAGGTAAGGTGTATGCAGGAAGAGGTAAGTGCAGGCGAGAAGAAGTAAGGCAGGAGGAAGGCCCTGGCCCTTCCTGGGGTCTGACCTGGGCTGGCCAGTGCTTGTTCCCAGGTTCAGCGCGCTTTACCGTCGTGATTTTGATTTTCCTAGAGAGTCTTTTGGAGCCTACGTTTTGGGTTTTCTGCTTGGTTCTTGGGACCAGCTGTTGTATAACTTGATGACATGAGCTGCTGAGGACCTGGCTAACCTGACCGCAGGTGACAAGGTCACCTCTGCAGGTAATCCGCTGGCACCCTCCCCGCCCACGCAGTCGGGGTCCCGAGGTTCCGTGGTCTGGGCCCTGGGTTTCGTCACGAGGCTCTGGCTTCTCCCTCGCCGGGTTCCGATGTCCGGTGTGCTGGGTGCGGGGGTCGCCGGCCGCCTCGCTCGAGGTGCCGCTTTGTCTCTGGTGCGGCTTCGCCCCTTTCCCTTTGCCCGTTTGTCCCATTGCGTTTGGACCCGACCGCGATGTCCCCACAAAGGGCCGTACATTCTGCTTCGCAGGAAGGCGTTTGTTTCTCTTGCTCGTCTGCCGGTGTGAAGGTCGAACCCGGCGGGAGGGAGCGGGGCTCAGCTGTGACCTCTGGTCCCCCAGCTTCTCCAGGGTTTCAAGCAGCACGTTTTACTTTACTGAATTTCGTGGTATCGCACGGTTGTAAAAAGACAGTTTTGCGGGGTAGAAAAGCATGGTGGGTACACAAAAGGGGGTCCCTCTTGTCTGCAGGGTGGAAATGTGTCTCCCTCCGTGGGTCTGTCCCGAGGGCCCCTGGGGCGGGGAAAGGCTGTCCACAGTCTCTCCTCTTAACATCAGGGGCTCAGTGGGCCACTGGGCCTCTCTCTGCCTGACTCCAGGTCGAGGGGGTTGGCGGTGCCGCACCCTTCCCCGGCGCATCCCCTGGACCAGGGCCTCTGGGTGCTAAAAGCATAGTGAAGCTAGGCGCCTCCTTGTGCCTGGAACCAGGCAGGTGTCACCTCTTTGCCCCTCTTAAGGACAGCGGGGAACCGCCTCCCACCTCTGGTCTACGTGCCCAGGTGGGCAAACCGCATCAGGGCGGGACCGTGACTGGTTGTTTCTGAAGGACAATGGGACAGGCAGTGATTTCTCGCCGTCCTGCTGACCGAGGGTCCTTCTCGCACACAGGGAGCCTGTCACAGCTCAGGGCTTCCAGCTCTTTCGAACGCGGCAATGTTGACCGATGGCCGCTCGTGCTTTATCGAGAGGCTTTTCGTGCAGAACGTCCTGGAGTTGGCACGTCCTGTGTCGCCGCCCAGGTCTGTGGAGCACACCGGGGCAGTGGGCATCCTCACCTGGCGTGCAGCAGCTGGAGGAGGCCACTGGAGCTCAGCCCCGCCGGTCACTGGTGATGTGGTTAGACCACAGGTGACGGTGTGCGTTGTGGGCGCCTGGTCCAGGGGACTGGACTTGGAGGGAGCTGCGAGACCTTTCCGTTTCTCGGTGTTATTACCTCCTAATTTTCCCTCTTTTCCTCTTCACAACTGCTGGAGCGGTCGGCTACACGTGAGTGTGACTTTAAATGACAGGCAGGTGCTGCTGCTGCTGCAGCTGCTCAGAGCTCCCTGCTGCTTCCTGTCTGAAATGCTCGTTCTTTTAGTTCATTTAAGGCGTAAATCTCCCCTCGTGCTCCTCCGGCCAGCACAGGGGTCTTCAGATTGTCGGAGGGTTAAAGTGCCAAGGGCCTTCCTGTTTTCAGAAGAGTTCCTTTCCATTCCCTCCCTCCCGCCCTCCCCCCTCCATCTCCCTCCCTCCTTCC
>NW_024342466.1:1204224-1211735 GCF_902729225.1 Pteropus medius
GATGATCTCCTGACCTTCACCGGAGCATACTTTTCATCAGATCGGTATTAATGGATCTCAGAGGATAACATCTGTGTGTTTTAATTGCGTGATACATTTTGGTTGCTGTGTAACAAAGAGAGTAGACTCACACAATTTAGATCATCTTAAAGATGCAGATTAAATGAGGGACGGATTTAAATATTGTGTGTGCGTTTTCATTGGTGAATTAATAATGCAAAAGTGGGAGCCTGTGAGTCCATGAAAGTAATGCACAGAGTAAAATTTTTGTACAGGCAAATACCCTTTTCACTGTGTGCGTGTGTGACATGTGTCTGTGTGTGTGATGTGTGAGCATCTGTGACGTGTCTGCGTCTGTGACGTGTCTCTGTGTGCAACATGTCTGTGTCTGACGTGTGTCTGCATGTGACGTGTGCGTGTCTGACGCAGGTTTTGCGCCTGTGACATGTATCTGAGCATCTGGTGACATGTCCGGCGCCTGGTGGCGGTTCGGCGCCTGCAGCGCAGCGCTGCGCAGGATGCGTGTCTGAGCATGTGAGGTGTGAGACCAGACGCAGGTGTGCCAGACGCGGTGTCTTCGAGCCGCAGTGACGCAGCGCAGGTGACGCAGGTCCGGTGGCGTGACATGTATCTGAGCACTCCGGACGATGCGTCTGACGCAGAGCCGCGACGGTAAAGCGCAGTGTGACGGTGTCCGGTGTGGCGTGCGGATGCGGTTGTCTGGATGCGGTGCGAGGACGATTTCCTGGAGCCGCAGGACGTGTGTGCTTTTTGAGTCTAGGGCTGCAGTAAGTAACGAGTCACCACAAACTCGGTGCTTGATAACAACAGATATTTATTCTCACAGGCCTCAGAGGCCGGGAGCTGGAGGGCGGGGTGCTGTGCTGTCAGGGCCGGTCTCCTCAGTGCCTGGGAGCATGTGTCCCAGGCCTGTTCTTGCCCCTGGCATTCTTGGCCGGTAGACGCATCGCCTGATCAGTGTCCTCACACGGCCCCTCCTTGCGCCTCTGTCCAGTCTCCCCTCTTCTCGTGAGGGCACCAGTGCTGGACTGAGCCCCCCACCCCTGCTCCAGCATGACCTCATCTTAACTTCATCACACCTGTCAAGACCGTCTTTGCAAATAAGGTCACATCAGGTTTTGGAGGTTTGGACTTGACAGCATCTGTCATGGGACAGAATTCAGCCCACAGCAGGTGTGTCTTACACACGTGTGATGTTTCAGCGGAAGTTGGGCTCTGAACCGTTGAAGTGGCCCCATTGCTTCCCGGTGGCAAGAAGAGCCATCCGCTGCCCAGACCCTCAGAACTTCACAGCCACGAGATTAGTTTACTTGTGACCTTCACACCTCTGATGGGAATTTCACAGCCGTCATTCACTTTCCATGAAGAGAATTGGATGAAAATTGCTCCTTGGCCATTAGCGCCCCATTAATGGCTGCTAATTAGAATCGTGACTGATGTCTGGGCATGTAATCTGAGTTTCTAGCTCACGTCTTTATGTACTTAACGTTCGCTGCACCCCATCACAGACCCCCACCCGAGTGATCGCCGCTCGCTTAACTCTCTCCCTGCCGGAGAAGAAAAAGAGAAGGCGGCGTCCAGTGTACGCGAGAATTTGAACGGGGACCTGTGTCCTGAGACACTTCACCCGTGCAGGCTGGGAGCGTCTGTGTCCTTGAGAGGTCGTCGAGCTTCAGAACCGAGTCCCTGCTCGAAGCCTGTCCCCGTGACGCCTCTCTCCACGCCGCCCCTCCGGTCCATCACCCCGTGAGCCGTGCTGCGCCGTGCAGAGCAGCTCGTGCGAGAGGGCGTGGAGCCCGGGCCACCACCCAGCGGTGCCTCCCATCGGTGGTGACGGGGGAGGGCCCGCCCCGCTCTGAGACGAGCCTACGCTGCCTGCCCCGTGAGCGCGTGGAAGATTTCGACAGCGATACTGACAAACTTAAGAATGTCCGTGGACCTTGCTTCCTATGATTATAAAATTAACTGCTCTGAGCTATGTTTTCCGGGAACTGCAGGCTGCTGAGTGAGCTGAGAAATGCCAGGGCAGGTCTGAGGGTCTTCTGCCATTAGGATCTGAAATAAACCGTCATCCAGGTGTGGACATGGGGGGAGCAGGCAGGGGCGTCCCTGCCACTGAGGCCCAGGGAACCTCGGTCAGTGGCGTCACGGCTGCTGCGCCACAGGAAGGGGTTTGCGGAGAGGGGCCCCAGGCAGCTATGACCATGAGCGGTGGACGCTGACGTCCCCGGCCCCAGGCAGCTGTGACTACGAGCAGTGGACGCTGACATCCCGGGTCCTAGTGAGCTGAAGTCGTCAGAGACTCATTCTTTCGATGGATGAAGCTTCAGCTTCTCTGGGCACATCCCCAGCTCACGCTTGTGGACAATCAGCCCCAAGGCCATGGCCGCCCCGCGCGTGTCTAGGCCAGCAGCCAGCACGGTCCTGGCCGAGACCCTGGTGATGGGGGACGTGCCAGCGTGAAAGCTGCGATGTCACCTCCCGGAGGGTGATGCCGTCCTCTCTGCGGTGACATGTGAGCCGTCTCCGGGCTTCCCAGCAGTGACCGCACACGGGCGGTAGCACCCTGGGACCTCCTGCAGCGGGTTCCCCCACCCCCCCCAAAACGGAGAACACGGCCCCGCACCGTTCGACCAATTAACGGATGCAGACGGTCAGCACAGGCAGAGGGAGCCGTGCATCCGCCACAGGAGTTCCCTGCGATTGGGGGAGCGGAGTCCAGCCCGCATCCGATGGGAGACACGTGGGATTCTCTCCTTTCAGAGTTACCCGAAACAGATAAGGGACGTGGGGGAAACCAGCACGTCTGCTAATTAGGGAGAGTTTTAGGAGACAACGTTAGACACTTGGAGTATTTATGGCTGCTGGGCAGGGAGACAGAACAGCTGAGGTGATGAGGTAGACGGTTCGTGTGACCCGAGACGGGAGGTCAGGCTTTCTGCACGTAAGCGGTAGGGAAGTCCAGGGTGTGCCTTGGTTCCGTGCCCGGTGGCCGGGAAGGGCAGTGGGTGTGCCCGCTCTCCCGCGTCTCCCCAGGGAGCCTGGGGTTTTGTTGTGGGTGACGGCAGGCGTACTGAGTTCGGCGAAGACCTGAAAGGCGCAGTGCCGTCTTCAGTGACCCAAGGCTTTGACGGTCGGCGGTGTGGAAGGGTCGCGCGACGTCAGGCGTGGAGCTGGGCGGGGACGAGACAAAGCAGCGGAGTCCACGGGAGCCAGAGCATCTCGCTGAGACGTTGCGGCGAATCCTGTGGTGTGGGAATTCAGGCCTGGCGGGGCCGCCTCCCGCTGCCTGGACCCATCCTGCCTGCACTCTTGGGGGTCCCCAGGGATTGCCTGCTGGATGCTCCGAGTCCCCATACCAGGCCCACACGTGCCCCGGAGATGTTAAAACTTGGGGTTCCCAGCCTGTCTCCGCAACTCACCGTCCTTGTGTCTCGGTTACCCATCCTCCTACAGATCAGCCTGTTCCTGCCGCACAGTGGACGCGGGGCCCGGGGACGAGTGGGGACGGCAGGCTCTGGCGTGGCCCTGGCACAGAGCGAGGGCTCGGCCAGCCTCCTCGGCTGTTCACGGGGAGACTTCAAGTCCTCACGACCTGAGGGTCCTTCTCCATCCGCTGGTCACACTCCAGCCTGTCCCTCGATGCAGCCTGGGCCGGCCATGATGTGCCTGAGGTCATCGTCATTGGTGCTCTTATTCTGATACCCCCGAGTGATTGTCGGGTCACCGGAACCGGAGCCCTATGCATATTGCCTGGGACCTCATTATGTGACTTGAAAACTAGAGAAAAGAATAGAATTTAAAGTGGGCTGACCACCCTCTCGGGCTGCTCTGGGTTGGGTCGGTTCCATGAGTCCTGCTCACCCGTGGGGCGGGGGCTGCATGGACTGCACTGCACGTCGGGAGCGTCTGGTGGCACGTGGGCTCGGGGCATGGCGGCAGTTCCTGTGGGTGGGTCAGCAGGCACCTTCGCCTTCTCGTCCCCAGTGTTTGGAGACCACGTGCATCCCGGGGTCCCCACTGTGCTGTGGGTTCGCCCTGCTGCTGCTTCGTTGCCGGTGGCACATTCTCGTGGTCACTTGCTCTGGCAGCGAGGGCCCGCTGGCTGTGAGGTCACTGCAGGCTGGCCATTTCTCCCTTAGTCTTGTCTTTCCCCATCAAGACTCAGCCTGGAACCGCTTTCTGCCAGCTTCTACCAGATGCGCCTGTGTCAGGGCAGTTGACGCGTTCTCAGGAGCACGCGCATCTTAAATACTTCTTCAACGAATGTTTGCTTGGTTTCTTAGAAACCATCCATGTGGTAAACACCCAGTGCTTATTTTCTGGGACACATGAAATGTATTTAAGTTGTCAGGTCCAAAATCCTTTTCCAAATAAAATAAAAAAAATTGTGTCAGCTACCACTGCTCAGCAGATGTTAGGGCTATTTCTAAACATGTTCCAGGATGCTGTTTAATATTCCAACGGAAAAAAAAAAATCTGTAAACTCTAATAAAATTTGAGTAGTTTTGAAATCGAGCTATTTAAAATTTTCGACATAATTTTACTGTTACTTGAAACCAAGCAATTATAAATACGTAATTTTTTTTAATGAAGATTTTCTGTAAACCTCATGAGCCGCTGGTAAGTTAGTTTAACAGATAAAGCAGAAGTCAGTTCAGCCATCCTATGACTATTGCAAACAGTAAGCCAGGCTCTGACCATGGGAATGACGTTGACCCGGTCAGCGTAGCCACCTACGTCAGAGCACACTCGGTCTGCCCTCCTCACGTGTCTGTCGTGCTGAGGATCAGGTGACATTGTGTAAAATAGGTGAGAGGCTAACGTTACTACTGGAGCTCCAAAGAGAAGCACGTTCCACCTCATTCCGAATAAGGAAAGGAAAGCTGTGAAATCCAGCGGGGCTTGTCATGTTTCTGGCATTGAAGAAATTGGCAGGACACAATGTCTTCTTGACTTGGTCATTTGGAGCTCGGAACACATTGTCTCACATTGTTAGAATTAATCCAACAAGAAACGGAGGGCACCAGGCCTGCGGCCAGAGCGTCCATTCCGGAGAGAAGCAGCTTCTGGATAAATAACTCCGGTTCAAGGTAGTGATTTATACCTGGCCAGACGAACATCTGGGCACTCGGAAGCGGGCACACCGGCCCCTGCGGGGAAGTCCCGGTTCCCACGGTGGCCCGCAAACGCCCGCTTGCCACTCGTCTCACAGAGCCCAGGATAGCACGTGCATGCTGTCGGCACGGCCGCTTTGCCGAGACACCTCGTGGCACCGAACGTCGTTATGAGAGCATCTTTCTCCTTAGAAGAAGGAGGCTGCAGCCTGGAAAGTTTCACATTTGCAATTACAAGTCATTTTTCCCAGAGAAGTCAAAGCTCCCGGAGGGCTCGCAGTGCGTGACCTTTCTATTGCAAATTAGAAAAGAGTCCTCGGATCCGTCAGAGCTGAACCACCACGGGGCACCGTGGCCTTGTCTGTTGCTGCATCTGCCCACGTCCTTTGGCCTTGACGTGGCCATCTTGCTGGCAGCCGGCCAGGCAGCGGCGTGCTGTGATCTAGAAACGACGTGGTCCACGTTCATTGTACTAGGCTGACTCTCGGTTGGAAGTGGTAGGCGACTGACTTAAATGACCTCGAACAGAGGAGGAAGACTTTATGAACCCACACTGGGAGCGGCTAAGGGGACGCATTCAGCTCGAGATAGGACCTGCTCCCCTGACCCACGTGACTCGAGAGGAGCCTGCCTCTCCCATGTCTTGCCTCTTGGGCTTCGTGCTCAGTTGGTGACAGGCAGTTCACGGGTGGCTCCAGGAGCACGCGGTCCTCAGTGCTCACAGGACGTGGGGAGGGAGGAGTCGAGTGTCTTTCTCTGTTGTTCCAGCAAACGCCTCAGAGGCAGCTCCGATGGGCACAGCTTGAGTCCTGCTTTTCCTACATTTCAGCCAGGAGGGGCTTTCCAGCGTGGACCTCTCCTGACTCACGCACGGGTCTGTCACACCAACTTGTCTGGTGAGAGCCCGGTGGCCCCAGAGGTGTGCCGGGCACTGTTGGAGCCCAGCCGGCTGTGACCTCTGGCAGATCTGCGATTTTACAGACTCGCGTAGGCTGTGAACCTTGCACTCTGAAGAACATTTCTCTTGATGTTCTCAATGTTCAGGGACAGGAAACTTAATTATGCATTGTTCGGATCTTAAATCGTCAGCTCCCAGACGTTTCCCGCTCCCCGTTCCCCGCTGTGGTCTTTCTCACCGCCTCTCCTCCCCCCTCCATCTCTTACTGAGCCCGTGAAATGGGGCCGAGCAGATACTCATCACCGGCTTCTCGCTCAGGCCGTCCGACCATGTGGCCGAGGGCTTTTCCGTGGAAGGTAGCACAGAGGAGGCTGAGGTCTGCCTCCGGGCGAGCCCAGGAGAAGCTCCCGTGGGGCTGGGAGGGCTGCTGCATCAGGGTCCTGAAAACGGAAAATGACAACCCAAACCACAGTGCGTTTGCATCAGCCCAAGAAATATCAAAGACGAGCCTGCCTCTCCCACGTGATGGCCCCTCCTGGACCGTTGCTGCCTGTGAGCGGAGAAGGGCTGTTGCATTTCTAGGTCTGTAAAAGCAAATGAACAAAAACCCAACAGAAACGAAGAAGAACACGGCCCGCAGTGCCTCGCATCCTGCCTGGCCTTTCGCAGAGACGGCTTGCCGACCCCTGCCCTGCAGCTCGTGAAAGCATCGAGTGGCTAGGATTGCAGCCGCCCTTTTCCATAGGTGCTGGAAACAAACACCTGACTTAGTTCAGAGGATGGCGTGTGGACAGTTCCTGAAGCCACTAGTACTTTTACACGTTTGGGTTTAGAACTGCACGCTCAAAAATAGTTTCTGCGACAAAAATTTTTTTAAATAAGAAGTTATTTTCACACAGGAAACACTAACTTTGAACAGTAAAGTCTGAGACTCTCAGGCCATTTGCCCGTGTCTTGGTAGCTCGAACAGCCCACTGCCTGGCTCCCGTCTGGTGCTCACCGGCCCACCCCAGCTCATGTTTGTGGCACCCCTGCTCGTGGACACCCATCTCGGGCCATGCGGGCGTGAGGCGCCAGGCTCTTTCTCCCGAATCTGCAATGCTCTTGCTTTTTAGTGTTTAGAATAAATGTGGAGAATACTAAAAATAAAACCAACAGATAACCTTAGGTCCATTTTCTCCCAAAGAAAGACGTGGACGTGACTAAATATATTTTCTTAACTTGCCACCCGCGCTGTTTTGCAGACGGTAGTAGCTGCTGGAACATTCCGGTCCAGCCCCAGCAGCGAGTATCGGAACGGTCCCAATAAACAGCTTACTCCTTGGGTTCTGAGTCAGGTTATCTTGGGGGCAGAGGGCATCATCGTATGACTACTTTCTCCCTCTTAGCGCTGATCCCAAACCAGCCGCCCACTGCCCCGTCCACGCCGTGGGCTCTAGGGGCACAGCCTGCGTCTGCTCCTGGTGCCACAGTTC
>NW_024342466.1:1211808-1213026 GCF_902729225.1 Pteropus medius
CCTGGACAGTGAGCCCCACACGAGCTGGGACTCTGCTGTGTCCATGCCGCTGGCGGCACGCGAGGGGGCTCACTCAGTCCCTGTCGCGTGCAGCTTCAGAAGATCCAGCTTCCGTCCCCAGCCGGGAGGTAACGAGGAGGACCTGGCAGCATAGCCCTTACGGTTGAGGGAAAGGGAGGCACACAGGGACACCCCACGGGCCCGGCAGGCACCGGACGGCGTCGTGAGCGCGTGTGCGTCAGGCGGACTGCCCTCCGTCGTGTCGTCCCGTGCGTGGAGGCCGCCCCGCGCCCGGGCCGGTCGATGCTGGCGCTCGGTGACTGGGCGTGTCTCGTGCGGTCTTTCCGGAGCACTTCGAGCAGCCCCATCCACGACGCGCTGATTCTGCGCCGCCCGCCGTGGGGGAGGGAAGCGGTGTCCGGGGCCTGCCGGCACACGGGGACGGTGGCGAAGCCCCAGGAGGAAGAGCCCTGATCTCGCTACGGGGATGAGGGCGCGAGGCTCCCGTCTTCCGTCGTGGCTGCTTCCGTCTTGGCTCGTTCGCCATTGTCCTTGAATTGGCGTTTCCTCGGTGTGTGGTTTTCTCCACGGAGGGCACAAAGTCGTGACCTTGACGTAGCGATGAGTCGTTCGTTTTTTGAGGCACTTGGGACGCTTAAGGAACGGGACAGATGAGAGACGGGGTTCAGCCTCTGCACCCTCGCCCTGGCCCGTGAGGCAGGCGCTGCTGTTACCGGAGTTTCCACAAGGAAACCGAAGCACCGGGGGGTCCTCACCCTGCCCGGAGGGGCGGGCCTGAGGTTGGCCCTCAGTGGGTCCCCGAGCCCATAGGCCACGCGCCTGAGACTCTGCAGCTGTTAGTACAGGGAACGTTTCGTTGGGATCGTGTTAGTTTACAGCAATTTTCATGTTTTTTTTAAGGGGCCATCTAAGAAAACGTAGCGAAAGCGAAATTGGGTCTGTTGTTAGACGTCGGTGCTTGGAGAATGTCCAGGTGAGCCAGGCTGCTCACCTGTCCATGCCGTGTTTATTTTCCTCTTAGGAAGACGTGATTTGGAGAAGAGAGCGCTTGATAGTGTTAAACTGCTAATTTAACTATTTTTACTATTATTCCGCATAACCGACTCTTCCGCTAAGATGCAAGGAAGCTGAGTTTAACTGTTGGGCAGCTGAGCACTTCCTCAAACGTTCATTTCCAACTTCTTTTTAAAAACATCA
>NW_024342466.1:1213363-1213964 GCF_902729225.1 Pteropus medius
TCCTCTCATTCTATAAAATAAAGGGGTAAGATAGGGGACTCTTCCCCCTCCCCCCCCGCACCCCCCAATCACGGCGAGCACTAAACCCTGCCAAGGTATGCTCATTATTGCGTACCTGACTCAGTCACACGCAAAAGGCCGTCGCCCACACGTGTGCCTGCTTGTCGCTCACAAGAAGGTGGGACGTGGCAGCATCGGGGCGCGTCCGCACAGGTGTCGAGGTCTGTAAAGGGCCAGCACGAGGCGTGTTGCAGGGGCGGGTTGTGTTTGCACAGGAGTGTGCCCGCCTCAGCCGCGTACACGGCGTGTTCTGCGTCCGTCACTTGGTAGGTAACGTGCTTTCCAGGGCAGCACGGTCGCTCCTGCCGCGTCGTTTCAGAGCCAGTGACACACACGGAAAAAGTGCTTAGACAGCCACTTTCACAGCCCCCGGGGACGCGTCCCCGGACAGCACGCGGACGCCCCCACGTTGCCGGCATGCGCGGTTGGCCACCAGGGCCTCGGTTTTCTCATCTTTAAAGTGATGTTGAAAGTCTGTCCCTTTATTTTGGTGGTGGGGGGGGGCATCATTTTAATCTGCGGATTCAGATCTTTCTGCATT
>NW_024342466.1:1214025-1214440 GCF_902729225.1 Pteropus medius
GTGGTCGGAGGTACCATTTACCTTTTGTTACCATTTATCTTTTGTTAGGTCCCTTTGTCTGGCTTCCTGTCAATTAGCCGCTCTCTGAACCCCCTCTCTCCCCCTCGCTAATCTCATTGACTGTGTTTACTCCAAGCCGCTCCGCTCCGCAGCGTGGGAAACACAGCCTTCTGCAGTGTCCCTTTTGTTCTCATTTCACGTTTTGCTCGTTCTTTCCAAAATGTTTTGGGTCCTCCGTTCTGGAGCTTTCTGTTTCGTCTCACGTTGTTTTTTATTCTCATCCCTGGAGCTCGTTCGGAAAGCCCGTGCTTAAATCGCGGCGTGGAGGAAGGCAGTGGCGAGGGCCTTCCTTCTGCTTTTGAGTTTTGTTTTTTCCTCCCCTGGCTGTTTTTTTTTGTTGGTTTTTTTTTTTTTT
>NW_024342466.1:1214627-1248056 GCF_902729225.1 Pteropus medius
GGCCGGGGCCACAGACAGGTCTTAGCGCTGGCTACCAGGAGCGTTTCTGTCTCAGTCCATCCTAGTCAGACACGGGGTGTGGGGAGCTCCCCAGCATCTGGTTTCCTGTGGCTGGAGAACGAGGTGGAGGAGACACCCCTAATCTTTGGCGTGCTGGGCCAGAAGGGACAGCCCCGTCTGCCCACACTCCCACCTGCCGGACCTCAAGCCCAGCCCGCGTCACCTGCAGGGGGGGTGGGTGCTGGGGCCAAGCCTGGGTATTCTCCTCTGAACGACAGCATCCCACGAGTCCATCGGGCCCCACCCCGCCTCTCCTTGGAGGGGGGCCCCATTCCCGTTTCTTTCCTCTGCACTTTGGGGGCTGTCGTCCCTGAGAGGGCGGGGCGCGCCTCCCCGCCACCCGCTCCAGCGTCGCCGTCCTCATTCCGACTGCCCGTGTCTGTGAGGCTGGTTCTGCGAAGTGCTGCCCCTTTTCTTGGTGGCTGCTGAATCTCCTTCCTGTCGGTTCTTGCTTTTCCCTCCTCGTTTTATGAGGAAGGGAGGAAAGGAAGTTCAGGGACCGTGGCGTTCAGCTCTGCCGTCTGAACCCGAAGCTGGGGCTTCTTCCCCGATCTCTCTCTTGAGTTTTCCTTAGCCGTGGGTGCAGCGAAGGCGGCTGTGGTGCCGTCCCACACGTCCGGTCCTCGTCCCAGCGTCGTGGCCTGGGTCTGGGTGCTTCACCCGTGGAGAGCCCAGCGGTCACCACGCATTAACGACCTTGCAGATAGCGCCTTCTTATACCACTTAATTTTTTTCCTTAAATGATGTAAGCTGTTGGGTTTTTTTGTTTGTTTGTTTTCCTTAAATGGCCAAGGAAATGAAATCTGATTCGGTTAAATTTTGTAAACAAAGATGTTACTAAGAAAACTTTTTTCCCCCCCGGCATGAAAATATGTGGTCCAAAATTCCTTTTAAATGTCACAATATAAAATGTTTCCAAAACCTCACTGTTAATAAGTTACTGACTTCAGTATTCTTTATCAGTTAAAAGAGCAAATTTAATTTTTAAAAAATTTCTGGCACATTTGATTCAATTTTTTTAATATTCTCCTACGGAGAAATAAAAGATACATAGTCATTTTCCATGTATCCCTCTCATTTCGCTTGTCTTAGGCAATAAAATTTGCAGATTTTTTCCGGTTTTATCATGGGGCTAAGTAAGGAAGAAGAAAATTTTAGGCAAATGTTAAAAACCGTTTTCATAGATAAGAATCTCAGCCGTGACTGGAGGAGACCAGGGCCCGAGCCAGGGCAACCCAGGGCCAGCTGGCACCTATAGAAAGGGTCACAGCTGGTCGACCGCGTCCTCGTCAGAGGCTAGAATCATGCCTTTCTCCTTTTCTCATGGAAAAGGGGAATCGTATGCTGTGCAAATGTAGTTTGAAACTCAAGACTGATTTTCATCCTTTGCTTTTGCACGGAAAAGTGAAGATGAAAATCAACGGTAAAAAAACAACAACAAAAAAACGAAATAATAGGCGGATGTATTTCCTTGTCGTTTTCTAAGCCCAGGGACGGTTTGTGGAGCCGCTGAGTGGAGTAGGGTCCCCTGTGCTCCCGGTCTGCCCTGTGGGTGCTGGGCAGTACCGTGGAGCCTGCGAGGCTCCTTTATGATGGGGCTGTGGGAGGCAGAGCTTGGCTCAGAAGTGGAGGATTCTGTGTCAGCACTTCTGGACTGGGGGCTCACTCCAGCCGCATGCTGGCTGTGGGGTGTCCTCCCCCCAGTAGGTCTGGGTATTGATGGTGATCGTTGTGTCACGAGGTATCGTGTGGGATGATGGGGGTGATGCCGGAGGAGGTGCGTTGTGGACCATAAAGCCCTGTAAGGCTGGCTGTCATTGCCGTCACTTTCTGTTGCTTGGAGAACTGTTAGTGATACTTAGTAGCTTTCAGTGCACTTAGCCAGAATGATAGAAACGGAAATGTGAAACTTCTTTGGCAGTGTTTACTCCCAACAAAGCCTTTTTAGTTTTTTTTTGGAATAGGAAGATTTCGTTTGCTCTTCTTTTCCCTCTTAAAGCAGGAATGACAACACAGATGGGACGCTGACCCCTCTCTGTGTGTGGCCTTTCCCTCGCTCATAGGCTCCATTTAGCCACACCCTTCCTAGCCTGAGTTCTAGTAGGAGGAGCCCAGCTGTCCTATTACTCCAGCATCCCAAAGGTACACCCGGCTCCAGCATGAGAACCTCGACCCCGTTAGGGCACTCGGTTACAGGTGGACTGTAAGCGACTCCCTTCAGTCATCCTAAAAGATGTTACCAGAGAAACCCAAAGTGCATCCATTTCTTCCTGGCGTGCTGTTCACAGCACACACACGTCTGCGTCCGCGTCCTTGCTAGGAACACTCAGTCCCACCGCTCATCCTTTTGGGGAGAAACGACTCACTCAGGAATGCAAGCTCAAGGGTGCACAGAGGTAACTGGGGCCTTTGGGTGAAACTGAGGTTGAATAACTCGCACATGAAGCTGAGTTCAGACGGGAAGAGCTGCCCTCTGCTCGGACGCGGCGAACGCCCTCGCTGCCCAGCACGCTCCTCCGCCTGCTGCCAAGTCGTGCACGTGGTGGGGTCCGCCGCTGGTGACCTCGCCACATCCTTGGAAGGAGTAGGTATGAGTGGGCGAGAGGCAGGCAGCTGGGCTCGGGGCTCTGTGGCTCCAGCGTCGGCTCATGGTGTTCCCTGTACACCTGCACACAGGTGGGCTGAGCCAGACGCACGTCGATGGCATCTGGTACGGAGGCCAGGGGGACACCTGGGGACACTTTCTAAAAATAAAATTACACACGAATTAATTTGAGGTTCTATAATAACATTTGGCAGTCAGAGAAGATCGATCATCATTCACGGAGCACAGTGTGGGCCGTGGGCCCACCAGTGAGGAATGCAAAGTTAGAATAGACTTGCAGGAGAATAATTGGAAATGGGATTATAGAATTAGGCATTTTTAAAAATCTGCATTAAAAACGAGGTTGGATGGAGTTTGGAGGTGCCCTCTAAAATTTTGGTAGACAGCGTGGTCTGTCTGGTAGCTGGGGCGGGACGAAGGGTTTAATTTTAAAACAACAGGCGTGGTGGCCCCCGCCGACGCAGAGACCAGCTTGGTGCCACGCTCGCGTACGTCTTAAGGCATTCCCTTTGTGTTCCTGTGGCCAACTGCAGAACGTGAACGTTAGAGCGTTCCCGTTTTACCGGCCTGCTCGGCCACGTTCCGCCAGTGCGCAGCTGCCACGTGCCACCTGAGCCTGTTGGCAAGCTGTAGGACTCCAGTTTTTATACATAACTCTTAAATCCTGGGCGTTTAAGCATCTGGCTGAATTGCATCCAATGATTAAACCTTTGGGTTCATGGCAAGTGGATACGAGTACATAACTTTTGTTTCCGGATATATGTATAATACCAGAAAAAAATTATGTGAGCCAATTACAAGTGCCTAATGTTCGCGAGTGTCAGCTGTTGAAAAGGCGTCCTGATTCTGTATCTTAGCGGGGGTGGCGTGTGAAGCGACTGTAGAGCTGGAGGGGGCCTCGCAGGTGGAGGTGATGAAGGTGAGGTCCAGGGTCCGCGGTCCGCTGGCTGCAGGTTGCAAGGCCGGAGGCCGGAGCAGAGCAGAAGGAGAGCGAGCTCGGTGCTTCCCCGCGAAGCCTTTCTTGGCTTGAGGCTGATCCGACCACTAGCAGCGTGGCTTGCGAACGTGACTCTACACAATCGTAGTAAAGGCAGTGAGCAGAGAAAGGGGTGTGAAATCGTGCATCAGACGTGCCGAGGCAGAGGTGCATGGAGGCCGGGCCGTAGCCAGTGTCACCCGGGAGAGTTGGGTGGTGACGCGACCCCGGGGAGGGGCCGAGGTGGCTGGAGGCAGCGGGACGTGGAGGGATGCGGCTGGCATTGGGGAAAATCCAGTGGTCCCAGGGACAGGCTCCGTTCTCCCCTCCTGCCTTGGAGACCGCCCAGACCAATGAGCAGTCAGACGCGTGTGTGACCTGTGTGCCCCGGGCACGCCGGCCAAGCCTCGGGGGGTTCAGTCTGAGTCTGCCCAGCAAGAGCCTCCGTGTGCACTCAGGTGCCGATGTTTGTTTGGGAAGCTGCGGTGGCACAGGACTTGGGGGGCGGGGGCGCTGGTGGGGAGCCAGGGCCCGGGGTAGGGAAGAGTGTTTGGGCTCATGGTCACAGTGGTGGCGTGCTGGCAAGGGCCCTCTGGCTGCGGTGGCCTCGGAGGGGAGGCAGCCTATGGCTGCACGCAGGGCAGGCAGGAGCTAAACCCAGCTTAGCAACGCGAATGATTTCAGTGAATACAGACGGTGGCAATGGAGAGGATGAAGGAAGCTTTAGAACGCTTTGTTTGGGGAGGTAAGCGAAATGGAGAGAGAGAGAGGGAGAGAGAGAGAGGGAGAGACCGAGCGGGCTCGCTCACTCCAGGTCGACGCACAGGGCGGGAACAGAAACCTGTGTCGTCGGGTTACGCGAGTTACTCGGCTGCTGAAATGCAGAGCCACAGACCGGGGCTGGCAGACGACAGGAGTGCGTCATCTGCTACGACCCTCCGCCAGGCGAGTTTCCTCCGGACCCTCCTCTGCAGACACGGCCCTTGCCCGGCGACGTGCGAAGCGGGTGGGAACGAGAGTTGAGCTGCTTTGCTTGCGCGTTGGAAAGGCTTTTCGGTGTTTATTACGGAGCAGACTGAGTCCCCGATAGAGCAAGTTTGTTTTTCCGGCCACGTCAGTGCCCAGGTAGGAGTGTGAGTGTGAGTCACACGTCCTCACTGGCTCAGAAAGGTTTGTTCCCGGCCGGCCACCCCTGCCTCGCGCAGCAGTGCCCGTCGGCAGGGCCTCGGACAGTGCTCAGGGTGGCGTGGGGCGGGACGGCCCAGACCCTGGACTCTGGCGTGGCGGTCCTCATCTTCAGGGAGGCCCCTGGCGGAGGACAGACGCGGCTCCGAGCGGAACGGGGTTGGCAGGCCGGCTCTGGGCCGGTGGAGACACTCGGCCAGCGGGCTTCCCAGCGTGCGGTGTTCGTGGTTTAGACAGTGTTTCTGCACGTGTCAGTGCCGAGGAGCTGTGGATGAGGGCGGTGCTGGTGCTTCCTCTCCGAGACAGAGCTCAGAGCCCCGGGGAGGGCCGACTGCAGTGGACTCGGAGCCCGGAGTCTCGGGGGCCGGTTCGGCCTGGGGGACGGCGAGGAACGTGGAGCGGCCGTGTCTCCCGCTGTCCAGGAGTGGCCTCGCAGTCTCGTCCGGGAGACGCGTGTGGCTCTGTGAGGGGCCCAGATGCACTGGGACAGCCCTCGCCACCTCCACGTGGCGCTTCCCTGTCTCCCTCTGTCCGGCAGGGGTCCCCGGGGGCTTCTCACTAACCCAGCGTGGTTCTAACGCCCCTCCGTCCGCCAGCTGCCCCGCTCTGTCTAACCGTGTGTAGTAGTTCCATCCCCTTGTGAACTGTGACCGCGGAAACACCATCCCCATGGCGTCTGTGTTCCCACCCCGAACTGGGTTTCTCTTGAGGAGAATACAGGTCCTCAGCCCGCGAATTTGTCGGCACATTGCAGCCCAGGCACCTGGCAGGCACGAAAAATTCGATTCCGTTTTGCAGACAAAATGCAGAGAATGACAATTTCGGTGTTCTCTGCTTCTGAGCTCCGTGGGTCCAGGGTTCCCGGTGGGCGACAATCCGCACACGAAGCCTGCGGGAAAATTCCCCCCCTCAGCCCCGGCTCGGCCCGGCGTTGCACGGGAGGCTGTGTTCTAACCAGAACGAACACGGTTCTCGAGGGCACACCGAAATCTGAGCTCGGTAGTTCTTTTAAAACCGCACTGGTGGCTGGAGGCGGGTCCGAAGCCCCCTCCTAAACGCTCACAGTTGCCAGCGGGACAGCAGCCTAGGGTATAGTTTTCCACAAGTGAAGCCCACGTCTGTCTGCCCTCCTCTCGGTCCGTCTTTCTTGTGTAACGAGATTTTTTGTGTGTGTGGCAGGTGGCAGATTCAAGAAAGAGATTGTTGTTGACGGACAGAGCTATCTGCTGCTGATTAGAGATGAAGGGGGCCCCCCAGAGGCACAGGTGAGTATTAACCGCCGACAGCCAACCACGAGTTTGACCCGGATGAGAAGTCACAGTGTGCTCCAGAGGACGTGGGGGAGAAGCCCCCCGAAACCGTTTTCTGTGCTGGAGGGTTTTCTCTCCTCTAAGATACTAGTCCTGCAGCTCCTTCAGATAAGATCCCAGGGGGAGCTTTGGTCGGCGTGGCTGGTTTTCGCTGGTCTCGAGAGGGACGAGAAGTAGAAGGCGGGCCGGTTTGCCCGCTCAGTTGGACTGACACCCGGCCCTCTCTGCGGCCGCCCCAGCCGCCCCCTCCCCGCAGCAGTGGCTGCCCGGCCGGGGCCTCTGCCCAGGTCAGCCCCCACCCACGGCCGCTGCGCGGCCCCACTTCCTTGACGCCTCCTGGGAAGACGTGCCTTCTGGAAATAGAAGAGCACAGGGTGGACAGCCGCTTCCTTTGCTTGACTCTGTCCCCAGCTCAGTGTTGGTCCCTGGCGTGCTCTGCGAGACAGGCAGCCGTGGCGAGCTGCATCGGGCAACACGGGGTGGGCCAGCCCTGGGCGGGGGTGCGCCCAGCATCTCGCTCAGATGCCCCGACATCTCGCCCACGGGTGGACGTTCGTGGTGATGGCGCACAGACCCAGGCCGCCTGCCCGCCGATGGCGCCAGCGCTGGGGTTGGGAGAATGAGCACCTCGGGAGGCCTCCGTCTTGGCCTCGGACCGTGACTCAGTTTCCCCAGAGGACCAGTCCTTTGGGGGAATATCAGATGCAGCCTTTCAAAATGATGGACGGGGTTTTGTACAGAATTAGGCAGAGCGCGCTTAAATGTTGGAAAGATAAAACTTTGAAGTTGCTGTTCGTAAGCCGGCGTGAGCACCCTGTGTTCATCATTTGAGGCCATTTTGTGAAGTCTCCCCAAAGATAATGGCTCCATGGACAAAATCGCAAGACTTCTCGTGGCTCCTAGTGCCCTCTTAGGGCACTGTGAGAACTCGGCTGATTAACCGGATATATTGCGGGGGGCAGCTGGCGGGGTGGGGGTGTTGGAGTGCCACCGCCTCTTAGGTGCCGGCCAGTCAGGATGCACCCTTGGGAGAGTGAGGCGTGGTTTGTATTTCTCCCACGTGGAGCAGACAGTCGTCAGCTTTGGTCCTGGGAGATAAGGGCTGGTCCGCTTGACAAGTGTCATCTTAAGCCATAATCATGCACCAAAGAAGCTGGCTTCTCTCCGCTTCTCAGAAGAGAAAGGGCAGCCCGCCTCCAGGCAGACGAAGGAATGAGGGACCTCGGTCAGCCTGGGTCCCCGGGTGGCCCAAAGGGACATCGGTTGGAACTTCAGGTTTATTTAAGTCTTATCGTGTCTATTTTTCACACGTAACGGAAGACACGCTTCATTTATACGTGGGAGTCAGGGCTTAACCCACCAAAAGTTTCCCCAGATGTACGGGAGCTGAGGCCCTGGCCGCCGAGGCGTCCGTCGGCGCTGCGGCGTCTTTCACAGGAAGCAGGCGGGATTTTATGGGGACGGCTGTCCACCCGGGAAGACAGGGCGCCTGGGGCCAGGCTGACCAGTGTCTGTGTCACTGCAGGAACCGTGTGTCCCGGGCCCTCCGTCCGCTGGGCTCCGACTTACAAGACCGTTCCAAGTACTAAGTGAGAAGTTAAGTGCCTGACAGGACGGTTATTTGTCAAGAAGTCGTTTGATGTAGGTTCAGCTGGGAAAACAAAGAAATGGGCCCCCCAGAGGGGGTTTTAAAATTTTTCCCTAATTTTTGCTAATTTTGCTCATTTCTCTAACAGTAGAGAATAATGCCCTGGCAGGGCGCTGTGAGAATTCAGTGGCAGCTGACCTTTATGATACAAAGACCTCTACTCTCAGGGATAGGCCGGGGGGGGCCCGCCCGGGGTGGACCCCCCCAGCTCAGAGGGGGCCAGCAGGGCCTCCTGGGGGGACTCCAGAGGCGTGAAGCGGAAAGCTTCCGGTCACTCAGTCTCAGGATGTGGTCCGGCTGCTGGCAGGCTGCGGCTGGTCACGTCAGGACAGGCCAGAGGGTGGACGCTTCCGTGGGGAGGAGGAGTGCCTGGTGAGCGTCTGTGGAGACCAGGGTGTCCTGGGGGAGAAGCGGGTGGCGGTCCCATGCCAGGCCCGCCGTGCCCAGGCCGAGAAGGCCGTGAGTGACACCACAGCGTTACACAGAAGCGAGGTATCGGGCGCGGCCTGGCCCCGGGGGCCGGCCGGCCGCACGTCCTGTGCTCGCGAAGGTGACTCCGTGGCGTCCGGCCCTCTCTCCCCACGAGCCCCTCATTCACTGCCTTCCGCTCCCCTCCCACTCTTGTCTCCCTAGTTCGCCATGTGGGTGGACGCTGTTATCTTTGTCTTCAGCTTGGAGGATGAAATTAGTTTCCAGACAGTCTACCACTACTACAGCCGCATGGCCAGCTACCGCAACACGGGCGAGGTCCCGCTGGTCCTGGTGGGAACCCAGGGTGAGTGACACGTGCCCGTGGCCGCACCGGGCCGGGGGGGGCGGGCGGCGGTTCTGACAGCCGGGCCCAGCGGGTTCGCGGGCTGTGCTTCCAGCGTGGGGGAATTCGAAAGTGGTCTAAAGAAGGAAGGATTTTCTACCGAAGGCTCATTTTTGACCATGAAAAATCTGTAAAAGTAAAATTTCCTGAGTTGATTCTACAGCGAAATCACTTAATTAGCAGCCTCAAAATAACACACACACACACACACACACACGCACACACATGCACACACACATACACCCTACATACTTCACAAAAAAATAAAACCCACTTTCTATTCTGTGTTGGGATATCTTAAATCTCTATATTACTTAAAACAATTTATAGGCAATCTAAGATTGTTCATTTAACTTTGCACCTTTAAAATAATGCCAGTTTCTGATACATAGCAGTCTTGCTTTATTCTTCTCTGTTACTGTCTTGTGATCTATATCTGATATTTAATCTACAGGCCCCTCAGAGAGTGTAGAATCATATCATATGAACATATTCCTTATTTCCTCCGGGTCACCTGAAGCCTGGTCTCTTAGTAAAGTGACATCACTTCAGGTGTCCTCATTCTTGATCACAGACTCGCTGATGCCCTGGCACCTAGCACTAGTGTCTTCAGAGGTCCCCATGGGACGTTTCTAAAAATCAGACGAAGGCTCACTCTGAAAACTGCCTTGTCGGAAACATGGGCAACTTACAAAGGAAGGAAGGTCAAGAAACATCGGACGACGCCTCCGTTTTCCTGTTTCTATACTGTTTGCGTTAATTCCCTTAGAATCGGCACGTGGCCTGCCCTCCCCCTGCTGTGCAGCTTCTCCAGAGGAGAAGCGAGCAGGGGGAACGAGCAGGAACGGCCGGCCGTCTGCGTTTCAGTGGCCGGAGACGTGGGACGGCCGAGTGTTGGGACAAGTACAGTCACGTGGGTAAACTAAACGCGTTTTCTCGGGTAAAGGTGAGAGCTATGCTGTCACGGAGAGCACAGCACCACCCGTCCCCTTTTTTTTTTTGCACCTGTAGCTGCGAGTGGTCACATGACTATAACTTTCAGGTAAGAGGAAGATTTAACCTAAAACCAAACAGGAGACGGGGCTTTGTGCCCGGCGCGCCCTCCAGTGGCCACACGGCAACAGTGCGCCAGTGAAAAGCCCTCGGTCTTGTTTTTAGTACGGAACTGGTGGTTTGAGTCCGTGTCTTGAAAATTCTTCCTAAATGCCGTTTGAGAGTGGGGACTTCTTCTAAAGCAGCCCCTGCCTCAGCTTCTCAAATGTGACGTGGTTCGTCTCCAGTAAACGCCCGTCCTGCGGGCCAGCCCGGGGTGTTCCGAGCAGAGCCACCGGCTGCATAGGGGGATCTCCTCACAGCCGCCTGAGTTCGGGAGCAAGGACACTGGGGGCCGTGTTCACAGCTCATGCCTCGCACGGCCACGCCCCAAGGAACAGGGCAGAGTGCTGTCCATTAGGGATGTTTGTCATCTTGGTCATTAACCAGACTTCTAATTCCCAGAGGGCCCTGGAGGCCCTGCTGGCCAGCGGATGGGTGAGCCTGGGCTTCTGGAGGGTTCCACGCTTCGCTGTTAGTTGAACGCAGACTCACTTCCCGAGAAGTCTGCTTGTTTGTCAGGCTTTTTTTTTTTGGCATGGGCTGGATGGCATGCCAGGACAGAGGCAGGGCAGGTCAAGGGAAGACAAACGGGGGGGTCCAGAGTTCCTCTCCCAGGCGGATGGGTATGTGACCTCAAGGTAGGAGGTCAGAGATGGGACGAGATGAAGAATGAAGCTCATTCTTTAGGGCACCTGGCAGGTGGCGTGGCCTCAGCCAAAGGTGTCCTCTTTCTGGGGACAGTCGGGGTGCTCTGCAGTCGGTCTTAAGTGGATGAGACGTTTCTGAATGAGGTGATTGCAGTGTTCGCTCAGCAGGTTCCATTTTGAGAGCTCGCAGATTAAACTGATTTGAGGGAGAAGCACGAGGTATAAAAAGCTGCCGACTCCGAGCGACTGAAACGTGGCTGGCGTGGACTGAAGCGTCCTGGGCCTGGCGGCTACGTCCGTTTCCGTCTCTGACGGTGGATCTCGGAAGACGGGACAGAACGGAAGTGGAGTGGATGTCCCGCCGAGGACGGAGGAGCTTGGGACGCGGGGGCCGCGGGTCAGGATGATTGTAAAGCTGGATCGATACTCTGTGGCCTGCATTTATGTGTTTTTAACTTCGTTCCTACTATTTTCTTAAAAGATGTTTACGCCTGCGAAAGGGACTTCTTTTCCTTAAGTTTGTGAAGTCCACGTCAGATTTATTAATCTGTAGGACGGGCAGACAGGATGAGGTGTTCTTGGAGGCCGTCCATCCAACACAGCTTGTTGGGGAAGCATCTGGAACGTAGATCGTTGTCAGCGAGTCCCGGATCACAGAGCTGGTGTCCTCAGCGTAGTTAGGACGGTCAGCTCAGGCCTGTTCCATGAGGCTGGAAAGTGAAGTTGGGGTCAAGGAAAGAAAAAGAGAAAGAAAGGGGAACAGCGAATAATTTTATTCATTTATTTTTTACTTACATGTCATTTTTTACGTTTTTATTGTAAAATCTTATTGAATGTATTAGAACATTTTCATATCTTATTTTTACTATAAAATTTATTATTTCCTCAAGATGCCACTTTTTTTTAATTAAAAAAAAAGAATGGAGTGCCACATACACTTCTGAGCAGAAATAAGACTGGACAGGCTGTCGCTGCCTCGTGTGACTCGTGACACCGCTGTCGGAATCGGGAGGCCATCCGCTGCTGGACTGTGGTTTAAAGAGCTCTTGAGCGTGTTCTGTTTTCACCCCTTTCACAACCCCCTGAGAAATGCGTGTGGTCTCACGCCTGAGCGCCGCAGCCGTCCACACGTGGGCCTTTGTCCTTGCGTGTGCCGGACACCTGGCTGGCGCTCAGTACGCGGTGGGGTGGGGGGTGCGGTCAAGGCCACGCTGGACAAAAAGGCTACTTTTTTTTTTTTTCCGAGATGATTGGCAGGTGCCCGACACCTCCGCCTTGCAGCTCCAGCACGCCCCCCGCTGTGCATAGCTCCTGCGGGAGGCGGGGGCCCCCCCACCCTCTCGTCCAGGTTGCCCCCGGAGCCGCTCTGCCTGCCCGAAGCTGGCTCGCACACTCGTGCGCGCGTGTGCCTGCGGCCCTCCGATGCGACCCCCTCACCGCCCACCCCTGCCCTGTCCCTTCGGTCTTTCCGCAATGCACCAGGTGCTCACCCAGGAAGTGGCGGGTCACCCCACCTCCTGCAGGCGAGGCTCCCCTGGGAATCACACCCCCCGCCCCGGGGCCGGGCATCCTACGTTCACAGCCGTCTCTCGGTTTACTGTTCGTTTCCTGTCCCCTTCTCAGCTCTCTGTCGTGTTCTCTGCGTGTCTGTCTCTAGAACCGGACCAGACGCCCGCGGGGCTCGTGACCGAGCGGCCACGTGGCTGCACCGGGGGACCACGCCGCCACACAGGCGGCGTTGGGCACAGTGCTTCGTGCGTCAGTGGTCACCTGCACACAGCGCCCTGGGCTTTTCCCGTTTGAAATTATTTTCCTCTGGGCCACGTTTAACTCTCAGGCCTCCTGCTCATCTTCCCGGGCCTTCTCTTGTCCCCATTTCAGACAGGATCCTCCGAAACGGATTCCTCCTAATGACAGCGATTCTAGTGTTTGAGACTGCGGTTCGCAGCGTGGGCCCAGGTCTTAGAAGAATCACACGGCCGCCGGCGAGGCGCGGGCTCCGAGCTGCTGGGAGCTCTGCAGTTGTGGGGAGCAGTCGGAGCCGCTGGTGGTCACCCCATTGCTTTTTTTTGCGTTCATCTGTTCCAGATGCCATAAGTTCCACGAACCCGCGGGTCATTGACGACGCCCGAGCGAGGAAGCTGTCCAGCGACCTGAAGCGATGCACGTACTACGAGACGTGTGCCACGTATGGGCTCAACGTGGAGCGCGTCTTCCAGGACGGTGAGCACTGCCTCTGGGGCCCCGGCGTCCCTTCCCGTACAGCAGGTCCAGCGTCCGTGCGGGGGCGCGGCCACAGCTGAGCCCCGCACGCCCCGGGCGGCTCTCGGTTCTGTGCCGCCTGAAGTGGCCCGCTGAGGAGAGGTGACAACACGCCTCCTCTGAATCCGCCCCGCGCCCAGCTCTGCGTGTCACGTCGCACGAGCGTGTTGTGTGCGGGATGACGTTCCTCGATCAGTTAGGCGCATGATGGGTCACGCCCGCACCTGCTCCGTTTGGCTCCGTTTGGTCGTTTGTGATGCAGGCCCGTCTCTTGAGAAAGGTTTAGCCGTTTCTCGTTAGGCTTCGAGGAGGATGAGCCGAGAAGAGAGAGTCAGGGTTGGGCAGAGAGGCAGAAACGTGGCACCACAGGACCCGGGCTGGGGCGGCCCCTCCGCGGCTCGGTTCCTTGTCGCGTGCCCTCCTCCGGGATCAGCGGGCGTCACACAGGACGTGCTCCTGGACGAGTGCCAGGTTCCCAAGGGCGTGGAACTTTCACATGAGTGATCGCAACGCCACGTGTTGGTCGTGAGAAGCAGGGGTGATGGGAGTCGGGGGGAGAGGGGCGGGGGGCGTGGCCACTCTGGGCGGTGTCCCACCTGGTGGGGTCGCAAAGGTCTGGGGGGAAGTGACTCCTGTAGCATCGGACCTGGGAGAGAGACGCTCCCGGTGACAGGTCCTGTTCCAGGTGGCAGTCTGGGAAGTCAGCGCGAGGCCCACCTTCGCACCACCCAGCCCTGGTGCCATGGGGGGCGACCGAGGGCAGCGCAGCGGCCAGGTGTGGATCTTCAGAGGCTTCCCGCGCTGCCCAGAGGTCGTGGAGGCCTCGCTGGGCCCCAGCCTGGTGGACACTGGCCACTGTTAGTAAAAGTCGTAATCGGGGCTCCTGGGACCACGCTGGGCAGTGAATGTTTTCCTTCTAAATGTCCAAATTTGTTTTCAGATGACACTGAGTTCCCCCTTCAGCATTTTATTCCGTTTCAGAGACCGCGTCCCTCACCTTTACGTGGCCCCCTCGGGCCCTCCGCCAGCGGGCAGACCTTTGAGCCCCACGGCGGCACACGCAGGGTCAGAGACCAGTGAGGCTGTGAAGGGTGAGGGAGCAGGGGGCTCTCGGGGTTCCGACAGGGCAAGGCTGCCATTGCCCGGCGAGTAGCCCCAACCCCGTGAACGTCAAAGTGAAGTAGGAGGCAAAGGTCCCCAGACGAGAGCCGCGGCCCAGACTGGCCAGCCGCCCGTTTCGTAAGAGACCTCGCTGGCCACGGCCGGGCTGCTCACAGGCCCCAGGGGTGCGGGCCGGGCCGCCCCTGGCTTTGGCCGCAGAGATGAGCCGTCACTCCAGAGACGCTGTGGCCCGCGCAGCCCCGGGCGGTCCCTCTCGGGCCTTCATCGAAGGTCCCCGGTCCCTGGCGTCGGCGCTGTGAGTGTGGTCGCGTGGATGGGCGTGTTCTCCACTGTGATCGCCGCATGCGCATTGGCTCCAAACACGCAGTTTCCACACAAAAACGAACTCGTAAATAAATCTCAAGCGTTGGTTGATGGTGGGGGTGCCGAGGAGGTGGCGCGTCCGTGCCCAGAGTGGCCGAGGCCGCGGACGGCGGTGGTGACCTGCGTGCCCGAAGCGCTTCACGCCGTCGGCAGCGTGGGGCCCTGGCGGTGGGGGACGCCACGGTTTTAGCCGTTGGTGCTGGTGTGGCTGTGACACGCCCCCTCCTCAGACAGCGTTCCACCGGCGAAGCTCGGCGCCTGTTGTAGTTTTCACAGGAATATTTTCCGTGCGTTTTGTTTCTCATTTTAGAGATGATAGACACTCCCATTAACTATCTAGATCGTGCAGAGTCTTCCAAGGAAATGACCCCTGTGACGCCTCAACTTCTGTGGCTCCCATGGGTTCATCCTGAAGATGTTTTTATGAAGATAAGTTTTAAAAATAAAACTGTGGTTACTGTGCACGTTTTACATGGTAGTTATAGGGCATGTCTTTTTGTGTTTTAAGTCATCAGTGTTTTAACGGTTAGTAGTCAAAGTAGCTGCTAACCAACTAGACTCAATACTTAGAAGCCATTAACGGGATAATCCAGATTGATCCTCACGGAAAGAAAACGAGCTTGTAAGGTTTAGAGTTAAAGAAATCGAGGCTCAGAAAGGTGACGTAACTGGGCCCACGGCACGTCGCCTGGATTGGACCCCGTCCCGAGAGCCGAGAGCCCGCGTCCTGTCCGCTCACCCAGGGCGGGCCGGCGGGCGGCGTGTCCAGCACACAGGCCCACCTCCCCCTCACGGACTCCGCTTTCACGGCTCTCTCTTCGAACTTTCTGGCTCCCTTTATGCCCTGGCACTTTTATTTACTTACTTCTCATGTCTTTGCGTTGCAGAAGGAGATAATAAAGAAAAAGTGTATGATTTCTGAGAATCATTTCGCTGATCAACAGAGGGAAGCGAGCCTGGCGTGTCACGTCCCACGCGGCCTCCGCCTGCCCGCAGCCTCGTCGGCTGGCCACCACGTCTGTTTTTTAAGAGATCGGGGACTTGATTCTTCTTTAACGTTTGACTTCCTAGTATCCTGAAACAGGAAGCGAATAGTAAAATTAGCAGGAAAACAGAATGCTAGCTTTTCTTTCGTTCACGTAGATGTCGGATGCCTGTGGGGAGCTAGCCCAGGAGGGATCTTCTTGGTTAGCAGTGGGGTCCCAGGGGGCAGGGAAGGGGGTCGGTTCATTCATTCATTCGTTCATTCCTTCCCAGTTGGAGCAGCAGCCTTCCTCACACAGCCCCCCCGGTCGGGTAGAGACGCACTGGGGAGCACGGCGGCCCCTGCCTTGGTGAGGGGCAGGATAACCACGGACAGCCAGCCACCCCCGAAGGCCGGCATCCTGCCTGCAGTGCAGATGGGGGGTGCGGCGGGCTGGGTGCCTTCTGGCGCCCCCTTAGCTGTGGGCGTCATCCGTGCCACTGCTCACTGCAGCTTAGTGTGGCTTGTGGAGCAGGTGAGAGTCACCTTTTGAGAATTAACATCCTCCCTGTTTCTGCCAAATCTGGGCAGTGGATCCGGCTTGCGACATGGTTCCCATCTGTCTGTCGGGGGGCCCGGCAGGCCGGACCCGCGGGGTTGAGGCGGCGTGGCTGCCCGGGGCCCCCTCTGTGTCTCACTCTGTCCGGTTTTGTGCCTTTCTGCTGGCCACTGGCCACGTCTTGGAGATTCGCTGCCGGCTTCTGGACTCCTGACTTTATAATGGTGATTTTCCTGTTTGCCACTCGGGTTTTTGAGAGGCCCTGGTCATCGGTGCTCTCAGGGCGTGGACACGTGAAGGAGGAAGGCTGGAGAACGTGACGCTCCCTCTCCGCAGGCCTCGTTTCTCTGGCTTGCTTTATTCATTCATTCATTCATTCATTCATTCATTCATTTTTAAGGAAGATCTCCCTTGCTCTGTCACGGGGCCAACGTTCCGAGTGGCCGGAGCCCGCAGCGGGGCGTCTTCGTGGCATTCCAGATGGGCCTCCGGGTGGGAATGGAGGGTCCTGTTGGCGATGGGATTTTCCAACCTAGATGATCAGCGATGACCTGAAATGATTTACAGCTTAGCAGCAGAAGTAAATTCTCCCACCAGAAGGGAAATGTAAAGGCCTCTGGGCGTTGGGTGGGCATCGTGGAGGAGGGCAGTGGCTCTGCCCCGTCGTCGTCGTGATGGGGCATTCAGGGTTGTATTTCTCTGCAGCTGGATTTTGGAAATTGTGAATCGAAGTCCCTTTTTGAGCACTTGTCAATTTCTCACAGAGTGTCTGCGTGCATAGACAGTCTGTGTGCAGAGTGTTTGCTGTGACGGGCGCGTGGTGGACATATGATGGGGCATAGTGACTTGTGTCACAGTGTAGTTATCTCAGTCATCCTGAGGCTGAGGGAGAAGCAGTTCTTTGTTTTGGCATTTTATGGACTAGAGGCAACGGAGCCCCTAAGTTTTTTTGGGAGGGACGATATAGTTTGTAATTTCATTAACTGTGGCACCTGACTTGTGTGTGACATTTTCAAGGTCCCGGGTCCCTAAGGAAGCATTGGTTTCCCTTTAGACAGAATGAGTAGAGTCACACAGTGGTCCAAACAGTTTTAATTTCCCCTCATCGAAGCCACCTGTGTCTTTTCTGCCATGATCCCTCCCTGCCCTAGAGCGAGCTGACGCAGCTTTGTCTGAACTGTGAGCAGGTTCGTGTTTGGGTCGTGCTGTTAGGCATCCCAACGTCAGCCGTTCGACCAGGACGATTTCCTGCTCTTGCACGTGTACCCTAAAATCGTAGTCCTTCATCAAATCCCAACTCAGAGCATCCTGTGATGCATTTTCAGGCACACTCGCTGCGGAAGCTTTGGCTCGTAGCTTCTTAATTAAGCTCGTGCTCAGAGGACCACATGCAAAATTTTGCTCTGACGATAAATCTTAGGCCAGGTCAAGATCTGTGTCAATCAAGAGCTAGATAAATTACAAATTACAAACCTGTCCCCTTAGTTCTCCCCACGACTGCTGGGTTTTGTCACGGTCTTGCTCGTCAAGGCAACGGGACGCCGAGCGATCGCAGGTGGAAGCCCTTTCGTTCCCAGGCTCATCTGCGCTATTTACGGTAAAAGAAACGTCCGTCTCAGGTGCACGTGGGTGGGAAGGCTGGGCCATAGCATCGAACAGTGTGCTCCCCTTCCAGAAAGATCCACGTCAGTCTTTCAGCACCTTCGCTCAGCTCTTCACGTCGTGCTGGAGTTAGCATCCCGGAAAGCGCTTTCGTAGAAGCTGCTCCCTCCTCGGTCCCCCCACCTGGGGACGGCCCTCCGGGGTGTGAAGGGGTGTGAATGCTCCACACGCAGGGCTGAGCCGGGGGAGGGCGCGTGACTCGCCTGGGCTACGCGGGACGGCCACCGAGCCTCCGTTTGCGTTCCTTCCTCTGCACAGATCGTGCAGCGTCCCATGTCATGTGAAACGTCTGTGACTGTCTGGTCCTGATTTCAGGAGTGGCCGGAACAAGGCTGGCTGCACTGATGAGCCCCTAACTGCATGTGGTGGAGCAGCGGTCCCCAACCTTTGTGGCACCAGGGAACGGGGCTTCTATGAGAACCTAATGCCTGATGGGCTGAGGCAGTGATGCCGGCGCTGGGAGCGGCTGCACGTGCAGATGGAGCTTCACCGTCTCCCCAGCCGCTCGCCTCCTGCTGTGCGGCCTGATTCCTGACAGGCCACCGACCGGTACTGGTCCGCGGCCCGGGGGTTGGGGACCCCAGTGTTAGAGCGTCGGTCAGTGGAAGCATCTCCTGAGGGCTGCATCGCCTTGGCCGTTGCGTTTTGCCGACACCAGGTCGTTTCTCGTGCTGTCGTTCGAGGTCGTGCTGGTCGGGCCTGGGTCCTTGTTCCCGGGGCCAGCTTGTCGCTGCCGGGGTGGCCTCTTCCCTGCTTCGTTGTTCTTGTTTTTCTCCTTTGTTACGTTAGAGATTAGATTGGGGCCGGTTTATACATTTTCTTCTTAAAGGACCGCTTTCAGAAATGGGATTTTTCACACTTAAAAGTCAGTCACGTATGTGTGTATGTTTGGCATTTAATGTGTGTCGAAGGTGAACTAATGAGCATTAGGTGCCCGTTGTTATGTTTTTTTATCCTTTGCAACGATGGCCGTGTTTATGTCACGAGTTAAGCGTGCTGGCAATGGGCAGCGAAGGTCTTTGCTGGGCCCCACCGGTGTCTGGGAGCCACATTTTCTGAGACGTTCGCTTCCTAAAGTCACATCACACAGTTGGGGTCAGGCCAGCGTGTCCTGGTGACCGCGGTTTTCACTGTACATCTGCGCCCGTCTGTGTCACCACCCCCACGCCCCGTCTGTAGGCCTT
Organism: Pteropus medius; assembly: GCF_902729225.1. Taxonomy (NCBI): domain Eukaryota; kingdom Metazoa; phylum Chordata; class Mammalia; order Chiroptera; family Pteropodidae; genus Pteropus; species Pteropus medius. Next base: position 1,233,084 of record NW_024342466.1, read on the forward strand.
CCCAGGACAGGTGGGCAGCTTGCGTTCCGGTGGGGCAAGGAAGGTTCAGCCGCTCAAATGACGCTTTATTAAGGGGTTTTTGGTATTGTAAGGCTTTCTAATAATATCGCTCATCGAGCTCCTCTCCGGTTCACTGGGCGAGTCCTGGAAGGCAGTCTCAGTCCTAGTGCGGTGGCTGCCGTGCCGTCACCGTTCACCACGTGTCATTGCCCGGTGGCTTCTAACATGGTCTGAGTCCTTGAAATTAGAATCTGCAAGTTGACGCCAAAGAGGCCCTTTTTTGGCCCAGGCTCATAATCTCTCACGAAATTGAAAGTACACGTGTCCGGCGTTTACAGTGGGTAGACTTCTGACTGAGCCTCTGGGTGCAGGGTGTGTCTCTGGTGAGGGAGGATGTGTAGATTTGGGTGGGTCTTTGTTTGTGCTGGATGGGAAAACGCATAACTGGTTTATAGTGATTTTTTTTATGAAATGTGATGTCATCAATATCCCTCGTTATATGCATTTGCAAATGCCGTTTATTTCTTAACCGAAGAAACTTTACCTGTAACACAGGGTTCAATCGCAAATTGAAATAATGATTTAACCCCAAAATAAAATATAAACCTTGGCATATTTTCAGAGGTTTAAAAACAAAACAAAAGAAAAAGGGAAAGAAAAACAACAGAAAAAAACGTTGAGTTAATATTTTTAGGGAAGAAAATGAGTTCGAGTTAGAGTTGAGAAGCTGCAAACACCCGTGTTACACGTGAGCCAGGCTCTCGTCTGGCACGTTCATCCGCTCTGAGGTCTTTTGAGCACATTCAGCAACGTTCATTTCACACGGTGACAGCAAACGTTCTCGGGACTGACCTGAGAATTTGTTTGCGGTGAGGATCCTCTATCAATCCCAGCGTTTACTCAAGATCATTAACTTGTCACAAGTCAGAAATCAGCGTCTCCTTTGGAGGCCTTTGTAGAAGCAGCTCCTTGGAAGAGTTTATCCCGCGTCCTTTGAACTGTCGAGTGGACCCGAAGGCCAGACTTTTAAGAGGACTCACGCCCGTGGACTGCCAGTTGACTTGCTGAGAATAACGAATCCACGGTGAAAATCTTGAGGAAGCCGAAATATTAGCGTGGTCCGTTTTCCACAGACTGCGTGCAGCTGCCGGCCTTAAATGCTGAGTCAGGTGTGGACGCTGATCAGCCTTAAAGTGCTTGGTCGAAGGGACCATTACCAGGAAGAGCGTTTGATTCTTTCAAAAACAACATAGGAAGAAGTCATCTTAAAGTCTTTATCAAGCCTGCTGTTGTTACAAACAGTGAGAGACAACACATTAACCTCATTTCATAATGCGGTAGAATATTCTTTTCATAGAGGCTTTGATCTCTTCTGGCAGTTTCTTATGCCAAGTCTGGAATTTTTCCTGCTGTGCTTCTCGGCGGGTGCTGACGCGTGCATGCGTCCCCCAAAACACCCGCGCGAACACTCGCCTGGCCCACGTGAGTCACTAAGTGCACCATTAGCAAACGCGCCTTGTTTTGATTTTCACGTTAAGACTCTCACCCTTTGCTCATAGAATTAACTTTATCGATGACACAGAAAATGGTGGTTTTAATACTCTTCACTGCGGCATCATAGCTGCGTTCTGCTCCCAGATCCCTTTTTAATGGCCTTAGCCAGCTTGAGTTAGCGCGACGTGTCATTAACACATACAAATGGCTTTTATTTTGGTTCAAGATCTCATCATTCCACGGCTTTCTGCTCTTTCTAATGTTTTTAAAATGATTAAATGGCGATGCGATTTTGGGCCTATTTAACCCTCCACAGAGTCTCCGATCAGAAATAAGGAAACGTCACGTCACTAGGGCCATCAGGCTTGTTACGCCCTGCAGACGGTGTTTCCAGGGCATTCTGAAGCCTCGTGTTCGTTTTTATAACTGTTTTCCCTTGTAGAATGTGGACATAGCAGGGGTTTGACCTTCCTTCACTCACGGAGGAATCAGCCAGTAACTGCTAGGTGGGCAGCACCAGAACATTCAGTTCGTGAAAGATATGGAAGAGTCATCCTCAAGGGGGCTGACCTTGGAGGTGGGACACGCTCCGACACGAGAAAGGGAGCTTTGCCCCTGGACTCAGTCTTCTGCGTGCTCCTTCTGGGGGGAGCCTGGCCTGCCCATGGCTCCGTGTGGGGCGGTCGGGCTCGGAGCAGATGGCGGGCGTCCCCAGGGGCCAGGCTCCAGTACCTGGGGTGCATTTGTATATTCGGTGCAGACGCACTGGAAGGTCTGTGAGGAAGAGTGGGGTACACCGACAACCTTATCTGTCTTCCGCGATTCAGGGAAAAGTAACCTGTGAAGAGCAGATTGGAAACTTGTCTGTCTAAAAGAAAAACAGACTGTAAAAACTTTGATGAGGAAGTTGGATTTTGTGAGATTTGCCAAAGAAAAGAGAGGTGATTTTTTAAAGGATGAAAATAAAAACCACCTGTAACACCTCCACCCAGTGGCTGTTAGGGCCTGGTGTGTGTGTGTAAATAGATTATTGGGCGTTGTAATGTTTTACATCCTGCCTTTTCAAATAGATACTTTTCCTAGGATGCAATTTCCTGTTAGACGTTTAATGGTTTTTCCCCGTTTGTTGATTTGTTGTAGGATCAGTGCTTCAGTGGATGGCTCTTTACCTAAAGCTTATCTCCATCCTTAATCATTTCTCTAGGATACACCTCCAGAAGTGAGACTGCTGGGCCAGTGACTTGCTTTATGGCTTTTGGTCCTTGCTGTCACATAGTTTCCGGAAAGTCTGTCCCAACTCTGGTTTCCTCTGAGACAGATGTCCCTTTTCTGTATCCAGGTGTGGGATACTGAGCACCGTGCCGTCATCTGGGTGCCAGGAAGCCCCCACCCCCTCACCGAGATTTCATTCCTAACGCAGTACCGAGGCGTTCTTGCGTTTAAATTCGTGCCCGACCTGCAGACTTGCAGAGTTTCAGGTGGGAAAGACCCGAGGCCCTGTCCAGCCCCACCCGCCGCTCCCGGAGGAGCCAGCAGGGCCCGCAAGGCCATTCCCGGCCGGCGCGTGGTCAGTGGCAAATGAGAAGCTAACGTTAGGTCTGCACCTCTGAGCGGCACGTTTTTACCTGTGTTCTGTAAATGTTATTCCTTAAGAGCCATGGATGCCATTTTAAAGCCTGGTACTGAACAAAAACGCTCCTTGAAGTTTTCATTATTTTTAATAAAATGTACGCCATTTTGATAGGGTTTGGGGGTGAATTACGGTATTATAATCAACCTAAATTATTTCCAAAAAGCTATTTGATTAAAAACTCGTCCACCCAGGCTGTGTTTCTTCCGTGTCACAGGCCGTGTGGGAAACACAGCCCTGACTCTGCGACAGGGTCACTGAGATTCCCTGAAAATGCAGTGAAAAGGAGGTGTTTGCTTTCGTGTGCTTGATTTTGTAATTCGGTGAGGGGCCACTAGGGGGCACCCAAAGCCCTGCTAAGGATTCTTCTCACTGGCATATTTCTTTCTTTGGCTGTCAGGATGGAGAATACAGACGTAATAAAACTCACTGGTGTAGGAGATCATTTAGACCTGTAATAAGACACGCTCCCCAAAGTGTGACGTTACTGGATCAGCAGTACACGAACGCAGCCGTGAAAAAGTTTCATTCGTTGGAATGGGGGGAACAACATTAAAAAGATGAAATGGTATATTCTGTTTAACTACGAGTCTGTTCTTCCTTTTTGCCTGGCATGTAACTTTAGAGAAGAATCAAAGAAAATTGGGCAAAAGATGTGCCTGTTTAAAAATTAAATAACCAGATTTAGTCTGTCGTTCTCTCTTTTTAAAGTGATTTTTTATCTTTAAATTGCAGTTGACCTGCGTCGTTATCATCGGTTCCAGGTGTCCAGCGTAGCGATTAGACACTGACGTCACTGACAGAGTGACCCCCCCTGGTAAATCTGGTGCGCGTCCGACACCGTACTTCACAATGGCGACGCCGCTGCCTGTTCTCTACACTGTACTTCACTTCCCCGCGATTGTTCTAACTACCAGTGGACACTTCTTAATTCCTTTCCAAACCTCCCTCCCAGCCCGCAGCTGTCAAAATATTCTCTGAATCTGTGAGCTTTTTTTCTGTTTTGTTCGTTCGTTTTGTTTTTCTTTTAAGTCCCACATACAAGTGAAATCATATGCTGTTCTCTTTCTCTGTTTGGATTTTTTCACTTAGTACAGTACCCTCTAGGTCCATCCATGTTGGTGCAGATGGCGAGGTTTCATTCTTTTTCTATGAGTCATATTCCATCGCCTGTATGTACCCCTGTTTTTTCATCTAGTGAGGGACACTTAGGCGGCCTCCATGTCTTGACTACTGTAAATATTGCTGCAATGGACAGATGGATGCACATGTCTTAAAACTGCTGTTTTGGCTTTCTTCGGATAACACCAGAAGTGGGACTATGGGGTCCTTCTCTGTCTCCTGTTTTAAAGTCTGTTTTGTCTGGTGTAGGTATTGCTACCCCAGCTTTTTTGTCTTCCTTTCTACTTTCACGAAATTATCTTGTTTTATCCCCTTACTTTGAGTGTCTTTGTGTCTTTCAGTCTGAAATAAGTCTCTTGTAGGCAGCATACGTAAGGAACTTGTTTTCTTATCTGTTCAGCTACAGTTAAGTCTTTTGATTAGAACATTTAATCCATTTACATTTAAAGTAATTGTTGATAGATGTGTAGTTACTGCCATTTTATTATTCATATTTTCTACCTCTTTTCTTTCTCCTTCTTAAAGAAGTCCCTCTAACATTTCCTGTAATACTGACTTGGTGGTGATGAATTCCTTTAGCTGTTTCTTGTCTGGGAAGCTTCTTATGTGTCCTTCCATTCTAAGTTATAACCTTGCTGCATAGAATAATCTTGGTTGTAGGTCCTTACTTTTCATCGCTTTGAATATTTTGTGTCAGTTTCCTCTGTCCTGCAAAGTTTCTGTTGAGAAGTCAGCTGACAGTCTTTGGGGAGCTCCCTTGTAGGTCACTAATTGCTTTTCTCTTGCTGCTTTTAAGATTCTCTCTTTGTCTTTCACCTTTGGCATCTTAATTACGATGTGTCTTGGTGTGGGCCTCTTTGGGTTCATCTTGTTTGGGACTCTCTGTGCTTCCTGGGCTTGTGTGTCTATTTCCTTTGCCAGGGTAGGGAAGTTGTTCATCATTATTTCTTCAAATAGGTTTTCAATCCCCTGCTCGCTCTCTCCTCTTTCTGATGCCCCTATTATGTGAATGGTGTTACACTCGATGTCCCAGAGACCCCTGTAACTATCCTCATTTTTTTGTATTTTTTCTTGTTGCTGTTCTGATTGGGTGTTTTCTGTTACTTTATCTTTCAAATCACTGATTGGATCCTTTACTTTGTCTAATCTGTTGATTCCCTCTAATGTATTCTTCATTTCTGACTGGTTCCTATCTCTTTGTTGAAGTTCTCATTGAGATCATTGGGCATCCTTATAACCAGTATTTAGAATTCTGCATCTGCTAGATTGCTTTATTCTATTTTGTTTAGTTCTTTTTCTGGAGCTTTAGTCTGTTTTTTTTTCACGTGGGACATGTTTGTCTCCCCATTTTTCCTGCCTCTCTGCGTTTGTTTCTATGTATTATAGCTGCTGTTTCCCAGTCTTAGTAGGGTGGCCTTATGTAGTAGGCATCCTATGGGGCACAGTGGTGCATTCTCCCTGGTCACCGAGCCGGGTGCTGCAGGGTGCCCCTTGTGTGGGTTGTGTGAACCCTCCTGTTGTAATTGAGCATTGATTGCTACTTGCACGTCAGTCGGAGGGACTGACCCTCGGGCTGATTGGTCGTGAGGACGGGCTGTGACTACGCTGGAGGAGCGTTGTGCGGGGGCTGACCCTACGGAGCAGGATTCACTGTATCGGGGCTCTGGTGCCTGCTCGGTCTGCCCGTTGGGTGTGTCATTTGTGGAGATGGTTGGGTGGTACTCTGCTGTGTCTGAACCTGGCCACTGGGTGTGCTGTTTCTGGAGTCTCTTGGGCTCTGGTGTCAGCCACAGTCAGTCACTGCCATTGCCTTGCCCAGGGCCACTTGGTATGAACTACAAAGTGATCTGCAGATGTTGCCACTTGTGCTGGCATTGGAGGCACCTGGGAGAGGCTTAGCTGTAAATTAAGGCCAGCTGCCACTGGTGTCGGGCTTGGGCTGCTCAGCAAAGGGTACGGGGCACGCCAAGGCCAGGTGCTGTCGTTTGGTGTTTGTGAACCTCTGAGAGATTTTAGGAAAGTCCTCAGCGTGAGCCAAGACAGGTCATTTGTATGGAAAAGCCCCTGGAAGCGGCATGGGTGGGCCCGGAAGTTGGGAGGGGCGGGGCTTCAAGGAATCACGTGGGCGGGGTGAGCGGGTCAGCCAGGTGATGGAGACTCAATATGGCGGCGCCTGGGTCTGCCCGCCACATAAAGGAGGGCCCAGCAAAGGGAAAGTGGCCTCTGCCAGCACGTCTATCTGGGAGAAAGTCACCCCTCCAGCCCTCGCCCTGAAGCCAGACAACCCGGTTCCTCCCTGTGTGTCCCTGGCGCCCCTCGAGCTGCAGCCACCGCGCTGGCGCTCAGAACAAGTGAGTCCGTCAGCGGTGAGTCCACGCGCGGGCCCTTAAAGGGAAGGTTTGCGATTCCCGCATCTCTGCATCCCACTCAGCCTCCATCCCTACTGGTTTTCACAGCCAGAGGTTGTGGGGACTTCTCTTCCTGGCACTGGGAGCCTGGTGTGCAGCTGGGTCCCCTCGCTCCTCAGGTGAGACGTCCGTCCGGATTCTCAACTGCCACTCGCGGTGTGGGACCAGCCCAATTCGCGTGTCCACCCTCCTCACAGTCTCGAGGTGGTCTCTTCTGTGCGTCCCCAGTTGTAGGACTCCTGCTCAGCCAGACCTCAGGCGGTTCTCACTGGTGCTGGTTCTGTACTTAGCTGTAATTATGATGTGGTCGTGGGAGGAGGTGGGCACAGCACTCCCTGCTCTGCCACCTCGACTGGGACCTGGTCTTGTTCACTGGAGCCCACTGAGAGTTATGTTGGCCTGAGTGACGGCCCAGGTTCTCATTTTAGGGTCTGCATCCTTGATCAGAAGCCAGGTGGAGCGTGGGCCTGTCACCGACACCTGGGCTGAGCAGGGTGGCTGTGAGGGTTTGGGGTGGAGCCTGCACACAGCTGTCTCCCCTCCCTGTCTGGGGGCCCCGGGCTCCTCTTTATGCTGTCTGGTAGCTGGAGGTGGCAAGGCAGACGACAGAGAATGGCTGACGTTGCTGGGCAGAGGGAAGGCAGCTGATCGGCGTCTGAGAACGTAGATGTTGTCTTCGTGGCCGTGGCAGCGTCAGTGAAAGCGTAAGGGACCAGCGGTTTACGATCACCTGGCGGTGCTGAGGACGCTTCTGGAGAGTTGGCAGCTGCTGTCGTCTTTGTGGGCTCAGGGCGGGCGGGGGGCACGATGGAGAAAAGAGCTTGAGACACATACACATTTGTCTGGGTCGCATCTTCTAGTTTCTTGAGGGTTTTTTTTCCCTTTTCTATTAGTTATTTTCATCCCTAAGGTTGAGCACTTCTCTCTGCTCTTCTTCATTTATTTCTTGCTTTTGCCCTTTATTTTCTCCTACCACGTAACTTCCGGTAGAGATTATAGCCTCTCCCATCAGAAATTTTGAAATTTCTTTATTTGGAAATGGGGACTAATTTGCACATTCGCCCCTCAAATGAGAAGCATCCAATCACAGGCTGTTTCTCTACAAATTAAGTTTTTTTAGTCTGGTCACTTACAAATTGAGTGTTTAGAATTTATAAAGAAGCAAGTCTAACTTTCAGTCCTCGGGGTAGTGGAAACACGGCAGAATATCACGAGCAAGAAGAGAAGGTCGGTGATTTCACCCTGGCATGAGGAGGGACGTCTCCTGGGAGGCCAGCTTTCACAGACTAGTCTTTCAGTGCCAAAGAAGAATGTTTTACCAGCCCCCGAAAATGGGAACTTGAGGGAGAGCCCGTGTAGGCAGAGCTGCGGCCCGTATATTTCCATTGAATGCTGTAAACACCTCACGGCATTAAACCACTTGGAAGGCGCCGGGGTGAGTCCACAGGACTTGCCGAAAGTGAGTACGGCTCTGGGTGGGGCTGGGGACAGCCACTGCGGGTGGATCTTGATCAGAGTCGCACGAGAAATTTCTTAGGGAAGAAGAAGGGCCTGCTGCTAAAACCCAGTGTGAAAAACATAAATCTCATAAATATCCCTGACTGCAGACTTCAGCGACTACCCTAATGAGTCAAGTAGCTCGGAGCGAAAACTTGCGCAGTGTTGGGTTAGGAACTGTTCATGCTCACTCTCTTCCTGAGTGTTTCCCGCCCCTGGGCTCTCGGTCCATCCCTTGCGGTTCCTGCCTGTGCGTTAGGTGGGCGAGGGTGACTGTGTCCTCGGCCCCTTCTCCGTGACAGGCTCTTTCGCCGAAGAGTTATTAAAGAAACACGAACATTTAGTTGTTCCTGTTCACGCTGTTGTGTCATATGAGAACAATTAGGAAGTCGTTGAAGAAATGACGTACAAAGGGGATCTTTCAACATAATGTATAATTAACGGCTGTAAACACAATGGCTAGAGTAAGGGAGGAGAGTTGAATCCAGCCAGTCACATGACTGAAGGACAGCTCCGTGCGCCACTTACTCACCTGGGCAGGTGATGTTGGGGACGCGCGAGTAGCATCCATGCCAGCGCTTTCTCTGGGGCTCCGATGACCGGTCAGGGTGCACGACGCGGGAGCAGCTTGGTTTGTGCTCGAGTGGGCCCTGCCCTGGGAGGCGGGAGGCCGTTGCCACCAGCAGCTAACATATTGTCACACCCTTTCCACGGAGCTTCTCTTTTCAGAGTGTGGTTCACGTCCATTTGTGTTAAAATACACACTTTCATATGTTATCTACTGACACGTGTTTAGACAAACATGTTTTTCCTAATTAGAGTAATACTTAATTTGTAAAAATACAGAAAACTCTAAAGAAGCCAATTAAAATCACCTGCGGCCTACCTTCCAGTAGTAAACATCTTACTGTGTGCCCAGCTTGTCAATTTTCAGTACTCTAAGACAAAATTAGGCCTTTATTCTGTATCCTTTTTAATAACCTGCTTTTAAAGATAAGTGGCTGTGACTTGATTTCCTCTAAAGCCTCTGTTTTTATGCCTCTCCTAAGCTGGCATCTGCCAGTGTGGCTTCACCAAACCCAGAGTTGGAAGGCTGGTCGTGAGAGAGACTTGCCCCCACTGGGCGCATACTGCCAGCACCCCTTGACTGCCTGCCGGTGACTGAGGTGCCCACCTCCTGCTTCCGGCATCTTGGGCTCTTACCGTTTAGAACAGGCACGGTCAGCTGCGACGTTCCCAGGCCTGCCCAGGCACGGTCAGCTGTGACATTCCCGGGCCTGCATGGAGCCCCTGGTGGTGGCAGTGTCCTCCCCTGCACGTGTGCGTGGACGTTACTCTGCCAGGGCCGCCCCCACACCCTGATCACTGGTGAACTGTGCCGATAATCAGCTTCCGAGTGGACTTTGCCCCAAGGAGAGAGGTCAGTCTGCAGAAGACTGTCTGTCCTCTTGGCCCGTAGATGTCTCATGGGAAATAAAGGGACCGACGTTGTTAATTACATGCACTGGGCAAAAATTACGAAGGACCAGATGGACTCGTTTATACCCCTTTTTATCTGGCAAATGGCCAGAAAACCTAAGCCAGATTCCATAGAGCTCATGTATCGTTTGACTCAGATATAAGTTCTCCTAAAAGACTTAAACAGGAGCTTAAATTGAAGGACAAGTCCGAGCATCATTTCAGAATTTTATTAAAATTACCCAGAAAAGCTGGCGGATTGTGAGGGTGGTTGGGGAATGCCTTCGGTGGGGTACCAGTCAGTGCTGGGACCGTTGTCTTGAGGTGACAGGTTCTGAAGCTGAGGAATATAGGAGCCATGGCCTGAGATGGCATGGGGAGCGGGAAAGTGGTCCCCCAGTGACAGGCACGTCCAATCCCCAGGGCCTGGAAGTAGTCCCTTACATGACAAAAGACGTGCAAACGCGATTGAGTTCATGACCTTCAGACGGGGTGGTCCTGGGTGACCTGTGTGGGCCTGAGTCCTTGTAAGAAGGGGACAGAGATTGGACCCCACACAGCAGAGGGCGGTGCGAAGGCCAGCAGGGATCTGGACATTGCAATGATGCAGCCCCAAGCAAGGGGACGCTGGCAGCCACCAGAATGGGGCCAATGAGACATGGACGTCCCCTAGAGCCGCTGGAGAGAGCACGGCTCTGCCAGCATCTGCCGTCAGCCCCGTGAGACAGGTTTTGCACCCTTGGCCTCCAGAACTGTGAGAGAACAGGTTTCCGCTGTTTCAGGCCCCCGGTTTGTGAGAGCTTATTGGAGCAGCCCAGGAAGCTCCCACAGATGCAGAGGGGCGAGGTGACTCGGGAAGGCTCCCGGCACGAACTCGGTCCCCTCGCGGCGTCCGAAGTGGAGATGCTGAAGCAGAGGGAGCCCCGACCCTCACCGTGCCAGCAGGAGCCCGTGGACTCACCCACAGGGCAGCCAGAATGACCACAGGCTCGTAAGGAGTGTGTGACAGCAGGGGCGGCTTTCCAGGTCCTGCCTCGGGCAAGGAGGGTGCAGGTCACCGGTCAGCAGGGCGCGTGGAAGAGTTTGCAGACGGTTAGAAGGGCACGTGACTATGACTAGGAGTCAGAACATCCTCTCATTTCGGCTCGGTTGTAGTTTGTATTTTCTCGTTCAGCCTTTCTACCTGTTTCAAAACAAGAGTAATGGAAATTACAGCAGATCCACTCAAGGGTTCCGAAACCACAGAACTCGAGGATTTATTTCACGGTTCTATTTAGAAGGCATTTGAAGTAAATGGAACACCCCGAAACCCAGATGTTTCTTATAAGTTTGCTAATGACGAGACAAGCCGAGCCGTTGCAAATGACGTGACACACTGAGAAACTGCCGTTGCTTTGGACACAGCATTTAATCTCGTAAAGACAGCTGCTTTCAGACAGATAGGCACCGTGGGCACGTGAATCCAGTAGGTATCAAATCATCATCTCAGGTGTCGCCAAGTCAGTTACCAAGACACTGTCACTCTTGGGCGACCCATGGATAACAAAGCTCTGGGTCCATCCCTGCCTTCCTATCCTGAGTGACTCAGCAGTGTACATCCTCAGTTCACTCAGCTGTGGAATGGGGTACCTCTTCCTAGGGGTTCCCACAGTAACCAGTGCATCTGCCTGGTTACTTCGCTCCAGCCTGCCTGGAGGGCTTCGAAGGAAAATGTGAACTCATAACAAAAGCAGAGGGAGGCCTCAGGGGAGTGAGCAGTACCAGCCGAGAGCAGAGCGTTCATCCCGGGTCAGCTGTTGGGCACAGACTGGAGACAAAGTCATGAGCTGGTCTAGCTCTGCCCTTGGGGGTGTCACACGCTCTCTGGACCTTGTGCTCCTCACCTGTCCAGTGATGCTGTCCGGTCCCATCGGATGCAGGACAAAAAGCACGAAATCTTTTGCAGATTAACTCACTGTAAATCCTGGTTAGCTCATAGCACCGACTCGTTTAGGATAGTTCTCGAGGACCCATCAAGTGGCGTGCGTGGCTGATGACGGTGTCCCCTGTGACGGCCACTGGGCTCTGGGTCGTTTACTCACTAACCGAGGGCTCCTGGTTCCTTTCCTGTCCTCGTCTAAAAACATGTTAATTTCCTCGTGAAACTATTATCAAAATTCATTGAAGAGATTTTTCCCTTTTTGAAGATGAGTATTTATCTCACCTGCAGGTCAGTTCAGTCGATCTTTTTTCTAGAATCCTTAACCGAAAGGGACACTGTCAGAAGGAGGTCGTTACTAGTTGTTGTGTTTCTTCGTCTTGCCCACGTTACCACACTGTCCTGCAGTGAGACGGTCCCCGAGCGGCTCTGTATCAAGTCTTGAAAAGAAAGTTTGAAGAATAGATACCTTTTCTCTAGATACAACTTTTCTCCTCAGAGTATGGCATGCGTCTGATGAAGAACCCACGTCTGGAAAACTCGTAAAACCCAAACAGCAGCAGCCCCGTCCCCCGCCACTGTCAGAGTCGTGGTGTGACCTGTTCCGGGGCTGGGAAGGGGACTTCTCAGTGTCTGCAGGGGACAGGCGGCTCCTGCCGAGAGGCAAGCACGCCTCCGGGTTTTAAAAGGACCGTGTCGCCAGAATCGGATGCTCCCTGCCCGTCACTGTGGTCGTTGTCCGCAGCTCAGCTTGGATCTGGGCACGACCAGTAGGCCGACGGGAAAACGCGGGTCAGAAGGCAAGACCAGCAAGACCGCAGCCTGCACGTGGCCGGTGGCGAGGCGATCGGCGTTGAGAAGGGCAGCGGTCCACCTGGAAACCACGCCGTGCCCTGCGGTCCAGCCAGGTCGGAGGCGGTGATCACAGTGGTGGGTCGGGGGCTCGCGCTGGGTTCTTCGCCGCAGCCGGCCGCCTTTGTCTTTGTGGAGCTGTTGGTATTTTCCGTGCCGTCTCGGAGTCGAACACAGATGCGGTTCTGGAGTAATGACCGGCCGTGCTCCTTCCTGTGCGGGAGAGCGGGGTGTGGGCGCTGTGTGTGCAAAGGGGGAGAGAGCTCGCGGGGGTGGTGTGAGGTGCGGGCGGGCGCTCCCTGCGCCGTCCATCCGTCATCTCTCCGGGGCCGGGCCCTGGGCCATCGGGATGAGGCCGTGGTGTCCATGTACCAGTGCCTGTCTGGGGAAGTCGAGCGTTTCCTTCCGAGGGTCAAGCTGGTTTTTCCGCGGACGGGATTGCCCTGACGTGCATCCTGCAGGGAGTGAGAGGAAGTTCAGGCCAGCTTGATGCCAAGACGCTGGGAGGGGGCGTCGCAGGCCGTCCCGTCTGCCAGCAGCCTCGAGGTGCAGACCAGGGAGGTACGGAGGGGACTGCGGGTCCACGAGTCCTGCCAGGTGCCCAGGCTCGGACCTGCGGTGAACGGCGACCCGGCGTGAATACTGCCCGCCCCAGACGGTGGTCGCCCCCCGCTGGGCCCGGAGCTGTGTGGGTCGCCCTCAGTGCGAGGGGATCTGCGCTGACGCCACCTCCATTTGGTGCCCCGATGACCGAAACATGAGAGCATTTAAACCACCCAGAGATGATTTCATAGGAGGATGAAGACGACCTTCGGTGCCCGTGGATGCCGCGGCCAAGCTGGAAGAGGCTCATTGCGGAACAGGTGCGTCCCCAGGGGAGCGTAAGCTTCTTTCCTCTGTCACCTTCTGCCTGATTTCTCTGCAGTGGGGAGGCAAATGCTCTCAGTTTAGGACACTGAGAAGTGTCGGTCCTCTGACGACTACGGGGCTGCAGGCAGCGTGCTGCTCCGTCCGGCTCGCTGACTGTCCTGTGCGCTTCGAGTTTTCTCTGGGGACGGGTGGGGGGCGGGGTAAGAGCCTTTGTCTTAAATTCTTCGTCCACACAATTCGTCAGGACATTAGTCTCCAGGAAGTACTCCAGAGACAGATGTTGGAACTGCATTTTAGGAAGCTGTGCCGGTCTTTTTTCCAGGGAGGTGCCGTCACCGCGTTGGCACTGCAGCTTCGGGTGAAGGTGGTCGGGGGGGTGAAGGAACCCCGAGCTTCCCGGTGCCGGGGAGCCATGCGCATGGGCCAGCTCCCCCCTTCTGCGGACCTGGCAGCATTTTCCCCGGACGTTGCGACTCGCTTTGCCGTGGGCTGGAGCCGAACCCGCAGTCTCTCCGGGCTCTGCTTCTAGTCTGCACACCTGTCCCCCACAGCCCTGCAAGGCACACAGATAGGGAAACTGAGGCACGGAGTGGCCAGACCACTTGTCCAGCAGAGCTGAGATGGGAACCCAGGGGTCTGGCCCCAGCACCCGCCCTCTGCCCTGTTACACTTGTCCCCTATGTTACGTGTTCAGTCAGTAAATATTAACCAAAATTCTAAAAAGAGTCACCGGCAAAAATTCCCCAGTAACTTGGGAAATGGTCCCTAGAGGACTTGAAAAAGCAAGCCCTTATGGAAACGCCGATGAGCTCCTGTTTATTTTTAAGTTAACAGATTTACTGGGATACAATTCACGGACCAACAAAGCTACCTATTGAGTTATTTCTCATTTTGAGGTTTGTGTTTGGCTTGGCTTTTTGCCTCAACTCTCGGGGTTCTGTAATTTGAAGGTAATTTGTGATTCATCATCTGCTTTGACTACCGTACGAGGCGAATAGTTCTCATTGTGCTGTCTTCTCCTGAGACTCCAACTAGCATGTTTGGCTGCCCTAGAGATAAGTCAAAACCCAGCGGTTCGCTGTGGTTCTCCTAAATGCCCGCTCTGAGGTCGGGTAAGTGACCGCGGGGGCCGCTAGGTGGCAGCGCGGTCACAGCCAAGCTGACGGCTTCCTTCAGGTGAGGCAATCAGCCTAGGAGCTCTGCATCCCGGGAGTGGTGAGTTAATGCGCCACATCGATTTTAATTTGAAAGATACAGTTAATTTAATTAGGTGTAAAGTGGATGCGATAGGGAGCTGGAGGGTGGTGGAAGCGCACGGCCCCAAGTCCGGAGCCCCCGAGCTGCTTCCTGACGGTCAGGGACAGAAGACCAGCTGGGCCCCGAGTGCGCGCGCAAATACACGCGCGCGCAAACACACGCGCGCGCAAACACACACGCACACACGCAGAAACGCCCACAGGTACAAGTCTGTGCCCAACGGAAGCACCCTCCCTAGTGGTGTTTCCGTGTAGGATCGGACCACCCGCTCTCATTAGCAAAAATGTGATTAAGCCGCTCACGGCGTGGGGCTCAGAATACCGATATCGATATTAGCACGTTATCCTAAACGGGTTCCCGGCAGAGCAGATGACAGGCTGCTCGGGAGGCACTGTCCCTCCCCAGCCACACGACCGCCATCTCTTAGTGCAATTATGCCCAGTTTTATTCCAAGAAGACAGTTTTGC
>NW_024342466.1:1248090-1364316 GCF_902729225.1 Pteropus medius
TTTTTTTTACAGCTTTAAAAAATAAGTTGGGGAATTTAGGTCTAAAAAAATTAATAGGTACAGGAAACCACAAAAGATATTATTGGCAGAGGCAGCAAAAAATGTATTTCCCCAGAAAATTGGATTTTGCACGTAAAACAGTGAAACTAATTTAGACAGTTCACGCCAAATAGGCATGAAGCGCACGGCCCGACCCTCTGACGGCGGGTCGGGCCGTGCGATTCACAGTCCCGTGGCAGCGCGTTTATATTTAAGCTGCGCAACAGTGTAGCTAATGAGAAAGATAAGGAATTTGCAGCCCCGGCGGTGGGCAGGGTTACCGCCTCGGCGTTAATTGAAGTCTGAGGGATCCCTGCTGTGTGGGCCTAAGTTAGGGGGGAACTTTCCGACTTGTTCCTGAGCGTCTTAAAGATCATTTTCCCGTGGACCGTGTGGGCGCTGGTCGCTCCTCGCCGGGGCTCAGGTAATTACACAGACATCACGACGGTGTTTCTGTAACCTCCCCGCGGTAGGTGCTTATAAGTGCGGGGAAAAATTAAATACTGTGGCGTTTTTTAAATGGCTTTAAAATTTTACATATCTGATAATAAAATTCTCTATGGCTACTCGTGGCGAAATCGTCTCCGGACTGTTTTAAGACGGTGGGGAAAAGCNTTAAAAAATAAGTTGGGGAATTTAGGTCTAAAAAAATTAATAGGTACAGGAAACCACAAAAGATATTATTGGCAGAGGCAGCAAAAAATGTATTTCCCCAGAAAATTGGATTTTGCACGTAAAACAGTGAAACTAATTTAGACAGTTCACGCCAAATAGGCAAACTCGGAGAAACGTACTGTCAGAGTGAATGCCGGTGGCTTTTTATTTTTTATTTTCCGGAGACGTGTAAATCAGCTTGGGCGTAGCGTGCGACCCTCGGATCCGCTCACGTTGTCCCCGTCCCCTCTGACGGCGGGTCGGGCCGTGCGCGTCACAGTCCCGTGGCAGCGCGTTTATATTTAAGCTGCGCAACAGTGTAGCTAATGAGAAAGATAAGGAATTTGCAGCCCCGGTGGTGGGCAGGGTTACCGCCTCGGCGTTAATTGAAGTCTGAGGGATCCCTGCTGTGTGGGCCTAAGTTAGGGGGGAACTTTCCGACTTGTTCCTGAGCGTCTTAAAGATCATTTTCCCGCTGACCGTGTGGGCGCTGGTCGCTCCTCGCCGGGGCTCAGGTAATTACACAGACATCACGACGGTGTTTCTGTAACCTCCCCGCGGTAGGTGCTTATAAGTGCGGGGAAAAATTAAATACTGTGGCGTTTTTTAAATGGCTTTAAAATTTTACATATCTGATAATAAAATTCTCTATGGCTACTCGTGGCGAAATCGTCTCCGGACTGTTTAAGACGGTGGGGAAAAGCGAAGAATGGCCGAGGCAAGCCTGAGATATTAGTCGTTTCCTTAGAATTTCCACTGTTGTGTTCCATCTGGGTGTGTCTCGTCTCGTAGACCTTTCCCTGCCTGTCATTTTTAAATGTACCATTCTTGTTGAAACCCAGTCTTGTGAAAACATCTGAATTTCCCCCATTAAGCGCTTAAAAAGTAATAAAAGTAAAGTCATTAGACTTCAGTCATCAGGGCTACATCAGGAGAATGTTCTTTGGTGCAATAAATCCGACCACGGCTTCAACATGCACTTCCCTGGGTTCATTCCCTGGAAATGGACGTTTGAAGGTAAATTGCTTAAGTAGGGCAGTTTAAATTTTTAATACAATCTTATTGTAACCGTGAGCCAATGATTAAAGTGCAAAGGGGCCCTCCCTGTTTTGTAAGATTTATAACGGCCGCTCCGTGATGTCTTTTCTGGGCTGAGTTACAGACGTCGTGACAGTTAAATGCTCACGAAGGCCAGAGAGGCACGAGTGTGAGCTGGGCCGTCCGCGGCGACTCAGCCCAGCTGTCCGGACGCCGACGTCTGCAGCGGACGCGCGCTGGTCCCCGCTCACTGTCCGTGAGGGCCTGGAAGCTTCGTTATGTCAGTGACGTCCAGCCTTTCCTGAGCCACGGCACAGCCAACCGGGGCTGGTGTGAGAAATACACAGATGGCATCGGGGAGGCTGACGGCCACGCGCCGACGAGGCCAGGCGGCTGCACTGGTGCCCTCGCTTTCCAGCCAGCCTCGCCCGTCCCCCGTCCGGCTGCCGTCGATCGTGGCTCGGCTGTGCCGAGGCCAGCGACTGGACGGCAGGGCCAGCTCTTCACCGAGGGGCACGGGTGGGCCTGGCAGGCGCCCCCGGGCGGGGCTGCGGCTCGGGGTGAAGAGCCCGGGGGGCGTGCGCTCCTCCGGGCGTGCGTGCAGAGCCAGCGTCCGGTGGCCGGCGGAGCACCTGCAGGCCGTGGCCGCGGCCCTGGCCGGCCCCGTTTTCCTGCGCTTGGCTCCCTTGTGCTTCACACGCGTGGTTTTTACAAATCGGAGGTGAGACCCTCTCTGTCCCGTCCTCACTTGCCCGCCGTGGTCCGGAGCCCCAGCCCCGCAGGAGCGCCGAGCTCTGTCTTAAAGATAAAGGCCGTACCTTTCTCATCTTTCCTCGTTCGTTTATATACATATACGTTTGTTCGTTTTTTATTTTGGAGGAAGGAAGTAAATGTCCAGGTTTTCTAAAGTTTCTTTGACGATGTTGTCATTTACCGTATTTAATTTCCCGGGCTCTCACTGGCCTTTTACTTAAGTGTCTCGTCCACAGACACGTTTCGAATGTCCGCAGCGAGGAAAGTGTTCCTTTCAAATGACTTTCTCTGATTTTTGAGATGGCTGCTAACGATCGGGGTTATTAACCAGCATGGACTTGAGTTCTCTTCATCCTTCCATGTTTTTTTTTTTTACCCCCCTCAAAATGAGTTTCCGAAGGCTTCCCTGGAAAAGCTTCTCTGTGGACAGATAGATCGTCAGCAGATCAAACGGGATGTGTGGCAATATCGGGCCAAGAACTGCGGGCCCCCGCGGAAAACTCTGCCTTCCTTCAACTGCTGAATAATTAAGTCTTTCAGTTCCTCTTGCTCTTTAAACGTCTCCCGTGAATGGCGCCGAAACACGATATCATGTGACTTTCACGGTGGTCAGCGTTCAGGTGAGCCTGGTGGTGTGTTGCGGCATGTGCCTGCGGCCTGAGTTCTCCGGGTAGCTGGGCACCCTGCGGCCACAGGAGAGGCATAGGTGGGAGGCTCCGTCCTCAGCCAATCGGCGCAGTACATTGTGTGCGAGTGTGTGTGAGTGTTTAACCTTTTAAACTATTGAGATGCGAGTGGTAACTTCCTGTGACCGTCTGGGGTACGTGGGTAGGTTGAGGTGTGAGAATCTAGTCTGTGATTCTATAACTTATTTCCAAAGTGCTCGGTGTGGATTTGTTTTAATGCCATTTTTCTCAGTGGTCTTGACCCATCACGTCACCCAGGACAACCGTCCTCCGGTTTTTGTTAAGGAAGGACATTTTCTCAGGGTGGCTTAAAGCAAGACGTTTGGGTAAAGAAAAAAGGGTTTTGAACTTAAGAGTGTGAAGAATCATCGTAACCTTTTATTTACAGCTAACGCATATACCCCCCAGGTCAAGTAAGTTTAGAGATGGGCTTAATGTCCTAAAAAGGCGAGCCCTTTGCGCCCTCCCCACGTGGCAGGACCGGAGTTAGGGCTGATGCAGTAGGAAATCACAGTCTTCTCTAGGGCCTGTGGAGAAGGCAGTGAAGGACTGTCGTGTTCGCCGGGAAGAGGAGAGGGCTGGGCAGCGTCCCCCTCCTCATGCGACTCTGTGGCCTGCGATGCCCCGATGGAGCGCGTTTGAAGGCTCGTTATAAATGGAGGCACCTACGAAACACCACGTCGGGCGAGAAGAGGCACACGCACCAAAGAGCACAGGACGAGTGACTCCGTCTCTGCGCGTGGGCGACGGGCGATGCTCATGTGCTTGGAAAGAGAAACGGAGAGTGGCTTGGAGGAAGTGAACGTGAGGGCCTGGCGGCGGGAGCCACGAGGGGCTCCCCAGGCGGCGGACGTGCCTGAGTCTGTGTCAGTGATTTGAGTTACGTGACTTTTGTCAAACCTCACAGAAGGGTGCAACTGAGACTTTTGCAAGGCGTGGACATTTATTCTCAAGAAAGGAACCTTAACGGTTCACGTGTGGGCGTTAATCATGCCTGTGCAGAGACGTGTCGGGGTACAGTGAGCTTAGTGTCTGCAGCATATTTGAAATGCAACGAAAAATAAGATGAGGGACAGATGGATGGCTGTGTAATAAAGCACGGTTAGCGACACGTTACAGTTATGCAGCCTCGGCGATGTGGGATTAGGCCTTCAAATTCTTGCAATGCTTTGCGCATGTTTAAAAATTTGCACTATAATAATTTAGAGGGAAATCAAAACAGTGGTGACTCCATTGAAAACATTACTATAGGTATTTTACATTACAGTGAGTCCACATAAACTGAATCTAATGCCGGGTACTTCTCACTCACCGGCAGAGGCGTGCAGTATTATTATGAGCTCTGTCTTTTTTTTAAATGAGGCATTCCAGCATTAAAATGCACGCACGATTCTTTCAAGAATTTCAGTAATTCCTAGAAACTGGCAGTAACAGGTAGGGATGGTTTGACATCGTCACCGTTAGTAAATCACAGCAGATTACGGATTCAAAGTCAATCACTATTCTCTGCTGAAGTCTAATTAACGCTTAAACATTATCTGTCACAAACCCGAAATCTTGATCGGCAGTGACCGCGGGTATTCTAAATGTAAATAAAATTAGATTTAGATCCCTTTTAATTACCTGAGGTGCCGCGAATAATTACAGCGGCAATTGATAGGCTTAATTTCTTGTTCAAGAAAAAAAACTTACGGAAAGTTTCTCTGCATTATATCCTTAACTCTCTAGTAACCGTGATCTAGGGAAAGAAATTATCTCGCATTCTTGGTTAGTTATAAAGAATTACGTATCGTTTCTTCAGTAGGGCCTTCGAGTCTTCATATGACTTACATGCCTAATGTCGCTGTACTGCCACCGAAGGCAGAACGTACCCCAAGGAATTTCATGTAGTGGAGAAGGTGGGTTTCTGGGTGCAGGTGCCGGCTGAATGATAATCGGCGGGTGTGGGAGAGCATTACGGTGACTCGGTGCACAAAGGCCCGTCGAGGACCGAGCAGAAATCTGTTTTGTCATCTCATCCTTCTCCCTAATTGCATCACAATACATTGTATAATTCGACCTGTGTGTCACTGTCACTGCTTCGAAGGCCTCTCGTGCCAGGGGCCACCGCCGCTAGGTGCTTAGTGGCTGAGCTGGGGAGGGGTGGAATGATTTTATCAGGTTCCAACCCAGCCGTCTTCTCTCCCCCCACTGTAAGAAGAAAATGTCTTTTTTATGGAGATTGCTGTAAGGGTAATTATTCCTGGAAACAGGGAAACAGCTTCGGTTGTGATAGATAAGTCCATTTTTCTTGAAAGTTACAAGGTACCTGAAGGAGAATGTGTTTGCGACGCGGATGGGGGATTAGGGAAGTTTCCGAACTCCCTTTGTCCTGTAAACATGCACGTCTTAAAATGGGAAGCAAGTTAGACCTGATAAATGTGGTTAAGCTGGTATTCCTCAGACTGTATTAATTCTGAGAAACGAAAACCAGTTATTGATTGGACTCGACTGTCTTCAGCTCAGCGTTGCTGACTTCAGAACCTGCTTCCGACCGTTCTGCGTCTCGCATGCCCTCTTCGTTCGGACCTTCCTGTCTGCCGTTCTTCTTTCTCTGCATCTCCTCGTCGTCCTTCAAGTCCGGGCGCGGCTTCTCAAGCTGGGCTCGCTCGACGCAGTCGCGTACGTGTGCGTCTCATTTTCGCACACTCTCCTTTTTCCGTGCTTTGCCATCCTTGCCGCGGGCGCCGTTTCCCTCCGTCGGTGTGTCTCTGTGGTGGGTCGTTTTGCTCCGGCCTCTCTGCATTTACTGGCCTCCATCTTTGGTCTGTCCTTCGCTCGCTCACAAACTGTGTTCGTTTATCTCAAACCCATAATTGGCTGTTTAAAAACATCACGGATCTAAAAGGTGTGTCCTTAGCCCTCCCCTGGTGCAAAGACCGTGGGAGTCCCCTCCCTCCTCCCCCTCCCCTTCTCCCTCCCCCCTGGCAGCTTAAAGAATTCCAGAGTGAGCCTTCACCTTCAGGGGGTGTCAGAAACGCTTCTGCTCCCAGAGTCATCAACTTCCTCTGCAAGACAGCTTGATGAGTTGAGAAGAAGTGACAGGTTCATTTTTCCCCTCTTTGTTTAAGCCATTTATCTTTCGGGTCCTCGCCTGCCATCTAAATTGTATTGCCAATTTATTGGGATATGCACTGGCCTCGTCTTGAAAGATGCTGATTTGCATCCAACTTGAGAATAAGTGAGAGAGAAAGTTAATCATCTCCGGGCCTTTGGAACAGAGCCGCGCTGGTTCTCATCGTAGCGTTTACAGTGCTTTGTAATGTTCAAGTCCACGCTGACCTGGGTCTTGGCGAGACTGTCGTAGCTCCCTAGTCCAGAAAGCCTCGTTCTTGGAAGCGTCTCTGTGCTTTTTGCGCACCTTTCTACATTTTAGATTGCCGCGGGCTATAGTAACTGCTTTCAAACTCTGCCGACGTGATAACGATGACGCAGTTAAGTGGAATCGTCATCGTGGATGCTGGGAGGGCACTGAATGACACGAGACTCAGCCTTGGACCGTCGCCGCAGCATATCACGAGGAGAGTGCATCTCACCTCCTAGCCGGCGAGGTGGGTCCTGAAGGAGAAGTTCTCTGTCCTGAAGGTCCAGGCGACCAGCTGGCACGCCAGCCCCGGCCAGATCTCAGCACCTGTCAGGTCCCAGCTCCTGCCGCCTAGAATCTCGGCGACGCTCGGGGCTGCCCAGGGACCCGTGGCTCCAGCGTTTGACCACTTTGAGCTTTACCTTCTCAGACTCCTCAGCTCCTGGCTCAGAGCCGAGCTAACGGGGGACACGTTACCCTCAGCTGCTGCTTCCGTGCCCCTCCCACCCCCGGTTTCCTGTCTAGTGAGAACTCGCCCCACTCCCGTGCTGACCAGGGCCTGCCCGCCCCGCAGGCACACACCATTCACGTGTTTCACCCCTCCCTAGTCACGCTTCCAGATTTTTCCTGCTTTTAATGATTCTTCAATATCTGTGCAATATGCATAATTTCTCACTATTTCTCTTTTGAAAACGATTCCTACTTTCTACCATAAGTACTTGCCCTTTTTGGGTACTGTTAATACTCCTGCCGCTCGTCACTCGGCTGGCACACTGGGTGAGGAGGGAGCCGTGCCCGGGATGAGGGGTCGAATTCTCAGGCCGGGCAGGGGTGAGAGCTTTCGGGATTCTAGGCCACGGCGGACAGGTGCTGCTTCTGGCCACCTCAGTGAAGACGGTCCGGATGGCTACATGAAGCATCTCTTCTGCAGGGCGCCCTGATGGCGGGGCCGAGGGCGTGCTCAGCTGCTGTCCCCTCTGCCCACCTTGCCCCGCGGTGCGGCTGTGGGTTCGTCCGCTCCCACGATCTCCCCGTCCAGCAGGTCGCCTGGCACAGACTCCGTGCCCCATGATGTAATAAGGAGCAGATATGAGTGACGGGGACGCTGTGAAGCATAGTGAGGACGCCTCCCCTGACGCGTGAGGGGACGGCAGCCAACCCCACACAGTGAACAGGGCGGGCCGCCTTGTGGCATGACCCCAGCATTCTGGGGCCCTCCTGGGTTGTTGTCATCGACGCTGCACCTGCTCGGTCGTGCGTGACCTCAGCCGTGCCCGAGGGGTGGGGTTCAGCCTTGCGTGTGAGAGATTGGCTGGACGGAGGTGGGTGTGGGGCGTCGGGGGCAGAGCTGGTGCCCCCTTCCTCCCCTTCGTCCCTCCTGAGAGTCACCGCCCAGGATCCAGGCAGCACGTGCTGGCCCAGGTGTCTCTGGGGCCTGGGACTTGTCAGGAGCACAAGGCTGTGTCATCAGGGTGCCCTGTTCCGGGCAGCCACCACGCTTCAGCTCTGTGCCCAGTGCCAGGGACGACTGTGCAGCCAGCCAGAGACACATAATAATATTGTCCTCCAGGCTGGAGTTGGCCTTGGGCGAAGCAACCCCTTATCCCTGAGTGTAGTGCTGGGCCGGAGGACTTAAAGATTTTAAATCTGGGAAGCCCGCAGGGAGGAGGACCAGCCAAGGGCCTGCACGGTGCAGGAGGGTGGACGTGGTGAAGGCCTCAGGCCGGGGTGCTGGAGAGGTGTGGCCAGGTGTGGTGCTGGGGGCAGACCAGGCAGCACGTGTGGTCAGAGGGCAGCGTAGCCGGAGGGTCCCCCGATGGTCAGAACCGACCTGCACGGGGCAGATGGGACCTGGGACACAGCCCTCTAGGGGACCCGGGTGGTGCCATTGGGAAGGCCTGCCTCCTCTCCCTGGGGAGAAGTGCCGATGGAAGCAGAGGGCCCTGTGCCCAGACTAGCTGAAGGACGTCGGCAGTGCGGTAGATACACCGAAACCTGTTTTTCAGTGGAGTGAGTGTCTGCGGCCCTGGGGCTCTGGACGCGGGACCCTGTGCCCTTCGCGGGCCTGAAACCCGACGGGCGGCCAGCGTCACGGTGCCCTCTGCCCGCCACCCAGTGTCTGGGGCAGCCGTGGGACTCATACCACAGTGGCAGCTCCACTTTGGGACAGTTTTAAGGGACAATTGTGCTGTGAAGAAACACGTAAAATAAATGCACATTTCTTGGGGACGACGTCATGTCTTCCTTGCCACAAATAATAACTTTATATTGGAACTGGGTACACACGTAACAAAACCTAGAATAGGCCGTGTTTATTTCAGCGTGTTTCATTTCAGTGTTACATTCTTTCACTTCCTCTGAAGGGGAGAAGGGAAGTCTGGCCCCCTGGGACCAGGAGACACTTCCTCTCGTTCTCAGATTTCGAGGTCACTGTCAGCAGCCATGACTTTGCCCGTCCTGAAGGTAACTGTTTATTACAGTCAGCATTTAAATCCCCGATTAATAGGAGCAATTAAACAATAGCTTCATTTCCAGCAAATTAACAACGCTAATAGGTAATTGCGACATCAGTGAAGATAAATTTGTTTTAATACAACGAGGTAAAAAGGAATACAGGCAAGAACGGACTCTCAGGTGAAGGGTTCAGGCTTCGTGACTTCGTGGAAAACTCGAAAGCTTGACTAGAAGAAATTAAGGCGAGTTTGGATTTTCAGCCATGGCCTGTCTCGAATCGGCGCATAATGATAGAAATGTCATGCTTTGTGCTTGGGTACATAGAGAGTGGGTCATCATAGGGTCTCTCCCCCACCAAACCCTTTCTCCTAAAGACCTGCCGGGCCCAGGGACCCACGCGCAGCTGGTCCTTTGCCAGAGCCAGTCATTGGTTCCCAGTGACAAGGAACCGAAAAGGAAATGCACCAAATTAACCTGACGGCCTGCTCAGTTACAGGACACCTGGCCTCTCTTACTCAGTTTTGTCACAATGAAGAACCCATTCTGATGCTGAAACACGGAGGTGACCAGGCCAGACCTGGCGTCCATGCGAAGGGTGGTCGGTAATGGACGCGTCGACCCCTGAGACCAGTTGGGTGACAGAGAAGGCGGAGGCCTTGCTAGAACAAGGATCGCGAGTTTCTCCTGGCGGGTCGCTGCGCGGACGGGAAGATCCGGCACGTCGAGGACCGAGGTGTGGGCCGTCTTTCTGAAGCAGGTGGCCGTCCTCAGGCTTCGGGGACTGGAACTTAGGACAGATTAGATGTCGGGTCTGCTCGGAAGGGTTTTAAACTGGGGGCTTAGCTGAAAGGACGTTGCCGAGCTGGTGTCACCTTGGAGCTCCTTTTGGCATCGTGGAATCATCAAAGGAGGCATAATCAGCCTGGAATTCTATGCCCTGCGGGTGTAGGGTGTGGGGTGGAGTCACAGCGGTTTTAGATAGAGTCTCAAACCAAAGGACTGCGGGGAGCCGGGCTCCTGAGGCAGACCCTGGCGGCTCTGTCACAGTCGCCCCCCGCCCCCCACCCCCACCCCGAGCTTCTTTCTCCAGTGTCCGGAGAGAGGTGTCCTGTGTCACTTGTCCTTGAGTAGCCTCGACAGCCTCCTGTTGCCTGAAGGATAAAGTGCACACTTGTCGCTCCGCTGTGCGTGTGAGGTCTTAGAGCTCCCAGTCGCCCTGGGAAGCTGCTTCTCCCCTCACCTTGTCGTAGTGTCCTCGCCCTTCCCCGTTGATCCACGTGTCCCCTGCCCGGTCGGCCAGCGCTTATCAAGTGTCAGGTGCACGTCGGCCCTGGGAAGGTCAACAAAGCACGGCGTCTGGCATTTCCGGAAGAGTCTGGAGGTCCACGGCACTGGCCCTTGTCTCAGAGCGTGAGCTGGCTGTCTTCCATCTGGCAGCACAGTTTGGCACGGCCTGCACAGGTGTGTAGGGGCCAGGCCGGGCTGCGGGTCCCTGCGGGTCCCCGACTGTCATTAAGCATCAGACAACCCAAGAGACCTTCAAGGATGTACTCTCCCTTATTGCCCATTTTACTAGTTTTTCTGGCATAGCTTCCTCTACACTCAAAACTTAGATGGTACAAAAACATCTAGGAGACGGGGGTAGGGTCGTCGGCAGCACAGAATACACGCCCTTTACGTTCATTACCTTGGGGACTTTCCTAAGTTCCACTTAGATTTCTCTTCACTCCTAAGTCACAAATTCAGAACTGCACAGATAACTTGGTAATTAATTTCCTCTTAATTAATAAGAATTTAATGATCACTCAGCTGTAATTTAAAACTGGGTTGAGACATTAGGGGACCTTTTATTTGTTACTGGAAGATTTACAATCCCTGGTGGTTTCCATTATTTATGGGCCTTCTCCAGGTAAGCCCCCCGCCCCCGCCCCCGCCCCCACCCCGGTTCTCATGGACGAGCCTTTCAGGGCAAGGTGCAGGAAATGCCACCTCTGGGTGACAGCACCAGACGAAGGTAAAGCGTGCCGTGACTCCCACCCTCAAGTCGTGCTTCGAAGATATTTTTGTGGAGGAAAATGAGTCTCAAGCTGGTCAGTTTTTATGAGAGTGTCTATTGTAAACGTTCTGAGTGTTTATTATCAGATTCGCCGCTCTTGCTGACCTTCCTGTCAGGCAGCTGGCTCAGTTGCTGGGCCTACACGGTCCGGAGCCCACATTGGCCTCAGGGTGCTACGTTTTCTCAGTAGCTGAAGGATCATCTTAAATTTGGTTCGATTTACACCAAATGTCCGTTTGGCACCTAATTGTGCTCTTCAGTATCAGGCAAACCTGCATGTTTCCACAGTGCCACCCTTAGCTGCGGTCCCCACTTCTCCCTGCCCCCACCCCCCTGCCGAGTCCCCTGTCCCCAGCACAGCCTGAGTAGCGCGCAGGAGTCGTGCGGGAGCTGGCCATTCCAGGGGATGCTGGGCGCTCGTCCGGCCGTGGAGGTTATACCTATAACGTAGACTCTTACAAGCCGGGTTGTCGTGAAGCTGCTTAATTATGTAAATCTGCACCAGTAAACGGGGTGAGGAGGCGGGGACGAACAGCCAGTTTGGGGCTCGTCGAGAAGCCTCAGGTCCCTTGGGACCTGCACAGGGACAGGGCGAGGTTACAAGGATGAGTAAATGATGGGTGAAGGAAGGAGGGGGGGGGAAGAGGGGCCGCCCAGCGAGGCGTTTTAGCAGCTGCCCCTGCAGCCCAGTCTCTGATGACGAAATCGGGGTGCGGACGCACCATGCAGAGGGTTTTGCTCCTGGGCTGGGAGCTCGTCGAGGTCCGAGCCCGGGCTGGACTCCTCGCCTGTGCCCTTCCTGCCTTTGCTGGCTCACAGGTGGCTTCGCAGAAGTTCTCGTTACTGGGTTAATTTGAGTAAATCATTTAAACCACAGAGGACGCTTTGCTGATTAAGTTTACTAACATTTGTTGGACTGTGCCCAAAACATCATGATCACTAATGAAACTAAAAGGCTTAACTTAGGCGCTTAATCTTGGACGTCGCGGTGGCCAGGTGCTGCCATGCGGGAGGAGTCTGACGCTGGCCACCAGCGGGAGCGGGAGGCCCGGACCCAGTGTGGAAGCTCACGCGTCTGGTCTGGGACCGCTGGTCGTGCAGTCCCATGTTGAGCAGGTCCTCTTCGCCAGGTGCTGGAAATTCAGGGACGAAAAGTCGAGTTGCCGCCCTTGCCCGAGCCTTGACCGTGTGTGCACGTGTGTGCGTGTGCAGGAGTGTGCGTGCACATCTCCACGCCCATGCACACGCGCCAGTGCTTAGCCAGGGTGCAGGTGAAATGCGGAGCTGGCCGCATTCGCACCTATGGGTGCAGCCTTCCCCTGAGGAGTGGTGGGAGGATGAGGCTCCCCTACCCGAGGCCTGACCCCAGGCGGGGACTCGGAGGAGGAGCTGGCCCCAGGAGGCGTGTTCTGGGTGGTGGTGGCGACTCGTGTCACGGGCTTCAGGCAGCACGGTGCAGCCGTGGTGCATCCTGCCTGGTGGGAAGCGGGGTGACAGGCAATGAGCCCGGGGTGGGGGGCCGTGTTGGGTTTCGAAGGCATCCTTGTCCTCCCTGACATTCTGAACCAGTTAAGATATAAAACCGAAGCACCTGGAAGATCAAATTATCACTCTTACTGGCAAAACCACTGGAAAATGGAGGTTGCCTGGGCTTCCTTCTGTGGGAACCAAAATCTGGCTCCAGGCAGCAGGGGGCCCACAGTCTGCCCTGTGCTCCGGGCACTCAGCCCCATGGGGACGGGATTGAGGAGGGACAGACAGCTTGTCCCCAGCTCGCCGGTTGCATAAGTCACTTCTCAGTGGGGCTGGCCCATTGGCGGGAGGCCAGGAGGGTTCGGGCCATGGCAGGGGGGTGGGCGGGGGAGTCTGTCTGCGTGGGAGGGAGTACAGGAGTGCAGACACCCCGTCACCAACACGGGGGAGCCCGTTCTGCTGAGGAGTTTCGGTTTGGATGTCACTATGGTGACGGGCGCTGTTGAAGAACTGTAGGCAGAGCAGCGGTCCCCAACCTTTGTGGCACCAGGGACCGGGTCCCCTGTGAGAACCTAACGCCTGAGGATCTGAGGTGGAGCTGAGGCGGTGATGCTGGTGCCGGGGAGCGGCTGCAGGTACAGGTGAAGCTGCTTTGTCACGCCCCGCCGCTCACCTCCTGCTGTGCGGCCCAGGTCCCAACGGGAGATGGACCAGTACCGGCCCGGGGATTGGGGACCCCTGAAGCAGAACACCGGGTACGATTTCCCTTGACAAAGGTCGCCCTGCAGCGTGTCCCTGTGAGCCATTTTGGTAACCAGCTGTGGGAGGGCGAGGTGTTGGGTCGAGGCCGTGGCAGCGAGAAGCTCTGGTGGCGGAACCAGTCCTCTGTTTCGTCTCCTCTGTCTGTGCCTGGGGCCCGGGGGTGCAGTCAGCAGCCTTAGGAAACCCGGAGAAGCAGGTTCAGTGCGACGGGGAGGCTCGGGCTGGGTCCCCGGACTTCGAGGCATCCCTGGTACATCACGGAGAGGTGTGGAGTGGTACTTGGTACAGGCTTCTAGAACACAGGCGGGTACAGGCTGCTTTTGTAGACGGGGAGCCGTTGGCATTGAGGTGAGAGATTGCCCAGGGGCAGTGCCTGGACATATGCCAAGGTGAGAAGCCAGGATGCTCCTGCGTTAAAGAGCCAGCGAGGCGGGGGAGGGGGCGGAAACCAACAGGAAGCGAGTCCGGACAGGGGGGAACCGTGGCGATGTGGGGTGCGGCCCAGAGGTCAGGTGAGATGTGAACGGCCTCCACACGGTCACCAGTGACCTTGGCAACGCTAGGTTCTTCCCTGGGGCGGAGGCGGGACCTGGGCTGCAGTGCTCAGAACGGGGGGGATCTCACGAAAGCGAGGGTTGGGAGGACTCAGGGGGAGCCTACCCACATCCAGGAAGGCTGTTCGCGAAGGTGGAATGTGGACCAGCCATTGGCGGAGCAGCTGCTGGATGGGGGGCACCAAGCGAGGCTCCTTTTCTGAGTCACCCAAATACAACGGAAGGGTGGTGGAGAAGGCAAGAGTAGGGGGACACATGGCCCCGTCCCCTGCGCAGTAGAGCCCTCTGGGGGGCGCCGGGGGGGGCACAGGACGCCGCGTCGCCACACAGCAGAGCTGCGGCCATGGCAGAGCCCGACTGTGCTCGAATCCCGCCCTACTGTCCGCGCCTGTGAGGTGGAACTGTGGGGAGCGGGTGGGTTACAGGCGGGCGGCTCGGACCGCCTGGCCCGTTGTCAGATGCCCGCAGCGGAGGGGAGAGCAGGGCGCCCGCCACGTGCTTCCAGGCGTCGTTCCAGGCGGGGCGGGGCTGGCTCTCCGGGGTGGCGGAGCGGAGCGTTACTCTTCCTGCTCTAATGCGAATGAGTGGAGAAAAAGTAGCAGGAAACGGGCATTATGCCAGGACCTAATGAGGTCTTATTTGGGGGCCGAGAGTATTATTTTCACCACTAATTAAAGAGTGCCCTTTGTCATCTATCCAATAGAAAATTTTAAATTCGTGGAGCAAATAAGTGTATAACTCCATTTTTCTCATTGCTCATGTTCTCAAATAAACTCTTTTATTGAAGAATGGAAATACATATATGAATGTACACTTAAGGGCCCAGCTTTAAAAATGGTCTCAAAGTCACCACCCCCTCCCCGCCGGGGAAGAAGGGCCCTTCCCAGCCCTCTCCCAGGCACTGGCGATTCGCTCGCTTGGTTTCGAAGTTTATACATGGTAATTTCAGATGCAATTGAAGGAGCTAATTAAAAGGTATCTGTTATCTATGATCCAAATAAAATTTCAAAATTGTGGAGGAAGTGACTTTTAAAACAACATCGAGCATGAGTATCAAGCTATCAGGAGGTTAATGAACTTGTCTGGGAAAAGAGTACACATTTTCAGCATTATGCCGATGGCACCGTTGCAGACTTAGGCATACCCTGTGTGGCAGCTTTATAGGAAAATATGTCACCAAAGCTGAGAAACATCGCATCTCAGTGGTAAAGGTTTCCTCTTCTTTTAAGTGACCTCAAGTGCCGGTCTATGTGTTTTATCCAGTCATGTATTTATATAAAACGTAATGTATTCATTTGTTGCATGATCAAATGTAGACAAAACTCAGTGGTTATAAAGGCCAGCCGGTATGATCTGGGGCGATAATTCATGTTCTAAATCTTCTGACATTTAAATGTTTTAGCTTCACGCCCAGCGCATGGTCATAGTTAGGGGAGAACCGCGTTCTCTCCGGCCGTCGTTGCGTTTCCTTTGATCTGTTCTCGGGGAGAGGCTCACCCCCTCAGGCGGACCAGCCTCGCTCTCCTGTCTGGGGGCTCTCGTGAATTCATCCTGACTTGTGCGAGGTCACTCGCGTGATGGTCCCTGGCGCTGTCTTAGGTGGCAGTGGTTCATTCAGCTTCGGCACACCCAAACCGTCGATCTAGAAAAGGCTCAAAGGGATCGCACAGAAATGCCAGCCCCGTTGCCGCCGAGACATACAGCAGGTGCCGCGGCAGTGGTTAGCAGCTAGCGGCTCGTCGGGACCCGGCCCGTCTCCGTCCTCAGCGTGGAGGGGACCGTGGCCAGCTGTCATTCTGGCAAAACCGTCGCTTCGTCTCGTTTTTCTTGCTCGTCGTCTTCGTTTTTCACTCAGATGCTTTCATTATCCTTTACTGAGTCCCCCGACTTCGTGGGTTTTCCTGCGGCTCTCAAGCTCTGTAGTTTAGAACGGTGTATTTCTGAGTCATCGTCTTGCTTCCGTTTGCACACGAACATACAAGTTACGGGGAAAGAACAAATGTGAAGCAAGTTTCTAGTAAAGTTTTTTAAAACGCTGCCTTTTCGTAGACGTCGCGGTATCGATCCTTCGTAATGCAGGTAATAATAGAACGATGACTCGGACAGTGTCAGTGCTCGGCACGTGGGCTCATGCTTTGTGCAGCGTTGTCCGTTGTTCAGTGGGAGGCTTTCTTGGAAAAATGTCCTCTTTGCTCGTGAACGTGCTCTTTTTAGCCTCCAACACCGGCGGGACGTTCATGAGCATCAGCGGTTTCGTAAAATGATTGGGATCACATGTTCGACTTGCCTTGGAAAGTGTCCCCACTCTCCCCTCCGCGTAGAAAACCGAGGACGTGCCCCCAGAGCTCTCTGAACAGCTTAGCCCCGTGCGAGGCCCACATTTGTGCTTTTTCGGCGAGCTTTAAGTTCAAAGTCGGTCTGGTCATCCAACTGAAGAGGATCTCTGAGGCTGGCGGTAAGATAGAAATGTGTTACAGTTGGCAATCAAAAAACCCCTTTTGCTCTTTTTCAAAAAAAAAAAATTGGCAATCACCCAAACAATCGTGATTTTTAAGTTAACTTCCTTTTGGTGTTTGTAACTTCGGTTGACCCCACACCACACACGTTTTGCAGTTATTGGAATCTGAGCTTAAATTTTGTTTTTGAGTTCACGTCATGATTTATAAAATATTCTAATATACGTCTTCAAAGACCCTGGATCAATACGCCGATGGTTTTGAAATGACAGAGTGCCGCGATGTTCCTCTGTAATTTAAACATGATTAGCTGATGAAGGTTATGATCAATACGCTACGGGAAGATAAATTAATTGATACCGTCCTTTCAGGATGATGAGGGGCCCGTTGGAGGTGGGATGTAGCTGATGCAGCTGCTGCTTCATCTCTGGGAGCCATTTTTTATATGCTGCATTTCCCTTTAATCATATTTATACTGTCGTTCATTTACGTGAAAGCCGTAAGCTGTGGGCACACCAGTTCTTTATTAAAATTGTATTCATTTGGAAAAGAAATTATCTGTGGACACTGTGTACGCGCCTTCTTTCTGTGTTGGAACCTATTGCTGAGGACAGCGATGTGTCCCTTTGGTGTCTTCAAAGATAGCAGCTCTCTGGGCAAAGACAAGAATCGAATATCATTGAGCTTAATTACCGCTAGTCCCCAAAGACACACACGTATTCAAATAAAAGCTCTCATTATTCTCCTGTAGTGGCACCTGTTGGTGTAGGACGAGCTTTCTTTCTAATCGTTGAGTTCCTTTCCAATTAAATCCAGTATGCTTTATCAGCGAGCCCATTTGCCAAGAGGAGTTATGGCTGGTTGAATTTAGATTTGTATTGATTAAGATAAACTTCCGATGTGTGTAGAAGTATATTTAAATTAAAAAATAAGTTTTTGATATAATTACACGTCTTTGAATATAATTCTCTGCAGTAGCTTGTAAAGTTAAGAATAATTCTTTAGGCTCTGCCAAAAAAAAAAAGTTTGATTTCCAAAGGGGTTTGTTTGGTTAAATTACCCTGTCTTAGGATTATTTTTGCTGCAAGTAACTGGAAAAACATCATATTATTAGAATAACTTAAACAAAGACAGGTGTGTATTTTCTGTTTTGCATTCTGTGCAGGGCTGTCGAGCTGGAGGCTGGTCCTCCTGGGTGGTGTCCCCCCCGGCATGGCTTCCAGCCCCAAGGCGGCTGCAGGGGTACAGCCAACACGCGTGTGTATTTTAAGCAGCGAGAAGGATGAAGGCATAAGGAAGAAATGGGCCAAGGGCAGCTCTCACGAGGGAGGTTCCTAGACACTGCCGCGTGCCCCCCTCAGCCCCCCGCTGTCACGCCGTTGCCAGAGCTTGCCTGCGTGGCCATGCTGGGCTGGGGTGCAGGTGGATGGGGGAGCAGGGGACTCAGGAACTGTCGCATCCGTTCCGGTAGCCACGTGCCCAGCTAAAAGTCAGGAATTCCGTCCCTGCAGGGGCGGCGAATGACAGGGACAGTGGCGGTCCCCGCCCGTTCTCCACACTCAGGAACCAGCCTCACATCGGTTCTTTTGTCTCCCCACCCACCAGTTGCCCAGAAGGTGGTTGCCACGAGGAAGAAGCAGCAGCTGTCCATCGGACCCTGCAAGTCACTCCCGAACTCCCCGAGCCACTCGTCCGTGTGCTCCGCACAGGTGTCGGCCGTGCACATAAGCCAGGTACGTTGGGCGCCCCGGGTACCAGCCCGAAAGACACGTCCGAGCCGAGGAGGACCTGCCTGCCCGAAGAGCGCTCCCAGCCGGTTCTAATGTGGGTCTTTTTCTCGTCAACTTCGGAAGTAACAGCATGTTGGTAATTGACTTAGCATCTCCTTCAGCAACTGCTGTGGCCAAGTGGTTTTTATGGGAATCATTCTTTAATGTTTTCCGTCTTCATGCTGCCTGCGTGATGAGGCATGCTGGCTCGGGCGGGGGGCACACCGCCGGCTTTGCCATTGACTTAAATTACCTGGCGTCGGTCCGCGTTCTCGTCTGCTTGCAGGTGGACAGTCGTGCGTAGATCTCAGTGGCGAATCTCACTGTGTGCTTAAATTTGGTAGCAGCCCTCAGTTACAATTACCATGTCCCTCAGGCCCTGTGCACACTCGCTTTTTGTAGCAGCGTCTTGCTAAATTATTTACTTGGAAGCAAACAAAATAATTGTCACTTTGAAGAACCTAACCAAAAACTCATTAAGGAAACGGTTGGCTTATTTCCCCCATGCTCGTGCTTTAGATGGACATTTCTTGGGCAGGCGTTACGTTGGCACTTTTTAAAAAAAAAAAAATTATCATTAGTTTCAAGTACGCAGTACGTCAGTTAGACGCTTACGTAGTTCATAAAAAGATCCTCGTGATGCTCATTCTCTCCTCCGGCACGGCACCTGGCTGTCGCGTTAACGCTGGCCGCACGCCCTGTGTGTTGGCGCCGTTTTTAAGGGTGCAGCGAGGCTTGGCGCTGTACCTTCCGACCGCTCGGGCAGTCAGTCAGCAGCAGTCGCTGACACCAGGGCCCGCCAGGCACGGCCAGGAATGCTCACGCGTCCCCCGTGGGCGTCTGCAGTTTTCCGTGAATCCTGGAGTTATCTTGCGAAAGCATTCACGTTCTCGAGGCGTCATTTTCAGAATGCGAGCTGTGGTTCTGCTGGGCAAAGCCGTGTCCTTTACTACATCAAGAAGTCAAGAAGAACTCAGAAGCCTCATAGTTCAGCCCACTCCTTCCTTTTCAGGGCAAACAGTAAACTGATGTTTTAACTCTCAAAATTTTGAAAAATTAGATGTGGGAGACGCGTCTCTCCTAAGTCACTTTCCTTGGGCGGAAGGACGGAGAGGATCGGGGTGTCGCAGAGTGAGATGATGGGCGTAGCTGGAAGCCGGCGATGACCCCGCCTCGCTGGGGGCGTTAGCTCCCCGCAGCGCGTCCCTAACGAAACCCCGCTTTGCCATCGTTGCAGACGAGCAACGGAGGCGGCAGCTTGAGCGACTACTCCTCGTCCGTGCCGTCGACCCCGAGCACCAGCCAGAAGGAGCTGCGCATCGACGTGCCGCCCCCCGCCAGCACCCCGACGCCCGTGCGGAAGCAGTCCAAGCGGCGCTCCAACCTCTTCACCGTGAGTGTCCGCCCCCGGGCGCCCGGCTGACGCCAGCGAGGTGCGGTCGGTGCCCGTCCGGCCACCAGGTGGCTCCGTGCCGCTTGTAGAATCCAAGCGAAATTAATGAGAACGGGATCCATTTCTGCGGACGTCAGAAAGTCAGGAGATGCAGAGATTTGGATGTTGAGTAAAACGGGGATTTCTCAGTGTGCAGGGCGTTCTGATCCGTGCGTCCACAATGAAAAGTGAGGGGTCCATCTAAAGATGCCTGTTTATCGTCCTGTCGCATTGGGTGCGAGGAGATGACAGAGCTGCCCAGGTGCCCGGGCGTGTCAGCCCTCGGTCACCGCCCTTTCCCCAGCCGAGGGCCCGCCAGCACCGCTGACGGCCGGCGTCCCTGCACAGTCGTCCGCGGCGCATCTGAGCGCTGGATGGACTCTCGGCGCGCGGGCTGTGAGCGGGGAACAGGTGCGCGGGGCCCAGGCACGTGTCATTTCAGAAGCTCCCCGGGCGGCTGTGGGCAGAGAACCCCTAAGCTTCTGGGGACCCAGGAGTGCTGCCTGCCTGTCCCTTCCACACACACAGTGGACGTTACCGGTCACCCGTGGAAGGCCGTGCGGTCGAGCCCAGTGCTGTGGGGCCGGAGCTGCTTGGCTGAGGACATTTTCTCTCCCAGGACTAGGTCACCCACATAGACTTTTAAAAAACAGTGGTTTTGCTCCCCAGAGCACATTTGGAAATTTCTGGAGAAATTTCGTGTTGTCACAGCTGGGGGGAGGGAGTGGGTAGGGTAACACAGGTGGCCAGGCACAGCGGCAGCCAGGGGCGCCGGTGAACACCCCACAGTGCACAGGTGGCCTCCAGCGAGGCCGACCAGCTCCAAGGTCAGCCGTGCCCCGTGTTTAAACAAGTCGACCTCACTTGCAGTTGATCACCGCCGACTGGGACGCAGACAGGTCAAAGGTCTGTGTAGGTCTAGTTTTAAACTAAAGGAGGACTCCACAGGGCTGGCTGGGGGTCTCTGCCCTGTCGCCCTTACCTGGGGACGGCGACCTTGAGGTGGCCACCGGGGGCCGGAGACCCACCCCTGCCCCGCCGCACGGGACGGTCAGCACCGCCGAGGTCCGTGGCACACGCTGCCTCCTCGCAGCTCTCCCCTTTCCTTGGCTGTGTGCCCGGTGCCACGGGAGGGACAGCGAGAACCAGACAGGCTCAGAGCGCGGCCTCCGCGGCCAGCGGCTGGGCGGCCTTGGGCGAGTGACTTGACCTTTCTGAGCCAGACGCGGCTGTTGCTGCGGCGGCCGCGGGACGATTCCCTGGAGGGGCCTCGTCTTTTGTGGCATCTATTTCCCCGCCCCGCCCCGGCGTCACCAGTGATTTCAGCAACGGCGCCAAACAGAAGATCAGCTGCCAGAAGCTAGGCGAAACGCCCAGCCGAGCATTTAGGCGGGAAAGGAACAGGCCAATGTCTGACGCGCTTAAATTTGCATGTGAACAGGGGGTTTTACTGTGAACTTTCTTCAGACACACCGCGAATCATGGCCGTCACCTAAACAGCACTGCCCAGCCCTTTCCGAGACCTGCTGCATTTCTGTGCTCCGGGTCAGGGACTTTGGGCTGAGAAGGTGTCACCTCACGACCAGGCTGCGCCTCGCTCGTGACTCAGTAGACTTGAGAAACCAGTTTCCAAGGATTGCGGGGCGGGGGGAGGGGGCAGCGTGCAAGCAGGAGTGAGGGCTCTGACCGTACACCAGAGTCTTCTGCATCTTTGCCACTTCCGTTAGGGCACGGTGGCAGGAGGGGACACCCAGGGGCAGGACATCATCCAAGAGCCGCATGTACTGGTCACTGGCTTTGGCTTCTGTTCTAAAGAAAGACGAGAAGCCAGAAAGGATCTTTTAAAGCGGGGTTTTTATAAGAAGGGCTCCTGCGTGTCCCCACTCCACGTTTAGGGCCGCCCTGGTGTTAAGATGTGACAAGAAGCAGTGTCCCCCATCCTGCCCGTGAGGTAGCTGACGAAGGAGGAGGCTCGAAGGCAGAAAGAATCAAAATGATAACTCGGTAAATAAGTCCTGAGCCTGTGCTGTCTGCAGAGGCTGCTCGTGCTTGGCGTTTGTCAGGAGTGGTTATTGCCAGAGTCAACCCACATTCAGGAGGGGTGGCCTGGAGAGAAAGGGGGGCTCTCCGTGCTCGGGGAAGAATGGAGAGAAGTGGTCTCTTCCCGCACCAGCACCCTGGAGGATGCCAGCTGCCCTGGCCGGTGCGCCAGCTACTGGAGCCGGTAAAAACCCACCCTTATGGTGACTGAGAGTCACCGTGAATCATGCCGTGACTGCCGTGTCTGCCGTTACACACGGTGCCGGTGAAGCCGTGTGTCATCAATGTCTGTCCTCTTTAAGTGCTGGAGAGCAGTTTGAGAGTTAACCCTCGTGGAAATTAAATCCAGCTGCATAACTGTTATTAGTGGGAACAGAAATTTCGGGTCCTGGAAGGTGCCACGCGGGTTTAAGGAAAAGACAGCTCAAACCCCAGGAAGGACCTGTGTTGTGGTCACTGCTGGGT
Source organism: Pteropus medius (assembly GCF_902729225.1). Lineage (NCBI taxonomy): Eukaryota > Metazoa > Chordata > Mammalia > Chiroptera > Pteropodidae > Pteropus > Pteropus medius. The sequence continues at coordinate 1,270,065 of NW_024342466.1, forward strand.
CTGACGCTGAACGGGATGAGGGTGACAGGGATGAGGGTGACGGGGGATGCGTGGGTACTTTTAAGCTGAAAGTCTTGGGAATATCAGCGCCACTAGATGTCAGTGTCAGCCAAGGAACGGCAATGACAAGACGGCAAATTAATTTCAAAATCGTTGCAATTAAGAGGCTGAGCTCTCACTGTTACCAGTTTGCAGCTATTCTTAAATACGTAAAATTTCACAGACGCTTCGTACCTGGCGATGGTTTGTAATTGTGGGCTTAAATTGGCAAAAAAAAAAAAAAAGTGTGTTTATGTAAAAGCGTGCAGGAGGACAGATGTGCCACGTGCTGGACAATATTCATGAATAAAAACCCATGCAGACGGGGAGTATGAGACCCAGATGCGGGACGCTGCCCACCTTATTTATTAGATCGTCGTGCGGGGGCCAGAGTTAATTAAGTAGCACACACATCATTTTCCAAATACCACACTTATAAATTCTATAAAGTAGACCCGTAATGTACATTTACAGGGATGTTTTACAGCCCCAGATGTTTCTGTTTGCACGTGGACACATTTTTAAACAAGGGTAAAATCACATGCCTTTTTTGCAAAAACAGTGCAAACTTAAAATCTCTCCTGTAGTAGCAAATTATGTGTTACGTTTGTGGTGGGAATTATACTTTAGTCATCAAAAAGTAAATGACATCTCATTTTGCTTATTTCTTTGACAAAAATCATTGTCTCGAGAAAGGAAATGTTAAAAGGCTATGTCCATTCAACCGGTTTTGTAATTTGGGTTCTTAGGACGATTCGTTTAGTAGCCGTCATTTCCCTGTGTTTGAGATGCTTTTTTAGGAAAGCGTATTCAGACATTCAGAGATGAAAAGCAGATGTGCACAGTCACCGTGCAGCTCATCGAATGCGAGCATTTCGTTGCCACTGCTGCCAGCAATAAACATAGGTCGGAGGCGCCGCCTCCTGTCCGGCTGTGGCTGCCCAGGTCACGAGCGCCGCCTCCGATCTGGCGTTTCTCTTACCCACATTTTAAACTGACTCTGCGCGTGTCCGTCGTCGTACACTGCTCTGCTTCTCCTCTCGTCAAGTGTCCTTTGCACGGTATTTTTAACAGCGCACCGTGTTACGCCGACACCGTTAAACAGAGCCGAGCCTACCCTGTGACCAGAGATTGTGAAGGGACACGCTCCCCAGCTCAGAGAGCCTTGCTGAGAAAACAAAGCATCGACACGGATAGCGTGGAGAGGACGGTTCGCGTGGTGTTTGTCTTTTGCAGAGGAGGGGAGCGTGGGTCCCACAGCAGCCTCTGACCTGCTCCCTGGTCACGAGGGGAAAATCAGGCTTCCATTCCATCGCGAGGGCTCCTGGCAGCGATGCTGCTTGTCCGTGGAGCAGGCAGGGGAGAGGGTCTCCTTCGGTGCTTTCTGTCACCACATGGGAGAAAGTTAAACATTTTTGTGAAGGAGGAGGTGCCAGCGAGACCAGCCGAACCTTCCCTCCCCGCGTTCGGTGTTTGTGGAGTCCGAGCAGCCACTGCTCGGCTCGCTGCCAACCTCTCACGACGGGTGCGACACGCTCTTGTCCGGTTTCTCGGTCTGCGTGTCAGGCGGGGCACATCGCCTTGTCACCCCTGACACCTGCAGCCGCTGCCGCGAGCTGCTTTGTATCCGGTGATGTCACAGGGCCGTTTCAGCAGTGACACGAGGGTGTGCTCTCGCCGACATCGGCTCAGAGTCGGCAGAAAAATCAGAGACCTTCCTGGGGATGTGTATGCGCTGCAGTGTCTTCCGTCTGAAGGCTTCGCTTTGGTTTAGTAGTTGGATTTCAGTTGGATGGGTAGATCCTGCAGCCCGTTGTAGGGACGTGATCGTAGGACTGAGTAAGATAGAGCAAACCCTTTTGCCTCACACCTTGTTACTGCTCTCTCAGAATTTCGGGTTTAGGACTCTGACCAAATGCTAGAGTTGTCAGGTGTGAGTCTGGCAGCGTTTCAATCTCATTCATGTCGAGTGTGCGATCAGACATCGAGTTAGATTCCTCATGGTCTTGCTTCTCCTAGAATCTGGAAATGCTGCTGAGTGGCTGTGGGGACAGATGTGCCGCCTTGAGGAAGATGTTAATTTTTTTTTTTATGTTTGCTTTGTTAATTATGCTGGTTAATAGAGAATAATGAAGATGGATTTCCAAATTTAGAAATTTAGAATTCATAAAATTTCAAAGATACCTTCAGTGATTCTCCATTGATTAAAAAGTTTTTTAAATGTTATCACCGTGAGCTTTGAATCTTACATTACAAATAGGAACCTCGAGTTCCAGCTTTCCCATGAATTGACATGTGGGAAAAGAATTTAGGGTTATTACGTAGCTCTTACTACACATTATTAATTATAGAACTAATTAGAGGGAAGCGGTCCCTAACCCCTAGCTAAAATTCACGACAAGGGATTGATAAGTATCTCCATTTCCCTACAAGCCCACGGGGAGGAACCTTAAGTTTTATATTCTTCTGCCACTTTCTGTTTGCTGCTTGTTTTATTTCCTGTTACCTTCTTCCACGTCTGTACCATCCTGAAGCAAAAAAGCCCCCAGTGCCCAGCACATAGGGGTTCAGTGAACACCAGCTCTTAGAATTACCGAGGAAGCACGCTTCTCAGGAGCCCGCGGGCCCATCGAAGTGCTGCCTCTGAGTTTAGGCCATGGGAACTTTTCTCCTCGGCGTCCCAGGATATTGCCTCTTTTCATACTGAAAAATAAAATCCGCTGCTGCGTCTCACACCCTTTGAAGCTGGATTTCATGAGCTTTTCGCGGCAGCCCTGGACACCACGCCGTCTGCTCGTTTCATATATCATCTCAGATTTGAAAAGCACATGAAAATGTTTCTCCATTTTCAATATTGCGTGAGTAATGTTCCCATTGAAAAGTAATGGAGTGAAGTTGTCACTTGTCAGCGCAGTTATTAAGGAGGACGAGACTCAGATCTTTCTCTCATAATAAAATAAATCTGTCAGAAAATCATTGTGCCCTCACTTCCTCATGCCGTCGAGAGATGGAGACGTAGCCGCGGTGTCCCTCCACTGTCCCCAGGGCTCCGTGGCTTTCGGAGGTGGCCTCCCCGGGCCGGCCACCGCCACTTCCTGTAACGTCAGCAGCACGGCCAGGAAAACTGTCTCTGGAGCTTGGCAGAGCAGAGCCAGGTCCTGAGGTTTTGTCAAAAATGATATTCTCAACTGTTTTTTTTCCGCCCCCCGTTTGTTATTTTTTGTGTGGTATTGCACAAAAAATAGTCTTAGTCTGACCCCGACTCTGCTACTCCCTAGCCATCCAGAAGCGATCCGAAGAAGCAGTAGCAGCGCCTCGCTACGACTCGAGGGTGTGCCATTCGGTCGCGCAGCTGAGTCGTCAATAGAATTTCTGGAATCCTTCAGACGTTAATTAAATATATACACTTATGTCGTAGGTTTTCTAAATGATCCCTCCGCTCCTTGCTGGATTCGCCGCAGACCGAGGATGTGTTTTCCTCTTGGGCGTTACTCTCCTAAATGGTTCATTGGTTTCTAGTAATTGAATTTTGGACTCTTTTAAAAAAGAATCAAAAGGTAATTTTGCGGTGGAAAAGTAGGGGGAAAAGTTTAGAGAACCCTCCGTAAGATGACGGGTCCGTGGGGACGAGCAGCTCCGCAGTCTGCTCCCGGGCTGCGCGTGCGCGCGTGCGCGTCCACGCAGACGTTCCCCACGGCTTCCAGGCACCCGTTTGCAGAAGCCGTGCCGCTGAGGGCCTCCCTTCTGCCAGCTGTGAACCGCAGCCCTTACCCGATGCTAACTTTGTTTTCGTTTTGCAGTCTCGGAAAGGGAGCGACCCAGACAAAGAGAAGAAAGGCCTGGAGGGCCGGGCGGACAGCATCGGCAGCGGCCGAGCCATCCCCATTAAACAGGTACGCACGCTGCCGTCCCCTGGCCTCGAGCTGGGGACACACCTCGGCTCCCCGCGCCGTGACGCCGGCCCCCGTGCCAGGGCCGTTTGATGTGCTCTGTTGATGAATGTCGAAGTCACTCACTTGACATCAATTAGAAGAGGTTCCTGTGTGTATTAAAATAGGATCATTAGAATAAGAAGAGGGAAATGTGACAACAGATCTAATGAAGTGCAGTCTGCCCGCCTGCATATGGAGTGTGTTTCGAGGCTGCGCTGGCTTCAAAGGCTGCCTTTGTGGCTCGGCTTTGATTGGGCCGCCGGCCACCAGTCGGCGGGGTAAATCAGGTTTCGCACAAGAGCCCCTTGTGATCACAGGAATGGCCCGATGTGGCCCTAATTTGCTCTCGCAGGCGGACATCTGAACACTGTTTCAGGCTAGTTTGTAACAACGAGGCAATTAGTTGTGATAATCATAGCCGGTGTGTCAGCTGGGCGCTCTTGTTTGTAATTTGCTAATGAAGGAATTGTAACTTTGATTAGGTTCAGTTTCATTTAGACCTTATTATATAAAGGAACATTTACAGCTGTAATGCGGGGCCTTAATTAAACTTCCTCATTACGCGACAGGACTGGATCCCGAGCATTTGTTTTGGCCGAGGTTGCTAGCCTGGAACGGCCCAGAAACCAGATAGCCATTCGCTTTATGTCGCAAGCGAGACGAGAATTCGCGGGACATCTTTCGCCGTTGCATTTCCAAGGAAAATAAAAATGAGGAGTTCAGCCCGGCACGGTGGCTTCTGGAAATGTCACCTTTTAGTTTGTTAAAGGAGGCCGGTCGATGCAGATTGCATTCTGCTCGAGACAGGGAAAAAAAACCAACCTGCAGGCAGGATAATAGCGCTGCCTCTACGGGCACCGAAGTGGCCGACGTGTCCCTCTGCGTGGTCACTCTTTGCCGTCCTCTGCGGGTACTTAGATGGTTCAGCGCATCTCGTAGGAACGTGTGCTGGCACTGGCCACCCTTAAACAGGGCTAGAGTCTTTCCATAGGACAGTTGCATCCACCGAAACCACAGGGATGCAGCGGGAGCTGGAGCCCCAGCCAGTGTGGTGTTGGGGGTGGTGTGGGGGGTAGTCAGGTAGGTTAGAGAAGGCGGCGAGCGAGGACAGAGCAGAGAGTCCACAGGGTCCCTTTCAGGACCGGTCGAGGTACTGGGCGCCAGCTGTGGACTAGCCTGGGGCACCGTTAAGAAAAATCTTCTGTCCTCTTCGTTGGTGGGTGACATCTTCAATTTTACAATTTCTTTACTGGAGAGTGCAGCACATAGTTGCTTATTCTTTCTTTGTGCAATTATTTATAAACCCGATTCTCTACATAAGGTAATTTTAATGTGTGATTTCTATGCCATTGATGCCGTTTCCACTAGAATTATAAAAACCATTTTACTCTCTCCCTCTCATTTAAAAAATTGGTCCTGCGACATTTTCTTTCGGAAATATTAGAACTTAATACCAGACGGTTTCCTTAATTCACGTCCAGTGTCGATGAGAGTTGGGGTGCTCGATGGGCAGGCTCCAGTGTGATCGGAGCCTCCACCCAGCTTGTGCCCTGCTCGTCTGCAGAAGGGGCTCGCTCTGCAGCCTAGGTTCCCGGCGTGCGTGCGTGCGTGCGTGCGTGCGTGCGTGCGTGCGTCCGTCCGTCCGTCCGTCCGTCCATCCGTCCCTCACGCGCGACATGAGCATTGTTATCCGGCCCTCGGAAGCCTCTCAGTGGTGAAAGCCCAGAATCGTCTCATCAAGATCTAAATCAGGGTCTGATTTCCTGGTGAATCCAGGCGCAGGAGGCTCACCAGGTCCTTGTCCCTCATGGCCGTCCCTGCACGCGCGTGACCACAGGCTAGCGCCTTCCATACCTGGCGGGTCATCGTGCCCTGAGCCAGGATGTTCCAGGCCTGAGAGTCCGCAGCTGTGAAATGGGGCTGCACGATGTCTGCGTCCCTTGACGCCCTGGGATGTGGGGAACCCGCGAGGAATTTTTAAATTCCAGCAAATCTGAGTTTTCGGATTAGTCACACGCGGGGCACCTTTGTCAGCTCTTTCTGGGGGTGGCACAGATAGAGTGATCTCACACGCACGTGTGCCACGTTTATAAACGAACCGAGATCCTTAGAGATGGTCCAGATTCTCACCCCTCCCCATGCGGCGACGTCAACTGTGGACTGAGAGGCTTGCAGGAGGGAGCCGGATGAGCAGTGCCTGCCCTCGTTGGGGACACGCGACACACCTGTGTGTTGACTAAACGAACAGTGAAACGAGCGCTTAGGATTTGTTCAGCGCTTTCCACGTCGCGTGCCGCTGAGCCCCGGCATCGCCACGCTGGGGTAGCTGCGTTTTCCTCATTTTAGGTTAAACCCAGGTGGGGCACGCGTTCCAGCCCGGGCAGCCTCGGGGGCCGTGCGGCCGGGATTCGGGCCCCGTGCCGTGCCCTCCCCCGCCTTGGCAGGCGGCCTTGCGAAAGCTTAGAGAGCGAAGTCGTGTGTTTCAACCTCGTGGCCCTGGCCTCAGACGAAAATGCCTTCAGCTCTGGGGAGGGAACTGGTAAGGCTGTGCCTGCAGCGACACGTCTCTCCAGGGAAAACAGACCCGCGCGTGTGCCCTCGTGGGGCGGGGGCCTTTCACCCACCAGGATTCTGTTTGCCCCACACGTTCCTGTCCTCGGCACCAGCCGCAGGGCACTTTGCCTTGTTGCTCACCCCGTGGTCAAGACCTGGTCTGTGTGCTGGGGCCCCCCGCACCCCACTTCCCGGGCCCTCGGCGACCTTCGAGGGACTGGCAGGGTGATGGTTTGGGGGCCTGGGCAGTACTTGGGGTCACCGCAGAGTCCCTTTGTCCCCTGCTCACATGGATCTTGGAACGGATGGTGCGGGGCACGGGCGAGGCCTCTTCACGCTCTGCCACCCGACGTGTGTTTGTACAGACCACGCGTGTTCCGGTGATCACGCCGGCCGTGTCTCCCACTTTACCCCTCGTTCCTCGTCGAGATGGAGGCTTCTCACCTCTTTCCCTTTTTCCCGGTTAAAGACTTAGCAAGAATATGACTGATTTCCTGCAACGTAACTTCGTTTCTCGAGGACCTGGGCCCCCCTCCCCGTGGGGGCCGTGGAGGCGATTGGGTCCAGCCGGTTCTGTTTCTTCTTTTGTTACTGATAAGATAAGGTCTATTCGAATAAAAATTAAAAAGCAAAGCCAGAAAAATAAAAAGCCAGGGGCCCGGCTCAGCGGCGAGTGGGCTTGTCACGTATTAATTTTTCATTGCTGTGGAGAGTTGTACATACATAATCACTTGATTGCAGTGGGAGTTAGGGAGCTCCTATGGTGTCATTTGCATAAATCTTGTTAAGTCAATGGCAGTTAATGAAGTACAAATGAGCCCGGAGAAGGTGACATGCAAATCGTGGGTGGCAGATGGGAGGTCTGTTTGGGGGACGGCAGCTGTGTGCTCTCCTGCCTTTCTTTCCCTTCCGAGTTTTTTAATCTCTCTATTACGGTGCAGAGCCTCGGCCTCGGCCTCCTCCCCGGCCCCGGCCCCGGCCCCGCCCCTCCCCCGCAGGCTCTCCTGGCCCTGCTGGCCCCTCACTCAGCAAGAACAGACCGAGTGCCCTCGCCTCGCACTCAGCCACATACACGCGAGCGTGTTTGAAGTTCCAAAATCTTGAGCAGTGTGTCTTGCCACGCTGACACAATCGAAAAAAACATCTTTTTTTTTTTTTGGTAGAACAAAGGAAAAGAAAACTTACTAGATCTTTCAAGGCAGGATGTTGTCGTTGTGAGGAATTTCAGAGTGAAACTGAGATTTAAAAAGAAGAAATACTGTCTTAGCCTTAGTATGCTTCTGCTGTTCAAGTCTGCCCCTCACTACCCCAGACAGTGGCGGTCTTTATCCAGCCAGTCTTCCCCTCCCCCACTTCAGTTGGGCCGTCAGAGGTGGGATGCCCAGGGTCACTTAGGAATCGTAGATTCAGGAAGGGTCCAAGGGCATCTTGCAAATCAGGCTGCAGCAAAGACCCATCCCCGTCAGCGCAGACCCCCTCCGAAGGGCCCCCACAGGCCCGTCTCTCGGTTGTGGCTAGTGCGCCCCTTGCCTGGTGGTTTGTTTTTTAAGGGTTTAGGTGCTGGCAGGACTCAGCTTTCAGAGACTTGTGGGCACGACACTGCATCCGCTGACGGCCTTCAGAACGTATTTACTTCATCACCTGGTCGATGACTGAGAAACAAGTCTCCACTGACATTGAAGAAATTCAGGCAAAGAGGTGGGTGCAGGGAGACGTGAGCTGTGATGGCAGCTGCGACGGCCACTCGGGGGTCACCCACCCCGTTTGGTTCTTGCTCTGCCGAGTCACGCCAGGGCACACCTTCTGGGAACTTGGACCCACGAGTTCCTGCTGCGGACCTTACCTTGTGATGCTCCCTGATACACCAAAAGCACCAAGTGTCTTGGTGAGACTTTTTTCACATCTGAATTTTGACCTTGAACTCAGATGACATGGCCACCTCTAGAGCAGATGGTTAGCCAGTGCGAGTAGCAGTTTTTCAGTAGCCACCTGAAGCCACCAGAAAGCCCTTCCCCAGCCGTCAGGAGGAGCCAGCTGGTGTGGAGCCGTCCGGTAGCCCATTGCCATCGGGCCTGTGGACCGTCCTGAAGCGGCCGCGTTTTTGATTCTCAGGTGTCAGTTAAGTAGGAGGGACCTCTGTGTTAACCCCCGTGGCCAGCTGCGCACAGCCGCCCACCCGCCTCGTCGGGGACGGGCATGAGGCCGTGGACGGTGTGGCGTTGGCAGAATAAAGGCCACCTAGTGACACTCGCTTCAACGTCTCCGTCACGGAGGAAACAAACCCGAAGACCAAACAAACTTTGCAGGGATCCGAGGAGAAAGCCGCGGGAAGAGTGGCCTCTGCGGTCGCTACGCCCCCCGCGCCACGTCTGCAGACGCGTCCGCACGGTGGCACGCGCGACCACAGAGGAGTCAAGGTGAGCAGAAGGCGCCCTGGGAGCGCACTGTTCACCCACATGGCAGATCAGCTCTGCCGGGCATCGGGTGCCCGGTTAGTTGCCCAGGAGCAGGTAATTGGCAGACGCAGACCCCGGGGCCCTGAGGGCCCATTTACCTCGCTTGGGTGCACAGCTCCCCGAGAGTATCGTGTCCGGCCTGCTGCACGGTGCACACCAGACTCAGCCCATTACGATTGTTAATTTAACGGGTCAGGTGGGTGCATCACATGCTTTTAATTTGACTCCTCAGATATCTGTCATCAGCAAAACAATTCAGAACATCTGGATGCTACGTAGGAATTTACAGTCATCCGTCTCTGACCGGATAGCCCACACGCCCTCCGCCACCCCCGACCCTTGTGGCGCTGTAGGCCATGGCCACATGGTTTATACAAAATGCTTACGGAGACTGCATGAAACAAAGTATAAAATCCATCATTTAAATATAAAGCTGTGAAATAATTTGAAACATTGAAACGTGACGGCTGAGTGAAGATGATACAAAGTAACATATGCCCAAGCGTTTGCTAGCTTTATTTCCAGGAGCGGAAGTTCAGCTGAAGACTCACTGTGTCCTGAGTATCCGTGATCCAGGAGCTGGGACAATGTCCAACTAAGTGATGCATTTCGGCAGAATGTTCTTCCAGAGTTCAGCCATGATCACGAAACAATTCCCCGTGAGCTCAGAAATACAAAGTCCACGTACACAGGAGGGACGTTTCTCAGCGCTAACGTTGGCACGCGTCGCCACAATTAGTTTGTCTTGAATAAGACATTGGGTGTGGGCATAATTTCCTATCAGACTCAGTCCATAGTAGTCGCATGCTCATCCTGTGTATACGTGCCCTGGACCCTCTGCTGGGGGCGGTACAACCCGGGCCGGGCTCAGATGAGCCATGAAGACCCCAGCCTGCAGCCTCCAGTGCTGGTGGGTGAGGGTGGCAGTGGGGTGTGGTTAAAGGGCCCTCCCCAGGAGCTCAGGGACGTTGATTCTGCTGAGCTGACTGGGTGAGGGCCCGGGAGAGGGAGAGGGAGATGCGGGGCAATCCCGCTGGCCTCTGAGCTATGAGTGGGCCGTCACCAGAGGCTGGAAGGGGCAGAGGGAGCACAGCAGCGAGAAGGAGGGTGTGAGGAGGGGCATCTGGAAAGGCGGCTGTGCGCAGGTGCCAAGGGCTGTGGCTGCCCTTCGGACGAGTGTTAGGGGCGGCGATCCCATCGGCCGTGGGGAGACGGCCATACCTGTTTGCACGAGGCAGCGGTGTGAGGCCCAGGGCTCCAGGCCCAGGGGGCGGTGCCCGAGGCAGTGTCCCTGAGGGGTGGCCAGCACAGCTTTTTCCTTCCTGAGCGACTGTCGCCTGTCCCCTTCCTCGGCAGAGTGTTTCTTCCCTCTCTCGGGGTCTGTGACAGTGGCGGGTATGACCTGCCAGCGTTTATGGCCTAGCGCAGCGCCCGAGGCTGTGCTCCAGCTCTGGGTGGCATCCGCTCGCACTGTGAAATAGGACCTCTGCTGGTTCCCATTTCACAGGTGAGCAAAGAAAGGCTCAGGGAGGTGACCTGCCCAGCATCACACAGTGTGTCAGTCTGCTAGGGCGGCCATAGTACCACACGCTGGGGTGGCTTAAACAGAATTTGTTTCTTTGCTCGGTTTTGGAGGCTGGAGGTTCGAGGCGGAGCTGACGTCGGGGTTGGTTCCTGGGGGGCCTCACTTCCTGGCTCACAGACGGCTGCCTCTTGTGTCCTCACATGGCCTGTCCTCTGCGTTCACTCCCGGTGTCTGCTGTTCTTGTAAGGCCGCCAGTCAAACTGGATTAGGGCCCCACCCACATGACCTCATTGGACCCTAATTACCTCTTTAAGGGCCCTGTCTCCAAATACAGTCACTTTGGGGGTTAGAGCTTAAATATACAAACTTTGGGAGGACACAGTTCAGCCCAGAACACACAGCTGGCGAAGAATAGTAGAATGGGGACAGTTCAGGTCTGTGACCCCAGAGGCCACCTGTGACTTTCCATCTGCACGCCTTCTGCCATAGGCCTCTCTGGTGTTACTAGGTAAGGCCGCTTTCTTCTCATCGATGTGTCTGAGAATCGGAAGAACCTGCATTGCGAGGCTTCGTGCGTTGGGTAGGAAGCGTACAGTACTCGAAACTGTCCGATTTCAGGGTTTCAGCTCCAACCCTCCTACGCCCCACCAGACCGTGGCTGGAGCGCGTCGTTCTCTGCAGCAGCCCCTCCCCCTCGTGCGGTGTCAGGACACTTTACTCCCGGTCAAAGAAAAGCGAAGGCCAGTCCTCAGCCCCGGCGGCTTCCTTGGATCCTTTCCTGTGGGCAGATTACCTTAAACGGTCACGTCAGCTTAGTAAGACGACTTCATTTACTTCTCTGCCAACCTGTGACACCACTTAGGCCAGCCGCAGGTGGGGAGTCCGACGCCTGGGGAGGTTAAGTCGTTCGGCCAAGGCGGAGGTGCTACCTAGGGGCGGAGCTGGGGTTCAAGTCCTGGAGACCCTAGAACGTGCTCCTGGAACGGTCTTCCCCGTCTCGTTTGTTCCTGTGCGTACGACGACCGTCTTTTCTAAGGCAGACCGAAGTCGAGGGAGGGGTATGCTCTCCGCCTGGCGTCCCGGCACCACGCGGTGTGTGTGTGGCACTGTCCTTGACCACGTGTGCCGTCTGGCACTTGGCCCTGGTCCTCACGATCGCCCGTGTCAGGGTCACCGACAGGCCCGCGGGCCCAGGGGCTGACCGTGCAGCCAGGGCTGGCTCACGAGCAGTGCCCACCCTACCTGGGTACTCAGGGTCCCTTGGGGCTGCTGCCTCCGTTGCACAGGTACAGCTTCCGACGTCGGATGGCACGGGTCCCTTTATTCTGTGCTTATCACAATCCGCCCGTCTGAAGAGCCCACGTCAAATGCCTTCTGTTCCTGGAAAGCTTACCCCGTCCCCGAGGAGATGGGGTGTCCTCCGCCTCCTCCCTGCCTGACGCGTCATCGGGGCTCGGGCTCCTGCTGCCATCTCCCCTGACGTGTGGCCGTGAGCGTCCTCCACACGACTCCTTGCCCACGTGCCTCCGAACAGTGCCTGCTCAGGTGGCTCCGCTCCCGCGGGGCCTACAGGGTGGGTTGGGAAGGCGGGCGACAGTGTCAAGTGTTTTCCCTTTTCCCAAAACAAACTTTGTGCTTGTTTTACATACACACACATCACATAACATACACACCACACACACCATACACACCACACACACCATATACACAATACACAAACACACACATGCACAAACACATGCGACACTAAGAACACACACAACACACACACACAATGCACAACACATGCCACACAAACAACACACATAACACAAACCTAGCACACACAACCACAACACATACTAAAACCACACACAACTACCTGTACAGCACACAATACATGCTGCATAAACAACACACCTGACCATGACCTTTGCCTGATCTATGTTGCTAAGCCTGCATATTTGCTTGTCCTTTCGACCTGCCTGAATCCTGTGCCACATACTCGTTGCAGTAGGCCTGCCCTGGAGCTGACAAATTGGCCTGCACCTGGAACCTGTCCTAAGACCACCTACCTGCCCCTGGGCCGCCGCATGCCTGTGCCACCTTTTCCCTAAATGCCTAGACCAGCGCACGCGCACCTGTGCAGCCGCACGTGGACGCAGGCGCGCACCGACGTATTTATTATGACGCAGCCGTGATCATGCCCTGAATACGCACACCGACGCATGTAAACCTGGACCACACAAACGCCTGCGTTACATTAATGGGATGCCTTGCCTGGACCGCATGACCTGACGCCTGAACCTGATCGCAGACCGCCGCGCACGTGGACCGCCACCAGACTATACCGGAGCCTGGAATGACATGCCTGACGCAGCGGCGGACGCGGCCTGCCTGACGTAACGCAATGCCTGGGGCAATGCCTGGATCACGCACGCATGACCTGCCTCGCCTGAATACGCCTGGTCCTGGACGCAGTACAACCCCGTACGCCGCGCAATGCGGATACACCTGACGCGCATGACAACATAAGAATATGACACACACATGTATTTGAGAGGTTGCCCTCTATATTAAGTTATATTTTAAGATAAAGAACATTTTTTAATTCAACATCCTCTAAATTGACCTCTGTTTCCTGTACTGCGTAAGGTACTCTAGATGAAACACAGAGATCTTTTAATCATCAAAGAATGAAACCTGCCAGTCACCGAAACCATTTCAGAAAACTGGTTTCTTCTAAAACTTCTCTGCTATTTTTCAATATTCATGCAGAAGAAATGTCATCTACACAAATGTTTTCACTGTGTAATTTTATTTATAAGAATTATGTATGTCAAACCCTCAGATTTTAGTAACCCTGGACTGTTTTCATAATTGCCCATTTTTACCCCATTTTTTTTATTTAATCCATATCAGCCACAGTTTTCATGTAATTATCACTAAAAAAAAAAAGTTTATCGTCAAGAAGTCCTGTAAAAAAAAAAACGTTGTTAATATGCATAAAAATTAATTCTGTAGAAAAGTGTGAATATACCAGGTAAACACACGAGTGGGCACATGAGTAAGATAGACGAGATTGGAAATAAGAATCAGAAGAAGCAAATACACGTGGACGCATATCTGGCCTTCCTTTGTTCATACTTAAAGTACTGGAAATTTAAAACAATGCGAAGAAGCGATTTTATACTTAGGTTTATAATTAACAAGAGATGATAAAATCCTACTCTTAACTAAAATTAGGAGAAAACAGTTTAGAAGGGCATTGTGGTGTCACTAAAGGCTGGCCCAGCCCTCTCGGAGGACACGCAGCGGCACATGAAAGACAAAAACTTTTATGCACTTTGTCCCAATGATCTCTCTCCTAGAAATTTATCCCAAGGGAATGATTCTTTAAGAGATAAAGGAAAAGCCTTAAGTGTACAAAGAAGTTCATAGCAGAGTTATTTGTCATAATAAAACCCCAGAACTACAAATGTCCAACAAGCAAGGAGTTAAATTAGCGACTGCCAAATAGTCCTAGGGCAGACATCCACTAAAATGGCCACTTGGAAGCCTTCTAGAGGTGTGAAAAGGGTTTATAGAATAATAAATGAAAGCACAAAACAGTGTTTATCATCATTAGAGCATGAAAATATGTGTTCGTTTGGTTTAAAATCGGATGAATAGGAATGCGAGCGAGCGAACCAGGGTGGGTTAATGGGGAGCTTTAAAATTTCTAATTGTTGTTGTCAAATGATTCTAAGCTTGAAGAGGATTTGCAGTTCCCATATACCCTCCCCCGGCGTCCCCTGATGCTAGCAGCCGTAAGCGTGGTGCAGTGACCAAACCAGGGGGTGGACGGTGGTGCAGCTCGGAAACGCATCTGCAGACCCCACCCCGCTTCCGCCTGGGGGTGCAGCCCAGGTCCCCTGCTGGCGTTCAGGTGCTTTATCGGCTCGGTCACCTCCACTCTGAGACGGTGCCATGGTCTCCATACCTTCCTGGCCTTGACACCGTTGAAGACCTGTTCGGTGCCTCTCAATCCGCATCATCTGATGTTGCCTCTTGACTAGACTGAGGTTATGCGTCTTGGGCAGGAACACCCCGGAAGCATTGTGTCCCTCTCGGAGCCCTCGGCAGGGGGCACATGATATCCACACCGTCGTCTTATTGGACGTGAACCTTGGTCATTTGCTTGGGGTGGCGTCTGCTGTGTTTCTCCATCGGAATTTGTCGTTTTTCCCTTCCGTGAAGATGCTGATGAGTATCTGGGGCAGATGCTTTGACTCTGTGCTGTATATTACATAAGAACGTTTTTAATGATATACATTGTATTCAATATCATGTAGGTTTCTTAAAGTGAAGACAGTTTCCATTGGACAGATGTGCGTAGTCTTGAATGAGGCGCCTGGGCGCTGTGTGCACGCACGCGCGTCTGTGCGTGAGTGTGCGCAGAGCGAAGCTCATTTTTCCTCCATTTATACTGAGTGCATTGGAAATTTAAATACCATGAAATGCCACTTCTGATCAAGGGAATTTCAAGAGCTGCTGCTTTACGTAAAGTAGCGCATTTAAGCACTTCCCGGCCTTTTGATACAGCATCATGTGCAACTCAAAAATATTTCCTAGCCCAAGAGAAACGACAACTCACAGTATTTCAGTGTTATTTTTTTTTTCCCAGTCTTCATTGATTTCTCTTCTGAAAACAGGCACACGCTTGTTCAGCCTCTCTCTGTTGGAGGGAAGGGACAGGTGGGGACAGTTCTGAAACTTGCTGGACCTCTCTGGGGAGGCGCTGGAGGCGCTGGGGTGAGGGGCGGCTGAGTGTCGGCAGTGCGGGTGGGCCCGGGGCGGTAGATCTGGAGAGAATGGGTGGCAGTTCGCAAACTCAAGGGTGACCAGAAGCCGTGGGCCTGGGAGGGTGGGCACACGGTATTTTCTCAACAAACCCTAGGAACAGTTAATAGCTATCGATGTCTTTCATTTGAAAGCGCGTCAGCATGTTTGTCAAACAGCGGATGGGCTTTGAGTGCCACCGTGGCACGGGTATACCCTACGGCGTGTCAGCAGGAAAGGTTCGGAGGGCCCTGCCTGCGCCGAAAATGCTGTTGGGTTAGTCTTGAGATCTTTTTTTTTTTTTTTGTGCACGAAAATTAAAATTTTACTACTCAGAAGTTTATATTTTCTAAGTAATCTATCTCAGAGAAGAATGAAGAATGAATACGTGTATATACTTACGGAATATTGGCATGTTGTAATTCTGTACATGAACGATGAGACTTATTTTTCCCTGTGATCTTCTCATTTTTCCCCAAATAAGCAGGTACTCTCCTGTGTCCATTATGGAGTCACAGGGCCCTGGCACAAAACATGCTGTTTTTAAAGCCAGAAGGGACCCTCACTTTCCATATAGAGAAACTGAGTCCCAGGAAGGTTCGTGACTTGGCTCAGGGTCACGTGTCGTTTATCATGTGCTATATTTAAGGCGGGACCCTCCTTTTTTTACTCTGACCCTCTTTCCACCATTAACGTCGAGGTCGCGGGCATTTTCTTCTTCCTTGGACTTCATGAAAAGTAGAAATAACTAATAATGTTTGAAGATAATTTTGATTGTATTGTAACCGGACTTTTTTT
Source organism: Pteropus medius (assembly GCF_902729225.1). Taxonomy (NCBI): domain Eukaryota; kingdom Metazoa; phylum Chordata; class Mammalia; order Chiroptera; family Pteropodidae; genus Pteropus; species Pteropus medius. Next base: position 1,286,168 of record NW_024342466.1, read on the forward strand.
CCCTAAGTGAAATCCTGGTTACCAAATGAGGAAGAGAATAAATAGGAACCATTACATTTGAGAAGATGGGGTTCGTAAGGTGAAGAACCTGTTCTGTGCGTCCCTCGGCAGCCCCGGGTGGCTTCGTGACATCATATTTTCCATTTTAGAGACAGGAAGCTCGGGCTCTGATTGCGTGAATTCGTAAAGCCAGTAAGAGGCAAAGACGAGATTCAAACCCAAGTCTTCCAATTCCCCAAAACCCATGTTCGTCACCTTACCCACTGCCGAGCTTCCAACGCAGGCACGGCACCACCCCCGGGCACTGCTCACAGCAGACGAGCAGCCTCCATAGCTCCAGTGCCGAGGGGTCTTCGGTTGGTGGCATCCGCGCTCCGTGGCGCAGCCAGACCTCCTGCAAGATCTCCTTCCCCGTAATGCAGGAGCCTCTCTCAGGATAGTCCACAGCAGTTGTTTGTAATTGGAGTATCTGGAATTCACTGTGGTTTTAATTAGTTGATTACTAGTTCTTTAAAATGTACTATACTCACTGTGGGTCTTGCAAATTGGTAACTGGTAGCTACCAGTATAATTAAATCTTTCAGAGCACTTGGCTGCAGTAGCACTGAACTGTGAAGAAATAATGTTGTATAGCCAATCAAAAAGAGATCCTTGTAAACTCATTTACAGCGGCTGTGTGCGTTAGGGCCATCATAGAGATGCTTATTGCAGGAGAAATTAAAGGTACAATTTTGTGCTAAGAGGCAATGTAGAAATTAGGTTCTGAATTACTTGTTAATTGATTTGGTGATTCCCTCGGGTCCGCATGCCCCTTTTTACCCGCCTTTTTCGTTGCCGCGTTCAGTTAACAGTGACTATTCCCCGAGCAATAGAAAATATTGTTCGCACTTAGATTAGAAATGTCCTGACGTCAGACGGCCCCGTTGATGTTCGCAGAACCAAAAAATATCGCTCTGTCTGCCTGAAATGCAGCAGGCACAGCGCCGCTTTACGTGGACTCATCAAGGTGATCAGTGCGTTCGCGGGGCCGGATAATTTTAGCCAAAGGAAAGCGCGGTTCCGGGTCTCGTGCTTGAGAGAGGTTCCCCGATTTTTTTCCCCTAATGGAAACCCTCCCCATTATCAGCAGAGAAAGAGATTCGGTAGGTTTGATTCATGAAAGTCTTTTCTCATTGTTTGCCATTCAGCAAGAAGAATTCTGTGAGCGACCGTTTGCAGAAACGTGCCGATTGCTCCTAGAAATGGTATTAGAGGAAAACGAGGCCGAGCTCTCGGTGTCGCGATGGCGTGCGGCCAGCAGCCCGGTGGACCGGGACTGGCGGGAGAGCCTCTGGGCTCCGCGTCCCCGTCCCTTCCCGCTCACCGCCACGGGAGCCGGCGCGGGGATGATGCACGGGTGTGTGCCGCTGGCCGGGGAGCGGAAACCGTTGTCCTTTAGGATTTTCGGCAGGAGAACCGACGGCCCTTTGGACAGCTAGCTGCCTGTGTGGTGGCCTCAGTGAGCATTGCAAAGCACATATTCTTAGTAGCTCGTGGACTGTGCTCGTGGCCCCCAAAAGCAATATATAAAAAACTTTCTGAAAAATACCATTACATGAGTTTTAAGTTGGTCTGTTAGGTTTCCTGTCGCCCTCCCCCACGATCACCTGCATGTCTAAATATCATCGTGCTTGTGCTGCATTTAGGGGAATTGATGTTTATTTCAATGTTAACTTAAAAAAAATGTGATACTTTATTTCCCGATAGGGGAAGCAGGAAATGTTTGCATTTAGCATGGTCTCTATGAAAAAGTATGAGGTGGTGGCGAGAACCGCTTCTTTATAGACTTGACACAATTGTTCACCTGTTTACCAAGTTAAGTATGTTCGTATGTTGCTCAGTACGTAGTGAAAAATAATGTTTAATCTGAAACGCAGAAGCTGGGCCAACTCTAGGCACCCGGGGACAGGGGAGCATTCCACAGTATGCTGACACGGTGACCTGGCCAGCCAGGCGGCTCCAGCAGACGGAGAAGGGACCCTCTGTGGGTTCCTCACTCCCGCTAGGTTCCTTCCAGATGGCATTGCTGGCGTTTTCCTCACTGACAGCATTTCGTGGGGACCCGCGAGGCCTCTGTCTGCTGTGAGACATGTCCAGCGGCCATGGCGTCTGACCAAGGCTGAAAGAGCGCCGTGCCTCACGTGGCATCGCCACACGCTCTGCGTTAATTATTTATGATCCGCCTGCACCGCTCCCTCCCTCTTTCTGTATTTTCAATGTTCACTCACAGAACACTATCCTGGAAGTGTCTTCCCAGAAGTTCCTGTAGCGCTGTCCTCTGCCAGTCCAGGTGAGTCAGGACCCAGGTCGAGCTTCCCCCAGTAGCAGAGGGTTTCTCGTGCCTGCCCCTCTGGTCACTCGCCCCGAATGAGTCAGATCAGCGAGTCCACCTTCAGTTTTCAGCTGGAGAGTCAGCACCGAGTGCCGTCGCCGAGCTCGGGGAGGGGCGGAGGAGGTGGGCTCGATGTCCCTGGGCGGGTGTCCAGTCTCGGCTGGCGCTTCTCCCTGATTGCAGAGGACAGGAACTGTGTCCCCTTGAGGGATTAGAAGAACACAGCTGGAAACATTTTATTTTAAAAATATCCGTGCTTCATCTGCTTCATAAGCACATCTTGTGTTTGAATATGTTTTGTTTTATTTGTCAGTGAAATTACCGGTCGTGTGTCTCCAAATGTTTGAGCGAGGTTGGCCTCTGCCGAGACTCACCTTGCACGCGCTGCGGTCCTGAGCGTGTGAGCGCTTTGTGACCCCCTGTGACCAGAGGGTGTGTCTCCTGGCACACAAGGCTGGGGGTTCTGGAGCACGAGGTGACAGCTGGCAGTGAAGCTCCAAGGTGGTGACTATTTCTCCATGATGTTTCTCATGTTATTTCTGCACTTTTTAATGACTATTTCTGCTAATACCTGTACTAATAATTTTTAATGGTTCGCATTGAGCAGGTGACATTTTGATACATTAATGAGCCTCATCAATGACTTTTAGACGTTCTTTAGCGTGCAGGATACTTGGCCGGGGCCCTGAAGGAGGGGGAGAGGGGCAGGGCCAGAGCCGCGAGTCGTCCCCCTGTGCTCTGCGAGCAGTAAATAGTGTCACGCTGGCTGCGAGAGTAATGTCCCTCACTAAATCACGTCACGGCACTGGATTACACTTCCAAGGTTTGTCGTGGAGGCTGTCCCGTAAAAGTCGTTTGCCTGTCTCAAGTGACACGTCGGAATGGTTGAGAAGCGCACACCGCACATAGGGAGGAGTGGCACTTCACGGTCGCTCTGGCCCACGCCGGCCCACGCGGGGCCAGCCGGGGACGTGCTCGTGCGGGTCAGAGGAGAGACCATCAAGAGAAGCTGCCGGGGACCGAAAATGCCGGAGGTTTGGAGGGAGGCGGCCTGGCGCGATTGCTGCCAGCTGCCCGCGGCCTCGGGACTGACGCTCGCCCAGGCCACGGTGGGTCCTGGTGACCCAAGCCCGAAGTGGCTCGTTTTCACAGAATTAAGACAAATGTGGGTGGCGATCCTGAACTTTGCCTTTCTGGGGACGTGTTTTTTGATTCGTGCTCAGGTTTCTGGGAAATAATGCGTGGAGGAGGAAGTCTGGGCAACAGCGGCCTGACAGCTGACCGATGTCCAGTGCTGCTGTGTGCCGGCCCACTCCAGCCTGAACCCCACGAAGTCGGGGATTTTGTTGATCTCTCCGGTATGTCTCAAGCCCCTTGAGCAGTGGGCTCTCGGTACATGTGTGCTGGAAGCAGGAAGCTCAGTTCTCACAAGCACCTTGTGGGGATGACAGCGTTGTCCCCATTCCACAGACGGAGCGAGTGCTCAGGGAAGTTAAGCCGCCTGCTCGGTGTCACACAGCTTGGAACTGATAACGCCGAGGCTCAAGCGTGACGTGGGATTTCACGGGAGTCAGCGTTTGTTCTGGAGGAACCCAGGGAGGCCCAGCGAGGAGCGGCCCGCTGGAGTAGGAGCCTCAGATGGTGACCTTCTGGGGCTGGAAGGCTGGAGAACGGTCTGGGGCAGAACTCAGGCTCAAGTTTGCTTTGACAGCGTGTCACTCTGCGAGTGGAAGGCCAAGGAGAGGATTCTGGGAGCTGTCCATCACCCAGCATTTCCCAGTGTGCATTCCAAGACCGTCAAGCCTACGTATTGCTTAGGTATCACCAGATGTCACTAGGTGGCAAATCGGGGACGTGCTGGGCCACGCAAGGATCAGCAGGCGTCTTTTTTCGGGTCTCATGGCACCTTCACTGTTCTGTGTGATGGAAGCTCCAGGAGAGAGCATCCTACTTCGCGAGAGATCTGTGGGGCGCTGCCACCTTAGTTTGGGGGTCAGGTGTCATTGTCTTCAGCTGCACTGTCGTGGACCGGCGTGTGGAGTGGGAGCTAAGGCAACGCCATCCTCTGCCAGTCCTGCAGTCGTTCGGTGTCCGGGACGCGGGGTGGGCAGGGGGCGGTGCCAGGACTTTCTCTGCGGCCTGAGTTCCGGGGCGTCGCTGTGCCACGCGGCTTGAAGCAGAGTCTGGCCGTCCTCGGCTCATAGTGTCCAGGCCCCGCCGCCCCCTGCGGCGCCCCTGCTCCTGGCCTGGCTGTCACTGGTGGTGCATTTTATTTCCTGGAGAGAGCGAGTGGATCACCGTGACCTTCCTCAATGCCATTTATTGGTCAAGGATCTATTTTCTTCGTGTCTGTTCTGTCGTGGAGGCAGCGGTGGCCTGTCTGTCATCTTGATTCCAAAGGCGGAAGTCTTTTCCGGGTGGAGATGCCGTGCTGCGTTAACCAAGGGTGGACTTCACGCCGACTCTGAGACCTCGTGAGCAGGGAAGGGCCACAGTGGGCTCGAGTTTAATGGTGGCCCAGCCGGTGTTTGATTGCCCCTGGAGGATTCATTAACACTCCATCCAGGTAGACCCAGTTTTGCAGGTTTCCTGCCTTTCTGAGAAAATTAATCATGGCCTTAGCTTCTTATATATTGTAAAGACTCTTTTTTAAATGTTGATGACAAACGCTTTTTAGTTTCTCTGACTGTGTTTCTGCATCTCTTTGCGGGACTCTCCCGATGTAGGAGAGTTTGGTGGTAGCGTGAGGTGCCGTGTCCTTGCACCGAGTAGTCACCTTGCACCGGGCCGTGCGGTGAACGTGGGTGCACTGGGCGGAGGGCGTCCCATGGGCCCAGAGGCCTATGCAGTGCAGCGGGCGGGAGCTGGGAGACCCTCTTGCAGGAGGGCAGGCAGGAGGAAGGACAGTGGGGAGTGGGGTGGGGTGGGCAGAGGGGCTTCAGGAAGTGACAGCTGGCTTACAGTGACAGGCACACCTGGGCACGTTCTCTGCAAACGCCAGGAACAAAGACGGGGCACAGGGCTGCGTGAAGGCGAGCCTGGACGGCCGGCGGAGTGCTCCCCAGTTTCGAGGACAGAGGCGGAGGGCCCAGTGATCGGACCCCGGAAGGAGCGGTGGGAACAGCGAGGAGGCCCACGGGCCACGCGGACCTAGAAGGACACGGCTCTGGAGAAGTTCTTGATGACACCTGGTGGGCAGGACTGGAGTTGGCCATTTTGGTAGCGGTGACAGCTCAGTTTGCTTATTATAAATCGATGGTATTTAACACAGTCACGTAATTACTTAGTGGTCTGGATTTTTCTTTATGCTTTGGTAATCTCTACAAGGAACGTAGCTTTGCCTCTCCTCAAACCAGAGCCGCCCCGGTGAGTGTTCTGATCGGAAGGTCCGTCGAACCAGTCACATCCATTCCTTGTCCTCTCAAAGTGGTCATTTCCGTCAACATCAGTAATTCAGAAAGCCACTGATGAGGAGTGCCCTTTCTTCGGGGACCTTTACAGTCCAGAAGCTGTTATGCTGAAAGTTCTTTGTAAAGGACTTGAGGGGGCACGGGGACTGGGGATTCGTTTGTGGAGAGGCACCATATTGTGACAAGGGTTCAGGTTGCTAGACACGCCCAGGAAGGGCCACTGTCCCCTGGCGAGCTCACCCTAGCTCAACAAGCTGCCTCCAATGACTTACCTCCCAGCAGGTGTTCAAGGCATTGACAAAATGTTGCCTCCTGGAATTGTTCAGTCACTTAGATCAGCGGTCCCCATCCTTTGTGGCACCAAGGACCAGTCCGGTGTCTCTGTGAGAATCTAATGCCTGATGGTCTGGGTGGAGCTGAGGCGGTGATGCTGGCTCTGGGGAGCGGGGGCAGATACAGATGAAGCTTGGCTCACTCGCCCGCCGCTCACCTCCTGCTGTGCAGCGCAGTTCCTGACAGGACACGGACCGGTACCGGTCCACAATCTGGGGGTTGGGGACCCCTGGTTTAGCTTACGTTGAATGCTATTAACAGTCTCATTCTCGTCAGATACACTGCTGGTGAGCCCAGCAGTCAGTCCTTAGCTGTCCACAGCTGACACGTGGGACTCTATGCGATGCCGGCAGGGGGTTTGTACCCTCGGCCGTGATCCCCGCTGGGTGAGCCCATGGCCCCGGAGCAGCCCCAGGACCCTCGGTGGTGCTGGCACCTCTTGGCTGCCTCTTGGTGATTAAAGCTGTCGCGATCACACCTGGACTCTGATCAGCTGGATCCTGAGCATCTCGCTCTTCCTCCTCCTCCTTCGTCAGTCAGTTTTCCTTCATGGAGCAGTTTTAGATTCACAGCAAAATGAAGCAGAAAGTTCCAGCGTGTACCCCGCTCCCCACGCGTGCACAGCCAGCCCCACCGACGACATCCTGCACCATGTGGTACATTTGTTACAGTCGGTGAACCCAGATCGACACATCATTATCACCCAAATTCACAGTGCACCTTAGCGCTCTCTGTAGGTGTCGTGCAGTCTGTGGGTTTGGGTAGATGTCTGGTGACATGTATCCCCCGTGACAGTGTCGTAGCGACGAGCTGCGCGGCCTCTGTGTTCCCCGCTTTAACCCTCCCTCCCCCCAACCCCCGGCCACCGCGGATCTTGCTGTTGTCTCTCTCCTCCTGCCTTTTCCAGGACGTCACGTAGTTGGAATCACATGAGGTCTGGCCTTTCCAGACTCACTTCTGTCACTCAGTGGTTTGCACTTGCCGTTCCTCCACGTCTCTTAAGGACTTAATAGTTCACGTCCTTTTGTCACTGAATAACATCCCACTGTCTAGACGGACCTTCGTCCACCTGCTCAAGGACATCCCGATCGCTCTGACTTGCGGCGTTTTGAATGAAGCCGCTGTAAACATTTCTGTGCGGATTTTCGCGTGCACATAAATTTTCAGTTTATTTGGGTAAATTCCAGGAAGCGTGACTGCTGGACTGGATGGTAAGAACGTTTTCAGTTTCAGCAGAAACTGCCAAACCACCTTCTGCAGTGGCTGCATCGTTTTGCTTTCCACTGACAGCAAATGAGAGTTCCCGTGGCTCCACGTCCTTGCCAGCACGTGACGGGGTCAGTGCGTCCGATTCTGGCCATTCTAATGGGTGTATCTTGTTTTCATTTGCAATTCCTTAATGACCTACGATGCTGAGCGTCTTTTCATGTCTTTATTTGCCATCCGTAGATCTTCGGTGAGGTTTCTGCTCAGATCTACTCATTTTCTAATTTGGTCGTTTCCTTATTGTTGATTTTACGAGTTCTTCGTATGTTTTGGATAAGATGCCTTTATCAGATGTGTCTTTTGCAAATATTTTCTCCCGGTCTGGGGATGTCTTCTCATTGTCTCGATCACGTCCTTCGGCATCTGTCATGCCATTGTTAAGATGCCCTTTCTCTTTAGTCTTGGGCGTATTTGGTCAGCCTGTAATGTTTCATCAGCATTTTCCTTACATTTCGGTAGAATTCCTGCATGCATTTCAACCATTGTATGCTGTATGTAAAAGCGTCCTCAAAATCATTACGTAATTGCTCAGAAGCCTGTATAATTCTTACGAGAACCTTATACATTGTATTAAATTTAGAATGAGTGAAACATTTTATACATTATTTATTGTAGACATTCTAAACTTAATTCCAGTCAATGAGCGTTCAGGAACGTGTGAAGTTCTTAGGAGTCCTGTCTCCCTGTCCTGTGTCGGTGTCGACATCTGTGATTATCAGCCCGGGGGGGGGGGGAGTGACTTCGCGTCTTTGCTCCTGTGTTTTTGGGCTGGGGTGACCACGTGCAGACCAAGCCCGCTGAGCCTTGGAGGAGAGTATCAACCCCCTGCATAGGAGGCCCGGTGGGTCTCGGATCAGAAGCTGCCCTCTCCACAAAGCAGTGAGCGCCCTCCCTGCCCCAGCGCTGACCCGGGGCCCGGACCTCCTGTGGCTTTGCGATCATGTCACATCTAACTCCCAGGGCACTTCCTTCATCTCCAGAAGCCCAGGCTGGAGGGGTTGATGGACTAAGGACCATAGCAGCAGAGAACAAGGGAGCCAGAGAGCCGGGGGAGGATGCACGGCTGCTGCAGGCCCGAGGGAAGTCAGCCTGAGCTGCTGCAGGACACCCGGCCTGCAGCCAGGGTGAGGGCGTGGGCAGGCGCGTGGCGTGGGGCTGGCTGAGAGGAGGGATGTACAGGCGGGGGTGCGGGCGGCTGCCTGGCAGGACTTGAGGTTTAAGGAAGACCAGGGGTGCCATGGGGATGGGGCGGGGAGGAGAGGCTCCCCTCCGCATGGGGGGGGGAGCCGCAGACGGCCAGAATGGGGTGGAAGGAAGGGGCTGGATGGAATTGTTCTGTAAACTACAAAACAAAAACAAAAACAAAAAAGTACATGTTCGTTGTAGCGAAATTAGGAAAAAAGCAAGAAAAAGTCAGCAGCCATGAGGCTACCACTCTGAGGTAACAGCAACTGCATTTCCCAGGCTCCCTGTTCCGGTTCCCTGTCTCTGGCTCCCTTTTCTAACCCAGCCCCGCCTCCCCGCGGCCCCCCTCGCTCCCCATCCCCTGCGCTCATACTCTCCGGCCCCCTCAGCACCTGTGTCGCCCTGGCTGGTCCCACTGCTCTGGGTTTCATGAAAGAAGAAATCTCGACTCTTAGTTACCGTTAATGTCATAACAGGTTTTCCTTAGATACTTCTTGGATGGATGGATGGATGGATGGATGGATGGATGGATGGATGGATGGAAAAATGGCTACTGTGTCTTTAAATATACTTCTAAAGCAGGATCACACGGCACAGGCCATTTGGGACCTGCTTCTAGTACTAGCCTCGAGCCTCGGAGGCGTTGTCCAAGCGTCGTCCGCACAGGTGCATTTGAAGCCCTGGTTTCTGTCTCTGGGGCCAAAAGCGGGTGGTGACACCCAGAGCACATCTTAGGCTCCTTCTTCCCCATTTCCCACGGTTAAGTTTCTAGCAATAGATTTGCTTAGTCAAAGGGCATAAAAATTTTAAGGCTTAAAGTATATATTTCTAAGTTTGTTTGTTTTTTTTTAAATATATGAATTTACTCTTCACAAGTGCTCTTTCTACTTTATCGTACGTTTGGGTGTTTTGTATGTGTGTGCGTACACATACACATATGTGTATGTTTTTTAATTTTAGTTTTATAGATTTGAATTGCGTCCTATTGTTTTAAAAACATAAACTGCCTTTATTTATTAGCAGTTTTAAAATATACTTTTATTGGCTACTTGCACGTTTTGCGTGACGTGCCTGTTTAAGGATGGCTCATTATCACATCTCCGTCCCCGGCCCGTTAGCCTCATTATCAACTGTATCAGCCGTCTGCTTTTATGTACGTTGCACAGTTTCCTTTATTATTATTATTATTATTTACGCCTACAGCACCGGGTCTTCCTAGGGGGTCTCCCATCCAAGTACTGGCCAGGCCCGACCCTGCTTAGCTTCCGCGATCAGACATCGGGCTTGTTCAGGGTGGCACGGCCGTAGACCATTGATGGTGGCTCCACGGGGTGTGAACCCAGGACCTTCTGTATGTAAAGCAAACGTGCTAACCACTATACTATGGAGCCACATCCTGCGTTATCTTTAGTTACCTTTTCATTTCAATGTCATTTTTGGCATCGAGAAGTTTCAAAAATGTTGTCGCTAGATCTCATTCATCTTGTTTCTCCTCCTCTGCTAATTATGCCTTAAAGGCCCCCGTCCCCAAGTCCCCTCTAACGTCTTCCTTTTAGTGGTTAGCTGTTCGATTTCTCCAGATGCCTGACCTTTCGTGGGTTGGTGAGTTTATCCGTCCCCCCTGGTCGGAATGCCACCCCTGCATGTTCCGTCAACGGCAGTGTCCCCTCCCGTTACTGCTGCAGGCTTTGAACATCCGGCGGGAGAGGCCCCTCAGGAGGGGAGGCTCTTGTAGGGGGAGGGGAGGAGTGGTTTGCTGTGGACATGGGGGCGTGAAGCCGGTGTGGCCCCCCATTCCTGCCTTCTGTCCCCAAGGAATGGGAGGCGGCGGTCGCCGGGGAAGCCGTCAGTGTCCAAGGGGGCGAGGTGAAGAGCGCGGTCGGTCGAGAATGTCAGATGCCAGGAGCCCTGAGCCGGCCGGGTGCCGGCGCCAGTCTGGGTCTGCTTACGCCGTCTGCTGGTCCTTGCGGCCTGCGGCGGGGCGAAACCCACGCAGCCCACACGGAGGCGGCGGCGCTTGCCAGGGTTCCCCTGCTCATAAGCCCTGGGCCAGGCCGCCCGAGGGGGCAGCGGGGAGGCCCGTGGTGCTGACCTCCACCGGGTCCGGAGCACGGGAGGCCCGCTGATGCCGGGCGGTGAGGCTGCACGAGGCGGCTTTAAGCCCAGGTGACCGCGTCGGCGACATGGGTCTTGCGTCACACTTTCGTGTGCGTTTACCCTGCCGGCGTGTAATCGGACCAGGCCACGCCGCAGCCTCGCTTGGCCGTGTCCCTGTGCTGTGACGGTTACGGACGTCCCCACAAAGCTTTACCAGCTGCTTCGACACCAGCTGTTTCAGACCTCGTTGGCCCCGACGCCTGGAGAGAACTACTGCGTGTGACCCAGTCTGTGCACGCGTGTGCGCACAGGGACACGGGCGCGCGCCATCAAAGTGAAAGTGCTCTGCAGTGGCGCTTCTTAGGTGCATTGTACCCGTTCTATTCTCGTCTGTGCTGTGTTTTTAAAAGTGCTCGTTACAGCGCACGAAAACCATCTCTCCGCCCGCTGACTGACAGACACGATTCACCTTCTGTCCAGCTGCGTCCCAGAGGCCACTGTCTGCTGCTAACTCACACCCAGGTTAGCCCGCAGCCCGGGTGCCCTGGGGCGGCCTGGCCAGGCACTCCCACTGAGACCCACTGTCCCGGTGACCCCAGACGTGGCTGCAGAGCTGGTCGGCCTGGCTGGGCATCCCCAGGAGGGCCGGTCCCCACATTCCTCCAGGCCAAACCCCATGTTACAACTCCTAATTCACACATTCTGTGCCTGCCTTGAGAAACCTTTTACCTGGGATGCCAGTTTTGGGGGCGCAGCCCGCTGGAGTTGGCATTCATTTTCTCCAAGTATTCGTTTTGCAGACTTTTATGAAGGCGGTCCCCACGAGAGGATAGGAAAATGCCATTTAAATATAAGGTCACCCCAGAATGGAAGCTCTGAGGTCATGCTGGTGGGTGGCGAGGAGGCCGGTGAAGGGAGGTCCACTCTCGGGGACTTGGGTAGAAGGCTTGGGTGGGCTGCGGGGCAGGGTGTGGCCCGTGGGGATCACTGAGTGAGCTGCCGACTCTGGTCACAGCACCTTTGGGGTCACCCGCGTGACCTGGCCAGAGTGTTTGATGCATTAATTGTGGTGAATAGTAATGACTTTCAGAAACTAGATCAGGGCGACACTCACTCAAAACCTGGGTGTCGCCCCTCCTCCCATGTCCCCAGCCCAGCCAGCCTCCACCAGAAGCGCCCCCCACATCCATCCTCAGCCCTTCTCCTCCTTCCCCTTCTCCCTGATCATGGACAGCCTCCCTGGAGGACAGCCAGCCCCCCACCCCCCAAGAGTTCCCCCTCCACCCGCGTCCCACACCGAGGACAAAGGTTGCTTCTGAAAGTGCCTGTTAGCTTCTGTCACCCCTTAGCTGAGACTCTTCAGCAGCTTCCCGCCGCCTGCACCAAGACGCCCAAAGCCCCTGGCGGGCCCAGGCGTCCTCCTCTGTCGTGCATTCCGCTCCGGTTCCAGACAGCTTCCGGTAGCTCCAGCACCCCCAGCCCCCCCTGCAGCTTCTCGTTTTGCAAATGTCCTGTGTGTCTGGTGCCTCCCCAGCTGCCACAGGGAGGGCTTCGGCTTGTAGTGTGTCCCTTCTTCCTCCACCCTCGCTGTCTCATAAACTCCACCTTCAGATGCTGCTCACACAAGCCCTGCTCCTTCGAAGCCTTCCGAAAGAGTCGCTAAGCCACCACGTCTCAGGAAGACAAAGGAGGTGGCTGAGGACTGCCAGCCGGTGGCCACAGAGGCCCTGGCTGTCACTGCGATTATTAATACATTGTAAAGACATTTTGGGGATTCCGCCATATTTTGTGTGGTTGCCAACAAAATGTTGACAGTTGTATTGTGGTTAATAAATTCATTTAGATTTATAAGCATTGTTTACAGAACCTGTTCGCCTGCTGAAACTCTAACAGCATCTGTTCCTTCTTACTAATTAACTGCTAATTACGAATGAGCTTTGTGTGTTTGTCAGTGTAACTGGCTCATGCATTTTGTAAGGAACATTAACAAATTGATTTACATAGTGGCAAAGCAATCAAAAGAGTAAACTGAACAGCAAGCCGCGAAAGCCCTTTAGCCGGTTTCCGAAGAAGCAAACTTCTGATGCTCTAAGTATTGTTAGTTTCCTGTCACCTTCATTCCTTGGTAAAGGTACCGTGATCAAAAGCGATATCGAATGAGTAATAGTCAGATTAGAGTGTTTGCCGGGGTCAGAGACCCGAGGAATTGCCCAGGAGCCGACGGGGAGAAAGCCCACAGAAGCGGTCCCAGGGGAGCCAGGTCCAGTCCCTCGTGGGGATACCGCGATGGCCTCAAAACTCCATCACTTACATCTTAATGGCAACGTAAACATTTCAGCCACAGGCAGCAGGGCGCTTGGCCAGAAATGGGAACTCTGCCGCCCATCTCACTTTCTCTCCTCAGATTCTCAGATTTCAAACCACGTCCGTGCGCGTCGTGTTTGTTAAGAGCTGGCATTTAACATTAACCAGTTTACATGGGCGCTTCCAGCCGTTCAGGGCTCATCAACTTCGCGGGGAGATGATGAAGGCAGCCAGCCCCCCGCCTCGCCAGGCGGCCCGTTTGCATCCTGACGGCTCCGGAAGAATCAAGCCCCTGGGGTTTTCTCTAAAGCTGCCCCGTGGGTTAGAGCTAAGGGACAGAGAAGTAGAACCCAGGCAGGAGAGCTGTGAGCACAGAAGGAAGGGGGGGAATGCGTCGCCTGGTGCATATTTATTTTCGTGGTCACGTCTGCAAATATTTCAGAATGCATCTGTTGAACTGCAGGTCAGGATCCGGCGGGTGGATGGAGAGCGGGTTCAAGGGTGTTGAGGGTCGGCGAAATACGATAACACTGTTAAATTAAAAACAAACAAGTACTACTAGTAAGTGTTCACCTAAGTGGAATATTTACTATAAGGGATGGCAATTCACAACGCTGGCGTCCATAAGCAGCCATCATCCTGGCAGGTGCACAGATCTGCATGCTTTAGAATGGGACCCCGCTCACCAGCTGTGCACCTCCAAACCTCGGGTGACTCACCTGTAGCGCGGGAGTGGCTGGGCAGCCCTCCTCCTGGGTTCTCGGTGGCTTAATAACCTGGTGGATGCCCTCCGTAACGCAGCCGGCACGTAGTAGCAGCTCAGGAAGTCGCTGTTGCCACCATCATCTCCGCATCCGCATAAAAACAAGCATCTGTGAACACCCTATACTCTCCTTACTAGATCATAGTAATTACATAGGGGAGGAGAGTCTCCTTTCTCATCAGTAAATTTATTACTCTTAATTTCAGATAAATGTAAAACGTTTAGGCGAGCATGTAAATGGTAGCTGGGGAGTACGGCATCACAGAAACAAGCGGGGTGTCAGGGCGACGTGGCAGAGTTATCCCACAAAGCTTAATGTCGGCGTAACGCATTTACATGACGACCGAGACGTCCGACGAATGTCATCAAATGGTCCTACTGACGAAGAACAGGCTGCCACTGGTGACCGTCTGCCTTCCAACTCATTTTGCCGAAAGTGAAACATAATTGATTTGCTGCAACATTTCATACCATAGGAGGAAGAATGCAGGCTTCCTGAGTATTCTCGCAGCTTTTCCTCGTGTGCGAGTGTTTAGAAAACTCAGTTTGCTCCAAAATATTGTGAGATGATCACGTTAACTGCAGATAATGTCGGGCGGCGTTCGCCGACCCTGTGCGTCAGCTCCGTCATTAGTCACGGGAACAAACCGGTTTGAATGAGACGCAGCCTGTACGCGGAGGACTCCCAGCCCAGCAAGAGCCGGGCTCGTCTCAGTAACTGGCACGTGTCAGACTCTGCGAAAGAAGGTGGGGACAGTCCCTCTGGCTCTGCCCTTCACATGCCCCCTCCTCAGCGCTTCGGTGTTTGCCGTAGACCTTCCGTGAACAGAAAGCCTTTGCTCCCAGAACCTAACGTCAATGAAAGGCTTAAGAAAAAAAAAAATTTAGAAGCGAACTGAATTCTTTGGACTTAAAATGGAAACCCAGTTTCTGAGACTTTTTGGTAACATTTGCCCCCCCGGGAATTTAAGTTTGATACATGAAGCCCTTCTTTGAGCTACCGCCAATGAACAAGATTTGAATTCGAGAGACACGTCGTTGATGTTTCAGTATTTAGCAAATTAACCGTGTTGGATATTTAATGTGACAGAGGTCTGGGTGTCAGAAGACATGCACATGGTCCTTCTCTCCCCAGGGACTTAAGTGTGCATTGAGTATGAAGCAATCTTTGGTGGGAAAGGCTTACCCACAATAGGGTGAGTTTGAAATAAGTATCTGAGAACACAGACGCAATTTAAATATTGCACTGAGGACAAAAAAAAGCCGCCTCTGCACGCACACATGGAGACACGCACGCACACGCACACACCATCCATGCAGAGCTGGGTCCCTTTGGACTGGGTTGAGTCAGGTTGCCCATTCTCTTGGTGCTCAAGAGATCACCCGGCCAGAGATTGCTCTTCAGAGTCACCTGGAGAGCTTACGAGCCCAGCACACCGTGATGCCGGGGCGGTCAGACCCCAGGCTTCGTGACGGGGACGGGCAGCTTGCAAGCCCAGCGTGTGCTGGGGCTCCCCTGGGGGGCGGGGGGCGTTTCGAGTCAGTTTTCCCAGCCACCCCCCTGGCACTGTGTCAGCGAGCAGAACTTCGGGGGACCTCAAACAAAGACGGAGGACGCTGCCGTGGCCTCCTGCCCGGGCGTCGCAGGCAGAGGCCTCTGTGCTCTCTCAGACGACGTGGTTCCGTATTTGCAGATGATCATCATTTGAAAGACATTTTTGTAGCTTGATTTCCACTCAGAAATAGATGTCAGCAGCGCAGGATGAGAGAAACTTATAAAGAATTATGAACTTCTTTGTAAAATGAGAAAGTCAGTGAAGGGAGGCAGCATAACCAGAAAAGGGGAAAATTAAAATCTGAAATAATTTATGAGCAAAATAATTTTCCAGCTAAGAGTATATTAGCTGTTTACTCAAAACGTTCGGGGGCGACGCGCGTGATCAGGCCCTCGTGGGCTCTTTGGGGGATTCTCTGTCTCCCCGGAGTCCTAGGTTTTGGGTTTTTTTTCCTCCTGGGCTTATGTCAGCACCGAGCTCATGCCTCAGAAGCGACACAGCTGTTGACGGGCAGGCTTTGGGGACAGTCGCCCTGTGACTTGGCCTTACGTGTCCGAGCGCGTGGACTTGCCCCCAAGCCCCGTTCCGCCCAGACAGCTCCGACCTCTGTGGTGGTCTCCCATCGGCACACACCCCTCCTCAGACTCCTCCCGGCGTCGTGTCCTCCGCATCCTCGGCCCATACCCGCCCCCTCGTCCTTTCCCCCGAGCTCTGGGCGTCGCTCCCTCCCGTTACTGCTCGCGAAGTCTCAAACCCGCACGTGCACCAGCGCGCTGAAGAACTTCGAGCCCGGACCAGGGAGCATCTGCGGTCGCCTCCTGGACGGCCGTCACCCCTGCCCGTGCCTCCCGCTGCATGGTGCCACTGGAGCAGCAGAGGTCCCCTCCCGGAGGCGTGCGGCCGCCTGCACGTCTCCCGCTGTGCGCCTCCCGGGCTCCGTTCCCGGCTGCGGAGCAAAGATGCGTGTTCTGGAGCGAAGAAGTGGAACCCACGCTCACGCCACGGCAGCCGGGCGATGCCATCGTCCGGCGTGACTGCCCCGGCCCCGAGCGCCGGACGAGGGCGCAGACGGGAGCGTTGCCCTCGTCCTTTCTGACCACAGCCGAGTCGGACATTTGCTCCAAATGTGGACGTAGGCAGCGGCGCACAGTGGGGACAGCCGGCCTGTGGCCCGGCCAGCCGCGCCTAACGTGGCGGGGGTCGGGGGTCGTTTGACAGGCGGCTCACACTCTCACTATGTGGAAGTGCGGTAGGTCGGAGATCTGACACTAGGTCTTAATGAAGATGCGTGTTGTCGACCACAGACATCTTTGTCGATACCTCGGTGACTGTACCTCAGTGCCGTTGGTGCTTTCGCGTTCCCACGAATGTAAAGACGTTATTCTTAGAAGGTCCCCCTGGGGAGGCACCAGGACTGACCCCAGCCAGCCTCCCTGCGGATTCGTTGTTCACCCGGAGTCCTTCAAGGCCCCGTGGACCCACCAGGCCACTGTCGATGGCCCAGGCCCCCACCCCCTGAGCCCCCAGCACCAGTCGGCTCCCGTCCCCCAAGTTAGAACATCCTGGGGAGGCCAGGCCCTCCCGGGCTCCGGGGATCACTGCCCCCCGACTCCTTTCTGACCTGGACGCCCTCCCTCCGTCTCCTCCTCACTGTCCACTCTTCCCACCGCCCTGGGCGCTCTCCCGTCCTCTCCCCGAGCACGTAGACCGGCTCCTCCCGCCCCGCTGTCCATGTCCACCGCGTCTCTGCTGCTCATTCTCCATCAGGCCCCGCTCCTAGTGAGACGGGGCCAGGGAGCCACGTTTCCGTTCACACAGAAGCGCCGCCCTCGCCCCGCCACCCTCCCAGAACCTCTGGGCCCATGTCTGCCCGCCGCACACCTCCCGTCTTACTCCGCACCCTTGGTCGACTCTGGGCTGCCAGCTCTTGGCCCCGCTCTGCCCCGAATCTGAGCACTGTTTTAAAGCTGACCGACCCTCCAGAAGCCATAGCTTTCGGGGACCTTTTTGATTGCAGAAGTGCAGTTCTGGGCGGGACCTTTCACCTCACCCCAGGACGTCAGTGGGCTGCGTGACTGGGGCTGCCTGTGGCCAAGTGAAGAAATGTTCCACGCAGGAATTGCAGACGCCTGTGTTACAGGGGCCAAGCCGGCGCATCTGAGGAGCGCGCTGTGGGGGTGGGGTTAAGGGTTCTGTTCCCGCGGAACTGGGCAGTGGGCAGCTTGCATCTAGGACTCGGGAGGAAGGAGATTCGCAGGAAGCCATTTGTCAGTTCTTACCCTGAAGTTTCTAGACCCCCTGAAACCCAGCTGGGGCGCAAGAGTTCGCAGGTCCTCCTCTCAGAAGAGGTTCCGCAGCTTTAAGGGGGTGGCCCTCCCCTCGCCCCTCCCCACGTGGTTAAGAACCCAGTCGGCTTGGCGTTACCTGGGTTGAAAGTGGCAGGAGGTGACGGCAGAGGCTGCGTGTGCGTCACGTGGGCGGAGCAAACGCCCCGGGCTCGGCGGCATCTGAATCTGGAAGTCGAAACCAGGAGCATCTCGTAGGACTTCGCGTTCTGAGAGCGGGTGCCTGGAAGGGTGGCAGCGTCTGAACAGAATCAGAAACCGGGGAAGAAAAAACAGTTCGTTCAGGAAAAAAACGATGGCTTTTGAAAGGAATCTGGGACTGAAAGGCTCTTGCTCGTCACTCTCTCTGTCTCTCTCTCTGTCTCTCTCCAGTATGGTGTTCTGGTTTTTTACACTGTCCCCTAGTTCAGAACCCGGATTCCGTCCACTGACTCTGGCTCTCGATTTTGCCCGAAAGAAAAGTGACTCACGTTGGAAGTGACGCTGCTGCACTCTGTCCGTTCCCTGCGTTCGGTCCATAAGCAGCGCAAACGTCTTCACAAATGGTTTAGCTCGAAGTTCGTTCTGTAGGGGAAGTTACATCTTTGAGAACGTGCGACAGGTTAAAATGAACCGAATCTATCGTAAAACCGTTCTGGTTGCACCAATCTAAACTGCCGCTTTGTCAAACAAGAAACACTGCCAGTGGTTTTTGAATACTCCTGACTCGGGCGGCACGGCCGGCGCTCCCCGAAGAAGGCACTCGTGCCATTCCAGTTCCGTTCCTGGATCCTGAGACCTGTGTCCTTCTGGGTCGGTTTGCTGTGGCGGTGACGCGTGCTCGCACGCGACGCCTGAGTTGCTGTGCGTCGTCTGACAGTGCAGCCCGAGCCGAGCTGCTCGTTTCTCGTCCCCGTGAGGGCAGAAGCCCCATGAAGTTCTCTCCTTACCAGGATGCATTTTACGTCATCGAAATGAGGCATCGGACTTCACCAGCTGGCGTTTAAAGTCGCTTCCCGCTCCAGGATTTTAAGGACTGGAGTTCTCGAGTCTGGTCAGTACAGTGGGGGTGTGCGCAGGCACCAAAACCACTGACCTAAAACAACGTCTAGGCAATCCATCGAGACTGGCACCTTTCTGTTCGCCTGCCTGAGTCGTCCACTGGCTTCGAGCCTCTTCGCGGGGTGGCCATGTCGTCATAGCTCAGCCCCCGTCCCCAGCACAGCATCCGGGACAGACTCCGTCCACACTTGGTGAGTGAACGAGGGATAAAGTCACCGTCATAGACACATGGCTTCCTTCCGATGCCGGGAGCTGTCACCCCGCCTGTGCCATATCAGAACGTGGTCAAGAAAAAGAGGAAAATGACGACCGTCTCAGCAAAGGTTCAGATTCAGCACGAAGGGGAAAGAATTAGCAACGAAAAGAACCCGTCGACTGCGGGGTCCACGGCGAGATCGGAGCCACACGGGCAGCGGGGTCGCTGGTCAGGTGCGCTGCGTGTTGAGGCGTGCCAGCACCTGCAGCTCGCAGGCGACGTGTCCCGGGTCCCCTTAACAGCGAGTGAGAACACTCAGTCGCCCACCGATCGTTTATTTCCGTAACTTTTGGCCCAGCCTGTGGATGTTTGGAGGACTTCCTCCTACTTGGGCCCTCGTTGCTTCTCCGGGGTTGGGGAGGGCGTTGACCGTTGTGCCTGCTCTGCGTTCTCCCTGCGTGTGGGGTCTTCAGTGGACCCAGCCCCCTGTTCGTGTGTGTGCTCTGGAGGTGTCCCGGCCACGTTGTTCCTTAAAGCTCTAAGTAAAAATGACTTTGTTCCGTGGTGCTATGTTAAATTGGCTGGTTAATTCCGGTGTTATTTACCCTGTAATTCATTAGCTTCACCCCACCATTGGCAGCTGACAGGCTGTAATTTCACGCCTTGCAATAAAAGATGTCTCATAATCTGCTTCATTTAGCAGCAAGAGAATTTAATGAAATTAACTGCAGTCCTAATTATGCCAGTGAATACTAAAGACCGCCATCAAGTTTTCTTGGAAAAAGGACGAGGTCCACCTCGAGAAGGATTTAGAATATAATATCCTGGGAAAAGTTGCAAGTGTCTTCTCTCTGTTGGCCAACAAAGGCCAATTATGGCTCCACGTGTGACTGTAATTAATTGGTTTTTTCCTGCATGTCTCCCCCAGTCTTCATCGTTTCCAGTCGAATTTGAAAGTGGTCCCTCTCTGGCAGGGGTGTTGATGAAGCAGACAAGCTAACGTCCAGTTTTCCGTCAGCGGCCCTTCCTCTGGCGGCCCGTGGCGGGTGCGCGTGGTGCCGCAGCCGGCGAGCAGGTTTTCAGTGTGTGGTTCTGAAGGGGTTCTGAGTCCCCACACGGCGCCTCCTTCTGCCCCGTCCGTTTGGAGCTCAGCCTCTCTGCACCTGTGACTCACCTGTGCAACAAGGATGCCAGCGGGGGGACGCAGCCCACCGCAGGCCGTCTGTCACCTGCCGGGCTTGGCGTTTCCGCCTCTCCTGGGCACTCACCCGCCCTTCCGTAGGACGCAGGGTCTTCCCTACTTCGTGTTCCACCCCTGCCCAAGGGCGCGTCCTCGGCGCCAAGGTGCCCATCCTCCTGTTCCTTGCGTCGCGAGGCCCTCCCGCTGCGGGAGACACCGTGCCTCTCCGAGCGTGCCTTGTCCCGCCGTCTCTCTCCTCCCCTGGCTCTTCCTCTCGGGTGCAGGGCAGGGAAGGGGAAGCAGGTGGCCCGCGTCGTGCTCTGAGCGGACCCGGGCTCCCCCTCGCCCCAGCCCCCGGCCAGCACGCACGCCTGTCTCCGTGCCCGCCGCCCCCGGGCCGTCAGCATTTCTGTTACACAGCTGTAACCCAAGCATGGCTGATGGAAACGCAGCCCGCTGCATGGGAGCGAAGGAACGGAGACTCAGGAGGGGGGAAATGCCCTTCTAACCCTGTGCACGGCGGCCCCAACCTCTGTGGCACCAGGGACCACGGCTCCTACGAGAATCTAGTGCCTCATGATCTGAGTTGGAGCTGAGGCGGTGATGCCAGCGCTGGGGAGCAGCCGCAGATACAGATGAGGCTTCGCTTGCCCGCCGCTCACCTCCTGCTGTGCGGCCCGGTTCCTAACAGGCCACGGACTGGTTCCCGTCTGCAGCCCAGGGGTTGGGGACCCCTGCTGTACAGGGAGCAATTCATATGCGTTAAAGAAAAGATAAATAATTCCGTGTTTAAGAACAGTAGAAATTTCAGTAACCACAAGTTATTAACTGCTACCTCTCTTCGGAAACTGACTTTGCAAATTAGTGGCGTTTCTCAAGTTCTAAAAATAATCACCTGCCGGGGGCCGTGACCTGGCTTCCTCGGGCCCCTAGCATAGACATGTCGTGGGCTCCGGACAGAGCAGCACGTGCACCGCTGGCAGCAGAGTCCTTCTCGGCAGCTTTAATTTCAGAGGCCACGTCTGGAGAATGAGGGTGAGGCGTTTCTTCTTTATCGAGGCTGCTGGCGGAAGGGCCTTGGCAGGGAGCATTCTGGGACAACTGGGAATAGCTTCCGTGCATTCTTGAAAAAACAGCAGCTTCGCAGAGAATGTTCACGGTCACCCCTGACCTCCACGCCGCCCTGCACAGTGGGGGTTCTGCCATCGCGGGTGGTTTAGACGTGAACCGATGACGATTGCAGGGTCAGGGAGTCCCCTGGCCGCAGACCCAGGGCCCCGCCACACACACAGCGGAGGGGACCCAGGCAGGTGCGGGCGGGACTGGCGTTCACCGGAGTCTCACGCCCCGGAGACCCGGTCTCTAGGTGGCCTCCCGGCTGCCTATCCTGGCGCCCGCTGGCCTCTCCAGGGTCTCTGAGCTCGCAGCCTGGCCTGGGGTGCTGAGGGCACACATCAGCCGGCCGGCAGCACCTGCTGCTCCTCACAGCCAGGAAGGAACGGGGCCCACAAACGTGGCCTTGGGCTTGGCGGGCACGCAGAGGTGAACTCTGGGCAGAAGCCCCACCACCCCCAAACGTCAGTCTCCACGGATGCTCCGTGTGGGGCCTGCAGGGGCTGGCGGGGGTGGTGGTGCCGGTTTTCGAGGTCTTCAACGCACGATGTGCTGTGTGCTCTTGTTGTTTCTTCGCCAGCCGTGGCCCTTAGGTTCCCACCTCGGAGCGTTCGTGTCTGGGGCCGGGACGCCTGGGGCCGGGCATGCTGGGCTCTGGCCCTGAGGGTGGCCGCCAGGCAGGCAGGCAGGCAGGCCGGCCTCCGGGAGCCACGGCTGCAGAGACCTGGGAGCAGAGCAAGGAGCGGGTGGGAAACGCTCCCTGATTGCTCCCCACAAAAATAATTGCTGCGGTACGAAAACGGGGGGTCCCAACAGCCTGCTGGGAAGGAGAGAAAGAGCCTGGGGTGTTTGGATGCTCCACGGCGTGTCTCATCTGCAGTAGCCAGAGGTAATTTTGGCGACGAGCAGTAAGGAAACCTGAAGTATTTCTCTCCCAGACCCTCCCAGCTTATTAAAAGAACTTATAGACATGAAAATACATTAAAGTGGGCAAAGCGGAGAGGGCGAGAGAGATTAACAGCCTTCGCTGAATAGAGTCCATTGATGAGCCGGGCCTGCGCGCCGCTGCCGGCTCCGAGACGAGGTGTCGCCAGTGAAAAGGAGGTCAGGCCTGTCCAGAATTTCGGGGGGAAACGGGAATTTCGATGTGAAAAGCAGAAATACCCGCGCGTCCGTTTCTTCCCTCTGACCGGGGAGGCTTTCTTTGCTTGGGAGAAGAGCTGTGTTGCAGCCTGTCACCTGATTTCCTGGCCGCACGCCTGCTGTCTGGGGTCTGGGCGTCGCTTCCCAAGGCCAGGGCCCAGCGTGGGGCAGGGCCACCGGCGTGCGGGCCGGAGGGGGCCCAGGCGGGCCAGCGTTTGACAAGCGCCCGACAGCCGTGGGTGCCTTCGGAGACCCGCTGGGGAAATGGGGTGTTAGCGAGTCTCGACCGTGTGCGTGTGTGTGCGCGCGCATGTGTGTGTGCGTGTGCAAGGGGAAGTTAGCCGTCAGTCAAGTTTTATCTCTTAATGAATAGAGACTGCTGAAGTAAGGGTTAGGTAATTGAGTTTATAATTAATTAGCCATAACCCTCATCAGATAAAGCAGTTGTGAGGAATTTTTCTCATCTCCTCTCTCTCCGGGGCCTGCCCTTCTTTGTCCTTGGACTGACAGCCAGCACTTATCTCGGGCGGCTGCAGCCGGGCCGTCGGCTCCCCCCGGCCGGCCAGCGCCGAGGGGTGGTCAGCAGAGCCCGCATTGTGCTGGGAGGCCCGCAATCAGCTCAGCTGTCCGGGCCATGATGAATTAGCGGTGGGAGCGAACACAGAGGTGGATCCAGATCTGCCCGATAGCGTGCAGGCCGCCACCGTTTGTCCCCACCGCAGCTCTGATCTTTGACACTTTGTGACAAAGGAGTTACAGAAAGCAGGGAAGGAAAATGGAGGGCCCCTCCAGAAAGTTGGGTGACTTACAAAGGAGCACTTAATTTCTATAGCCGGGCTGTCCGCACCACAAAGGAAGGGGATCAATGAGAGCTTATACTCTTCCTTTGAGGACCTTTAAAAAAGAAAATCTCATGTTTTGGAGTTTGCATGTTTGGGGTACGAGCCACAGTGAAAACATAAGGCATCCAAATCAAAGCTCGTGTAAAGGGATCCGTCTTCATTGTGCTTCGCAGACCGCGTGGGGGAAAAACCTTCCCCCTTCTCTGTTTAAAGATGGGAACCCTTGTGATGCGCGGAGCCAAGCAAAGAATTGGTTAAGGAACAAGGTCGTGACTTTGTTGCCACTCGTGATACTGAATCGGAAAAGTTCTGGGCTCGTCATGGCGTCTTCCTCACGACTCCATTTGTCCCTGAT
Source organism: Pteropus medius (assembly GCF_902729225.1). Taxonomy (NCBI): domain Eukaryota; kingdom Metazoa; phylum Chordata; class Mammalia; order Chiroptera; family Pteropodidae; genus Pteropus; species Pteropus medius. The sequence goes on from NW_024342466.1 coordinate 1,309,668, forward strand.
TAAGCCCCAGGCAGGTGTCACAGGCATGGGGCAGATCAGAGGGCGGGGTGTCTCCCTCCACCTGCGGTGGCTCTCCATTTTAGACAGTTCGGGAGACGGGTTTTTCTTTGTTAGCAAGACCAGGTATCACTTTTTGAGCCCCCGTGGTAATTATTTGGGGACTCCACAGCCAGAATGTCTTGCCAGGCAATACGGCTGAATAATGATTTCGAATGTTAATGAAAATTTAATCAGACCGAATATATTATTCAGCCTCGATGAGGGAGTGAAATATGATAAGTGCACTTACAAGTGCCGAAGTTTATAGAACAAACGAGCTCAATCTCGTGGGGCGTGAGATCAGAACCCCAAAGACTGATGTATTGTGTGTGATGTGTTGTCAGTTCGCTTTGGGTTTGGTTAGCAGTAAATGTAGCTTACTCTCAGATTTAGGGAAATCACATTAGTAGTAAAGGCTCCTCATAAGGGCGGGCTGTCTTCATCAGCTTCCGCTGTGGAAACGCCGATTGCTGTCAGTGGGCCGTACCTAATGCTCCAGGTTTTTTTTAAGAAGCGGATATAGTAAATGTGCCAGTTCCAGGTTTTCTTTGGAGAAGAAAGAGGAGTTAGATGGGTCGGCCCACAGCACGGTTGAGACCCAGATGTGGCATTCAGATTTCTCAGCTGGAGGAGGTGCGCTGTCCTACTACGCGGGCACACTGCACCCCCCGCCCCCCGCCTTCCTTCCAGAGGCCCAGGGCCACCTCCAGCAAACCTGTGAAAACCACCATGATCGAGCCGTGTCAGCCCAGTCACAGCTGAGGCACTTGAGGCTGCCCGCCGTTCAAGGTCAACAGAGGACCGTGTGGGTGAGGGCGTGTCCTTCTCCGCTGCCAGTTGAATCATGCGTGATGGCCCCATCGGCAAACCGACATGGCACAAAGCCGAGAGGGGGCGTCCTCCCTCCCTCCCGTCCCCTTGGGTGGGGCGCGAGGTCCGTTCTCTGAGTGGCGTCAGACGGGCCACCCTGTCAGTTTCTCTTCCCAGCTGGCTTTCTGTCCACCTCACAGAGCCCGGGCCCCACTCGCTCCTGCACAGTCACCCCCAGCTCTACGACAGCTGATCAGATGTGGGTACAGCCACGGGTGGGCTCCACGGAGGCAGCTCGGGGCCCAGGCACACGGAGGGAGCTAGGCGCTTTGCATCAGGCCAGCCTGGTGCTGGGCCCTGCCACTCCGCCTGGAGCCGTGAAGTCTCTTAACCTGTCCATGCTTTTCCTGCGTCATCTGTTAGGCTGTGGGTTGCCATGCAGAAGAGTCTCGTGGGAGGGTCCCCGAAATGGCTGCTTTTCCTCCCACTTTGCTTTCGTATGGTTCGTTTTTGTCATACGAAAGTTAACGGAGCACATCATGAGAAACAATTCCTTCATCATCCTAGTTTTCGAAGCCCGATATTCCGGAAAATACCCCCGACTATTTAGATGTGAAGTTTGGATGCAGCCGGGGACACTGGCCGGCTCTCACCTGGTGCCGTATCTGTCCTGAGCACGCGCCTCAGAGGGAAACCCGTCGGCTTCTCTGTCTGGGTCCGCCCCTTCCGCTGCCTCGACATCGGTCATTTTGAACTGGGGGGACTCGTGGCTCCTTACTGAATTTTGTGAGGGAAAGAGAAGCAGACAAGGTTCGAAAGAGGAGAAGACGAAGGTGGCCGTGCGTGACGTTCCGCACACCGGCGTCCCGGCCCGGCCACGTGGGAGCGTGGCGTCGCCGGCACGTTGCACGATGGGCTGGCGAGACACGTGGGAAAGAAGGCGTGGTCAGCCAGGCGGCCGGTCGCGGGAGCCCACCTGGGGACTGGCCACCTGGTTGCATCAGGCGTGAACAGTCCTACGGCAGGCACTTCAAATCCAGTCACTCGTATATTCGTGCAGAAGTAAACGTCTTGTGAAACTCTGAGTTCTCCTTGCCATCCTTAAGAATCATTGCTATGTTGCTGGTATCGTTATTAAATCATTTTTCAAACCTAGTCCTGAGCTTATGTCACCTTGGGTGTGTTTCGAAGTTATAAGAGCCGCGTTTTGCTAAGTCGTAAGCGAAGTGATCCCGGGTCTGAGTCGCAGAGCAGCAGCCCCCGTTCCCTGCAGGCCGCTGCCCTGGGCTGGGTTCACGGTGCAGGCGCTGGACGCAGACCTCGCTCTCCCAGCGCCGCGGTGCTGGGGAACCACACGGCCCGCGCGGCTGCACGTGATTCTAGTCAGAGGCCGTCCGATCGAACTGAAGGCAGGTGCTGGTCAGCGGGTGCCCGGGCCTCTGGAGGAGACATCCCGGACCTTCATGCTGTAGAGACGTGGGCCTGTGTGCCCTGTGGTGGTCACTCGCTGCGTAGAGGCCGCTGCATTCCCAGAGGGACCGAGAAGTCATTGAATTTTCATCGTCGTTTAGTGTCGCTGAGGCTGTAGCTCTTTCTCTTCGCTTTGTCCCGATCCCCAGCGGCTCAGCCACAATTATTTGGGTTGCATGAAGAGAACGTGCGCCTCGCCTGGTGTCAGCGAGGAAGAGCTTTGCTGGCTCCCTAGAGCAGGGTGGGGGGTGTGACCCCAGACAGCGGCCTCAGGAGTCACCGCCTGGCTCCGATCTCTTTGGGTCTGGGCCACTGTCACGCCCAGTGTGTTCTTGTGCTCCAGGCCAGTGCTGAAAACCTGAGGGTCCCACCCATTCCACATCTGAGGCGGCAGTGGAAAGTCCTAGAAATGGTCGTCACTTGTCATGAGCAGCCCCCGGTGGACCACCGACAAGTTCCACACTGCACCAGTCCTTGTGACTTGGGGCATGAGATGCTCAATGGTCGGTAATGAACTTGACCCAAAGTACACAGGCCGAAGTGGGGAAGGGTGAACTTAACATGCAAAATCAGAAACCTGTGGCCATGAGAACAGGGATGGGATGCAGGACAGTCACCGAATGTCCCCCTGCCAGAGTTACCGTTACATTTTAAAACTTCAGACTGCTGCTCGCTCAAGGCCAAACCCCAAGATCTGCAAGTAGCAGTCGGCGCATGCCATGAAGTCTGGTGTCTGAGAAGCCACTTGGCTCCTGTGGTGTGTCCCCTGGTCGGGCATGGTCAGTGTGGGAGCAGAGCCCATAAGGGCGCTGCTGCAAAGACGCAGGAAGGCCCACAAACTCAGTCACGCCGCGTGTAGGGGTGCAGACGCACTCCTGTGGGAGCTGAGCGGCCCCCGCCTGAGCCTACCAGATTCGGGGTCAACAGCCGGTACCTCGGTTCACCTCAGTGGGCAGGTGGTACATTCCTGGGGTGCTGCTCTCGGGGCCTTCGCCGAGCCCCCGGACATGGTCTCCTCCCGTCTCCTGTCCTGACCCTCCTGGGCTGCTCAAAGCACATCCATTCAAGAGCGTGACACGTGACTTTTCAGACGGGGACTGCTAAAGCGGGTGTGCACAAAAGCATGACGGTGTTGCGCGTCTCACACGTGCCGTCTGTGTTTCCACGAATGCACCACACTGAGTGGCACAGAAGGCCCCTCCTCGGCACGCCAGCTGGCTCGGGATGGTAGCAAGGACAAGGTCGATCTGTGCTGAGACTGACAGACAAGCATTTCCGTGTACGCTGAAACGGATTTCCAAAAACCCAGCACGGACGTCATTCAGGAATCGACTGGGTATAAAGAACGGTTTTCCAGTTAAAAGCACTGAAGTTTATCCTCAGCTGTGGCGTAGGGTCTGCCCCGTGATCTTTGCCATCGAGTTCAGTGAGTGTCATTAACACTCGGCACTGTCTGGGTGACCGCGGGGCGTTCTCGCTGTCCTGGCAGAGGACCGGGTGATTGACAACGCACCCTGACTGTGCATTGTCATTTTGGGAAAATGCTTTATCGTCACTGCTGAAACCTTTAACTCTGTATAAATTCAAATTGCGCAAGAGTCAGGCCATGTAGTGATCTTCAACCGATTCCATCGTCAACATTGCTGCAGAAAAGAAACTTAAGCTGGGCGTATAAAATTATAATTCATTTAATTTTTCTTTAGTTGGTAAGCAAATTACTGTTTGTTGTTCCAGCATATTTTATCTGGGATTTGGGTAATGTTAGTTTTAAAAAAAATGAAAAGATAATGCTGTAGAATATGAACCTAATAATATCTTTAGAGAAATTATTTATCAAACGTTCAGCAGCAGAGTTCTGGAGGGTTTCCTACCAATTAAAAGTATTTTTCCATATAAAAGATAAAGCTTAAGTTTGTTTTTTTTTTTTAAGTCATTTAGCCTTCAAGTTGGCAAATCGATAGAATATATACATTTACTTGTTTTTGTTTAAAATATGGTAATTGAGGGGGAACTTATTTTAAAAATACCAAACTTAGAAAATATATCTTTTAAGTAGTTATTATGACTCTCATCCAGAAATGATACAAAGTAATGAATAGGAGTTATTCCCCCCAAGGAATTATATTTTGTGTGCACATTTACATGTATTCATTACCTGATGTGTTCTTCCCCTTTGCCGGAAGTTACAATGTATCCATCTACCAGTTATAACGTATCCTTCTACCAGTTATAACGTATCCATCTACCGTGAAAGGGCCACATAACAGGAAAGGTGGTTTCCTTCCACGCCTGGGATGAGCTGATGAGCTGGGAGAGACTTCACTCATATTTTAACGCCAGCAGTAACAGTCCTCACAGCCAAAGAGCAGGCATCAAAGTTGGTGGTGGCAAAGAGTGTATCCCGCTGTAATTGACAAATAATACCCCTCATAAATACTGCCAGTCCTTTCAATTAGTTTTCATCTAAAATTCGGGCTCCGAAATGATGGCCTGTCAACTGACAATGAATGGCAAAAATTAATAAATTGTCTTCTAAATAGAATGGACACTTAAGAAAAATCGGGCAGCCAATTTAGCGCAGCGTGAGACGAGGGGGACCTTTTGTGCTGATCCGGGGCGCTGCTGTTGTCTCCACCTTTATTAATGGCACTCGGCGGCCGCTGACAGTTTTGTTGCTACTGGCAACTTTCTTCATTAAAATTAAAGCCAGCATCAAATTCCATTAGCCATACTCTAGGCAGCTTGCATTTTCTTATACATATTGTTTCTTTTATTAACTCCCTCTCCACCCGTGAGAAGTTTTAAAAGAGGTCGAACGTGAGGAGCTGTGTGCCAAGGCCGGGAAGTCGTCCTCTGCTTCTTGGGAATGAAGGCCGCTGCTCGCCCTGCGAGAGCCACATCCTGAAACCTGCAGGTCTCTCTGTTTCGTCCTCTCCCCTTTCAAAACGGGAGCGTATTAATTACCTCAGTAAACACAAGCCTTTAGAGGGTCTGCCAGATCTCAGATAAGAGTGACTCATCGGCATCACACCTTCCAGTTTCTTATTATTTTTTTCTGATCAGGTTGTGTGTGTGTGTGTGTGTGTGTGTGTGTGTGTGTGTGTGTGTGTGTGTGTGTGTGTGTGTGTGTGTGTGTTCCTGCTTCCCGTTTGTCCCTGTGTCTCCACAGCTGACCGTGCCTTAACACAATAGTGGCAGCCGCTGGGAGAGACTTGCATTTGTCAGGAATGCCTCAGAGTTATTTTCCCCAAAGGCATTTCTTTTATCTGTAGAACAAGTTTCAACCTTTGAAGGAAAAAGAAAATCGAGCTTTGCTGAACAAGTTCTGAACTATTGTCTGAAAAGCTGTTGCCTGCCCTTCACAGCCCCGGAAGCAGTTCTGAAGCCTCGGGCGGGCGCGTGGTCTCTTTGGACAGCAAGAGATGACAAACAGCTCGGATTCTAGGACAGCGCAGGTCCGGCCTGTGTGCAGGGTCTTGGTGGCTGTGGGGCTGCTCCCCCGGAAGGGACAGGCGGGGATCACGACCGTCCTCTCCCACACCGGTCTCTTCATTGCTTGCCTTCACCCCAATAGTGCTAAGTTTAGGGGTCGAGCATCCTCTCGGTTGATCTTCAGCTCATGTCTTACCCTGAAAAAAACTGAGATCCTCATTAAAACAGTAAAATGCTCAGTGCTAGGCCACAAGGAGAAGGCATTGTACCAGAAGACCTACACTCGGAAAAGCAGCGTGTCTCGAGCCTCCTGGTAGCCAAGGCGAAAAGGAGAGGGTCGTTCCGAGCTTCGCCGGAGGCCATTGTGGAGAGGCCTCCTGCGTCTCCTTCCCCCCGTTGTAACCGACTTGAAGTCACGAATTGCAGCTGCTTTTTCATTGGCTCGTTTTTACCTCGAGGAGATGGTTCGTGGAATCATCATAGACGCCGCACAGGCTTCTGCTCTCCCCCGTCTTCCCGCACCGTCTACTCACGTCGTAGGTGAAGCCAGGAGAGCGTTAAGTAAGAGAGGATCCAGCGGGTGGAATCGCCTTGTCTGCTTGTTCTCTCTTTTTTTTTTAATGTAAAAGTGACTGAGGTTCTAAACAGTTCGTAAAGACGGCACATCTCTTTGCTTTGCAGAGGGGTGGTAAGTTTTCGCAGTCTTTTTTCTAAAAATTATTTCTGACATTTCATTAGTGAAGAGAATCAGTCGAAGAACCGCAGCAAGGCTCTGCTTGTCAGTCTTCGTGAATAATCTTAAATAACTAAATTGCGAGCAACCCGTCAAATAGTTTTTCAGTTAGTTGCATTTAAAAAATAAGGATTCACCGAGACTGTGTTGTTCGCTAAAACGTAGCTGTGCGATTCTTCGGTATCGTCGCTGGGCCCGTAAAATGAACGGCACCAACTCCGTACCTGCACTGGGCCATCAGAACCTCCAGGGTATACTCTGCCACTCAGATCTGCCCCCGCCCCCAACATGCGCACCCAGCAAGGAGACATTGTTACTTGATGACCGAACTCACTAATATGTTACAGTAAATGGGGCATGAAACACAACACGTTATACATAGTATATACTAAGTGATTCTTGTATTGAAACGACAAGGCCATTTTTAACTTGCTGACACAATATTTGCAGTGTTTCATCATTAAATCGTCCCAATTAACAGTCAGCTTCTAGAGCGGGGCCACTGGAGTGATTTTTTTTAATGTGATGAATCAGAGGATTTTTTGCCAACACCGCTCCATCCGCTTTTGTATCTTAGGTTTTGGCATTGGAAGACTTCAGAGTGAAATAAAGTATATAGCCTGTTTTATGTGTTTATTTCTAGAGTGCATTTTTGACTGCTACAGGAAATTTTATCCAGATTTTTTACATGAGTAAGGTGTCACGGGCGCCGCTTGATTTTGCTCCATAATTAGGGAATGCGTTTCTTGTTGATGGTGACAGCATTCTGCCCCTGCTACAGCCTCTAAGTTGGAGCAGAGAAGACGGTCATGGAGGATCGTTGGTAGGAAGGGAGCACACCGAAGGGAGCACCCCAAGATCACCGTCGCCCACACGTGCTGTGCGGATTCCGGGGTGGGCCGGGCCTGTGATCTGGGCACACCAAGGGCTGTCTTCCTTTGCTTGGTTCTGGATAAGTTCAGCCGGTGGTGTCTGTCAGAAGACACTGGGGCCTGGTCGGACACTGCTCTCTGCTCGCTGAGCGAATGATTCTGGGGTGATCCTTGACCTTCTTTGCATATCCATATTGATAAGCACCGAGGATACCCTTCCGACCCCAGTTTCCAGCACCCTGACCTTTCCTCAAGTAAAACTGATGTGGCAGACGTCGGAATCTGTAGGAAGGTCCTCCTGACACCTTAGATGTCAGACAGCTCTGAAAGGACCATTCAGAGGGAGAGAACCATTTCGGACCCTGCCCTCCCGGGGGTCTGAAGTGTCCCAGGTACCTTTACTCCAGCTTATTCCTTTCTTCAAAGGCCAAGAGCGAAGATGCCGGCTCCTTCAGCTCAGACTGCCCGACAGGTCACTGTCCCCAAAAGAACAGTGACTAGAGCGTTTACACCGCCAGGGACCCTGCTGTCCTGGGCACACAGTGATAGCATCACACACATGCGGCCCCAGAACGGGCCCCTGACTGGATTCGCTTTGTTTTTCCAGAAGCACAGCCTTATTTTTCCCCTTAGGTTCTAACCAGTTCACGATCGCGTTCAGTTCCCAAGAAATCAGTGGTGGCCCTAAGGAGCAGCAGCGGAAGGGTGTAGCTGCGCTGCTCGTAAAACTCACGCGTGTTTCTGGAGCTCTGGGCTCAGCGTTCTCAGGGCCGGTGTCCGTTCTCTGCACCCGCTCTGACCCGCAGCAGAGGCGGCCCGGGTGCTGGGCCGAGAAAGCCGCCGAGGCCATTCAAGTACCGCCTGCCTTCAGCGCAGGACGAAGAAGTGGGGGCCACTCGGTGCGTGGGTGTCATCCCTGGCTGTGGTCATTCCCGCCTCTGATTCCTCCAGTAGACGCTCTAGTGTGTGTTTGCATGCCGTCGTCCGCCACGCGCACATCCTAACGTCCATCCTCACGTCGTGCCTACATCCTAACGTCCATCCTAATGTCATGCCCACATCCTCCACCACGCCTTATCCTAACGCCCATCCCAACGCCATGCCCACATCCTCCGCCACGCCGCATTATCCTAACGCCCATCTCTTTACGTTGTGTTTACATTCTAATCGCCTATCTCTAACGCTATGCTCATATCTTCACACAAGCAGATATTCTAACGTTGCCCATCTTAATGTTATGTTTGCACATCTCGCCATTGCCAGACATTCTATCGTTCATCTCTAACGCTATGTTTACATCTCTTTCCGGCTTACGCTACATTATCTTAATCGCCTATCTCACGTTATGCTCATATTCGCACGCTTATCTCTTTACGCTATGTTTGCTGATTCTAACGTCTATCTCTTTACGTTATGTTTGCATATCTTAACGCTTATCTCTTTACGCTATGTTTTACATCTCATCGCCTATCTTTGCTAATGCCATATGCTTCATATCTCATCGCCTATCTCACGTTATGTTTGCTATCTCTTCCGCTTACGCAAGACATTCTAATGCCTATATCCAACATATGTTTACATCCTAACGTCCATCCTCACGTCATGCCCACATCCTCCGCCACGCCCGCATCCTAACGTCCATCGCAGAGGGGTCCTGAGGCCGTGCCCCGGGGGTGGAGTTCTTTATGCCTCCCTATTTTTACAGTAGAGATTTGATTCACACCCCCGACACGTGCGGTAAGATTGCATGGGTTGATTTGGCCTCTGATGGGGTTTCCGCGAATGTGCCATTTCTGGTCGCCTCTGCCATGTAGGGCAGGGCGTCTGCACGTGGTGACAGATGGTAGGGTCGGAGCTCTGCAGACAACGCGGATTTAAATTCAGGTTTTACTACTCGCCTTGTACAGCTATTTAATCTCCACTTGGTTCTTTCAACGGACGTTCTTTGAACACGTGTCATTTGCCAAGTTACGGGAAACAAAAATGGCAAGATGAGAATGGTCCTGACGTTGCTGAGCTGGTGACGTGGACGCCGAGGGGCCGGATGCCTGGACAGCGCCGTCACGTAGACGCAGGATGCGAACCACAGATTCGATTTCCGTTTTCCCTTAGTAGCCACGTTAGAAAGAGTTAAAAAGCAGATGCGCAAAAACAAGCAAAATTCATAATTCTAACAACACATTTTATTTAATTAAGTGTATCCGAAACTTAATCGTTTATTTCAGCACGTGGTCAACATACAAAGTTATCCTTTCTCCCCGTTTAAGCCTTAGAATGCTGGTGTGTAGCTTGTGTTCACATCATGTCTCAGAACTGACCACAGGTCGCGTCCTTGGCCGTCACACTGGGCTCGTGGTGGCCCTGGCGCACGGAGCAGGGCCAGGGCGAGGTGGGGCCTGAGCTGACCAGGAGACACAGCCGAGGAGGGCAGGGAGGCAGGGAGGCGAGTCTCCTGGGCCCAGGGAGCATTGAGGCGCTGGGGTGGGTGTGTCACGAGCAGCCGCGGCTGCCGCCAGGACAGCAGTGCGTGAGGGAGGCCTGGTCCGGGTGACGACGAGCTCCCGGCTGGACAGTTTGAGGACGACCCACCTGCGGGGCACCAGATGGGGCTGTCCATAGCTGCGGATGACATTCTCTAGGGGCAGTGAGCCCTGAAACAGGCTTGGAGCAGCAACGGCGTTCAGGAGTCGGGGGCGAGCAGTGGGTGGACGTGCCAGAGACCGCAGCGGAGCAAGGACAGAGCTGGTTGAGGCAGGACGCACGCGGAGCACGGTGAGGGAGGAAGGGCGTCCGGCCACTCCGCGGCTACAGGGATCTGCGCCGCAGCTTCCCCGGCGCGTCCGCGTTGACCTTGGCTGCGGCCAACGGCAGGCCCGGAGCGCGTGTCATCGCCACGACGGGGCCTGGGTTTGGGGGCCATTCTGCAGCAACGAGGCAGCCGCGGGATTTTTGTTGTTGTTTCGACAGGAAAGTCCTCTCTGCCGCGTCCATCACCGCGTCGTTTGCGGAGTGTTCATATTCCGTGACACGCCTACCGTCGCGGGAGGCGATCGGGCCCGTCCATCCCGGGCCCAGTCTGTGACCCGGCTGGACGCGTGGCTGTGCTGGCTTCCTGGGCCCTCCATTGAACGTGCTCTCATTTTCTTGAGCTAACGGCAGAGGCCGTGTCTGGGGTGGGGTGGGCGCCCCCAGGGGCGGACGGGGTGGGCGGACAGCGTGGGCGTCCAGAGGGCGATTGAGTGGCTCTGCTCCACGGAGCAGCCCCGGACGACGGTCGCTGTCGAGGGGTGGCCCGCAGAGGTGTCCCCCGCAGCCACTAAGTGCACACACCGTCATCCCGGCCGCTGAAGACCTTGTGACGGACAGAAAGAGGCGGGGCGCATGGAGAAAAACCGGGCGCTCGAGAGGGAACGTGAACTAGAAACAGCAAGAAGCCGGAGGAGATTCTTTCTGCTTTCGTCTTCCGTCCTTTCCTTCGGACGGAGGAGATTTTTAAAGTCGTCGGCGTCGGCGTTGTTCAGTCCCCGATGCAGTGGAGCGCCCTCGTTTCCTCCGCCCACGTTCGGATTCCGTGCGGGTCTCGCTGGGACCTAATCCAGCCAGACCGGATGTGAAGTGTAAATCTCTTCAGTGTTCCTCAGAGTCAACATGGGTTTTTAAAGGCCGGGGTCGGGGTGGGGGGGGACCCCACAAACTTTCTTCCCTTCCCATTCATTGTTCCTGGTCTCATTACTCAGTTGACAAGGTATTAAATTGGATTCTGTGTCCATCATTATTAAAATGTGAAGTGTGTCGGTCACAAAGCATACATTTCGGGGCAGTTAGCCGAATAATCCTTTTCTTTATTATCCCAAATTACTGCTGAGCTCTGGAGAGGGGAGAGTTTAGCCAATTATTGCCATTTGAGCTGGATTTGTGGGTGATTAGCTCCTGGTCGAATCCAGCCCCGGCCGCCGCTTTGAAGCCTGGGCCGTGTGATTTGCTCAGCGGTGAGGTAGGAATAGACACAGCTAATGACAGGGAGGTCGCGCGGGTGAGCTGACCTGTGTGTGGAGCGGGTTTGGGTTTCGCAAATAGGGCATGCACAATAACAAGTGTGTCACCGAGCCCGCCGCGCATAATCGGGCCTTTGCAGGGTTGTCGGAGGTGCTGACAGCTCAATTAGACTGTAACCCTTTGTACCCTACAGCCTGGCAGAATGACAGAAATATTACTAACCAGAGAGGGGGGGTGCTCACGAGGGAGCTGGCGGAAGATCCCGGACCCTCTCCGCAGCCCTCCTTCGCCCCTCCCCCAGCTCCCGCCCCGGAGAGGGACGAGCTGGGGGAAAAGCCTCCGTCCGCGGCGGGAACGGCCCCTCCGGAGAACGGCCGGGGAGGCAGATCGTACTATTTTAGAAAGAGTTCGGTTAAGGGGCCTTCCTGCTGCGTCTGTGGAATCACTTTAAACTAGACAGAGAAATTTAAATGGCGCGGTGGCGGCAGAGCTCACATGTCCTCGTCACGTTGGGCCACCTTTTACCAAAACGCACATCCAAGCCTCGTGGATGCGAGTGCGCTCACAGCTTTCCGTTTGAAGAGGCCCTGGGGAGACCAGCTACTCGGAATTATTTTCTTGCACGCAGTGGATGATGGCGACCGATTTAATCCTTTCGCTTAAAGAGTGTTTTCCGCACCTTGAGCCACGGGCTGTTTTGATCCGTGGTGTTCCTGTGGTCTTGTCATTTTTTTGTGACACTTGCTTTTTTGCTCTTAAATCCCACTCCCCGTAACGTATGGGTCGCCCACCCAGACTTGACGCAGTGGCGTTTTAATTGAGTGGCGGGGTGTTCGTCCCTCCCCACTTTAGGTTTTCCAGGGGATTGCTTTGATATTGGGAGACGTTTGGGGTTTTGAGAATGTCTATAAATTGGAATGATGATTTCCGGACTCACCCTGTGCCGGGCGCTGATGCGGGGATCTGGGAGCAGCTCAGACGCACGTGCCTCCCCCCCAGAATTCACAGCCCTTGGGGGAAGACAGTCATGTGTCTGCTTGGGGGGGGTGCTGGGTTTGAGGTCCCTGACACATCCTCAGAGAAGGACGTCCCGTTGGGAATGAAAGCAAGGACGCGAACAGTGAGAAGGTGACAGCCGAAGTTGCAGGCGTGGCACGGGCCTGCGGGCACGCGTGCTGACGTCCAGTATTGTGCCGCCGTGCCGCGCGCCATCACGGTGCACTTCTCTGCTGCAGGAGTTGGCGGCGTGTCCCCACACCGCACGTTAGGCTCAGGCCAGCCGCGACCGAGCGCCCAGGCTGGGCGGCTCCAACGCCAGAAGCTGTGTCTTCACAGTCCTGGAGGCTGGGGTCCGAGGTGGCGGTGTCCGCAGGGGTGGTCTCCAGACGGCCTCTTCCCTGTGTGTGTGTGCCTGTGTCCTAATCTCCTACGAGGACACCCGTCGTTGGACCGGGGCCCGGCCTCACGGCCTCATTTAACCAGAATCACCTCTTCAAAGGCTTTATTTCCCAATATGGTCACATTCTGAGGTGCTGGGCATTCGGACTTCACGTGAACTCGGGGAGGGTGTGATTCAGCCCGCAATACCCACTATCTAAAGGCCCAGGAGATGCTTACTCAGTAAAGGGTACGGCAGCCCAGAGCCCGTGACCCTGCGGCTCAGGTTGCAAGCATAAGGGGGTGCTTACCAGGATGACGGGGAGTCAGGGGAGGGTACAAGCAGAGTATTTCAGGGAGGAAGAACAGAATTTGCCTGTTTTAAAGCACGTCGATGGCTGCCGATCGCTTCTACCAAGTTTCCTGTCCTACAGCGGGGCTCACAGTGTGTTTCTGTAAAGAGCCAGAGAGTATTTTAGGCTTTGCAAGTCATCGTCTTTCCTGTGACTGCCGATCCCTGCCGTTGACTTGCTGAAAGCAGCCGTATGTATGGGTGACCACGGCTGTGTTCCAATTAAGCTTTCTTTACAAAAAGAGGCAGAAGATGAGGTGGCCCCGGGCCAGGCTTTGCCAGCTGTAGGATTCCCACCACTCACCGTCTGTGTTGGAGGGCGCTGGCAGTGAGCATTCCCGGTAAACCCGGAGTGGGTGGCATGCCCGGGACCAGATCCCCGACGGTCGTGACGGGGGCCTGCCGACGTCAGGACTGGGCCCGCGTGTGAGGGGTGAGGGGCCCGGCAGGACTCTGTGCAGACTCTACCCCCACAACAGACACTGCCACACGTGGGTTCCCACCCCCTCGGGTCCAGGCATGTGCTGGGCAAAGTGCATGATGGGAGAGCGGGAGCAGGGTGGGTATGTCTTCATCCGGAAGGGCGGGATACCGGGGGATCAGCAGGGAGCCCACAACACGGGGGGATAGCGGCGCTCCTCGTATGAGCGACCCCTCTGCTCCCCCAAGGTCTAATGATGCATGTCCGTTAAGCCGCCCATCCGAATGTGCTTTTGTCAATTTTTTAAGTCATTTAAGCATAAGTAAACCACAAGTTTAATACATTGTCGGAAAAACCTTCGTTAGAACAAAAGCAATAAATGCAAACATGACAACTGAGGGGTGGTCGTTCGTGCCGTTCGGGTCTCGGGCGAAGACACCGGGTTGAGAGGGGTATGGCCGGCCCCTGTCCCCGTCGTGGCGTGTGCTCGTCCACTGGCGTTGGCACGCTCCAGAAAGGCGGATCGCCTGGCAGAAGTGCCGCTCTGCCCGCTGCGCTCACGGCTTCCGTTCGACCAGGTGGGCAGCCCTGTGCCGCCCAGGACTCGGCAGGTCAGCACAGCAGCGCCGAGTCGTGGCCGCGACAGAGCTGTGGCGTGAATTCGCCGAGTTCTGGGCGGGGGGGTGTGAACTCCCCGAGTTCTGGGCGGGGGGTCACCGCTCACCAGGCTGCCTCTGGAATGCGTGTTCACACCAACCAGAGCCTGGCTCTGTTGGAGCCACAAAGCGAACGCCGCACAGAAGCAGGTGCCGTCTGCGCCCCCCGCCGCCTCGGCCTTCACAGTGCTGGTCACGCCCGAAGGTCATCGTGTTCCCGAGCTTCCTTTGGTGGTTGAAGGTAAAGTTGAAGGCTGCAGGAAAACCAGGGACGCCGTTTTGCTTCTTAAGAAACGTCATGCCAGGAACGACATCACAGGGGTCCGTGCCTCGCAGTGAAGGGCAGCTGGTGAGCAGAGAAATGAGAAACTTGTCGCGTCCAGCACAGGGGGCTGTGCATCACCTGTAATGCGGACAGCGGCCTCCTCACAGCTCTCAGAGATGTCCCTGGAATCACTCTGCTTAGCATAAGCAAACTGCATGTTTTGAAACTGGCTCCTGGTGGCGTGTGGGCCGTTTCTGCATTCAGATCGAAGCGCTTTCCGCCAGGTAGATGATGTGTGTGGCATGCGGCGTCAAGCTGCCTCCCTCAGGAGTAACCCCCACCTCCCCGCACACAGGACGCTCAGCACAAACCTCAGCTGAATCTCACGGAAGCCGAACGCGCGTACGAAGTCCGTGCCCCAGATCGGCCCTCTCCATCAGGACAAGGACCCCGCTCCGGGCAGACAAAGCTGCAGCAGCGCGAAGCCAGGTCGAAAGAGACAGGGCTGCAGGTAAGCAGCCTGCGGTCGGAGGGAAGGCGAGGAGGCCGTCGGCCTGAGAAGCCGAAGGAGGCTTTGGTGGGAGAAAGGGCCGCCGCCGCCGAGGAGCCGGCAGCTGAGAAGCCCGCGGACAATGTACAGGTGTCGCTCCCTGAAGCCAGACCGCTTCGGACAGCGCCTTTTGATGAAAACCTGATCAAAGAAGGAGGAAAAAAATCCACGAAGCCAGCTTTTCCCCGCAGCATTTTAGAAATTCCTAGAACCCTGTTACTGCGATCCTAGGACTCCGTGCCAAAGCATTAAGAGCACGTCACGTATGGCGGAGCCGTTAACAGGCGTTCATCATGGGACCAAAGGAGGACTCAGACCTCGCCTTTTTTCTTTTTCTTAGAAGTGGAAACATTAAACATTTCTGAACTCGTGTGGATGTTTCAAATCATAGAAAAACTGTTGTGTTTTTAAACTCGGTCGTTAGGCAGCCGCCGGCCCGCTCCCCCGGAGCAGCAGGATAACACAGTTTCGCTCGCTCCTGAATCACCACCCGCTTGCCTTCGCTTGCGGTCACACGCACGCGTGGGCTCCAGCGGCCGCCGGAGCAGCTGAGTGAGGAATGCCACCACGAGCAGCAAGTCGGTGCTTCGTGGCTGCGCCTGTCGGCGACCCGATCTTCACGTGGGCAGCCCGCAGCCGGCTGCGGCTGCCTCACCGTGTCAGACCCTGGCCGTTCAGTGTCCCCCTGCGTCACGACGATCTGCGTGTTAGCAGACAGCAGTGCCGCCCGGTCCCTCGAACTCCAAAGACTGATTTGCCTGGTTAAGGCCTCCAGTCTCTAACGCAGTCAGCAAATCTTTGTTGGTAAATAATTGCTATCGAGCAGAGTTTTAATATAAATTTATGAGTGGTGTTTTATCACAGCTTGGGGCTGCAGCAGGCATTGAGTGATGGATTCCAGGTAGCACTTACATTCATTACATTAACTTTGTAAGTTATTTAAAGCTTGTACGCTTAACATTGCTTTTGGCTTTCAGTGACCTCTTGGGACTAGGCAAAGAATACACATGACTAATAAAGAAATTGCAGCCAGAAGACAGTTCTACCCTGCTCTCTCTGCCATAGAGAAAGAAACTTTCTGTATGCAAAAAAGAAAAAAAAAAGGCAAGCAGTACCTGCCCGGAATCTGATGTGGCTGTAAGTCATTAAAATCAGTCTTTCTGACTGTCGGTAAATTAACTAGGTGGTAGCAATTAGGACAACATTTGCCATTTTTAAGTAAGATATGAGGAATATTTTAGCTGTCGCAGAGCCCTAACATTTCTTACTGTGCAAAAGATGTTAAAGCTTTAAAGCTGGTCTGGAGGGTGAAGTGACTCACAGGGAGGTGGCTTAACAACAGGGTGACGAGTGGAGGGCATTGCTCCTGACTCTCCCTGCTACGTTGGTTCCCTGCTGCTGGTAACCACCCCAAATCATCGTGGTTTAAAACGATAACCATTTCTTTATTTCTCGTGATTCTTTGGGTCAGGAGTTTGGGCCAGGCACAGTGGGGACAGCTCATCTCTGCTCCCCGACTGCCTTCTGGGGCTGGAGCATCTGGGATCATTTCTTCAGTCACATGTTTGGCGCTTCTGCAAATGTGGTTGAGACAGCGGACGGGGATGCCAGCAGGTCAGAGGCCGTTCTGTGTCTGAGACCTCTGTCCTCCTCCATGCATCTCGGGGTCTCTCCTTCCTCTTAGCTTCCCCAGCAGCATCATCCAGTCTCCCATGAGGCTGCGAGGGCTCTCGGAACGTAAAAACAGGAGCCGCCAGGCCTTCCGAAGGCTTCAGCCAGAGTGGGCGCGGCTGTTTCCACCGCGTTCTGTTGGTTTAGTTGAGTCACCGGGCCAGGACCACACAGGAGCTGTCCTTCTTGAGGGTCATGTTTAGAGACTTGTGACTTTGGTCTGCCCTCCCACCGGCAGAATACTCTCCCCTGTCCCCAGATATGCCAGGTCTTGTCCTGTCATGGCACCCAGCTCAGGCTTGACATCCAGGATCGTCATCTACGTCAGGTGCACATGTGGATGAGGCTTCTCATACATGATCTTTTCCATCTGAAGACCAGCGTGCTCCAGGGACAGGAGACCAGCAGACACTCTCATTCCATAGTGCAGCGGTCCCCAACCTTTGTGGCACCAGGGACTGGTGCTCTTAGGAGAATCTGAGGCCTGACGATCTGAGGCGGAGCTGAGGCGGTGATGCCGGTGCTGGGGAGCAGCTCAGATACAGAGGGAGCTTCGCTGTCTCCCCCGCCGCTCACCTCCTGCTGTGCGGCCCAGTTCCTAACAGGCCGTGGACCAGTCCTGGTTCGCAGTCCGAGGCTAGGGGACCCCTGCCATAAAGGACAAGAGGGACCGGAGACCTGCAGCAGTTGCTGGTTCCTCGCAGGTCCGAGCCCAGCAGGCACGTGTCGTCACCCACCCTGCTTGGGGCGCAGGGAGTGTAGCCTGCCCCCAGGGGCGCCTCCTTCGCCCTGGCCTCTGCCTTCTGAGCCGACACTCCTTTTCCAGAAGATCCGGCCCGTCGTCCCAGCCTGCTTCCCGCTGCCCTTCGGCTGAGGGCCCGGGCACCTCTTTCGCTTTGAACTTTGTGCCTTTTAGTGCTATGTGGTATGTAATTCCTTTAAAGTCCTTGTGGGTGACCTCGGTATCAGATTACTGTTCATTTCATTAGACAAAAGCCAGTCCACAGCTCCTTATCTCTAGAAGGGCCTGAGAGGTCCTGCCTTCAAGAAGAGGGTCTGATCACCACATCCTTGATGGGGTCTGCGTTCCAAGGTCACACCTCCCGACACCCCCTGATTCGATCTTTGTTCCGAGGCCAGTCCTGACTCTGAGTGTTTTATACAGGGGGTTGGTGAGAAACAATTTTTCTCATAGTTCAGTCCAGCAGGGTTTTTAAAATGGAAATATTTTTTCTAAGCCTGCTTGAAGGCTCCCTCCTTCCAGATCCGTCAGAACCAGCAGCGGGTCCAGCGTTCTGCCCAGGAATCGCCTCGGCCGGGCCCGCTGAGCTCCTAGCCTGCAGCAGCCATCCCCGCGGGCAGCCGTCTGGAGCCCTCGCCTCCAGCCTCCGCTGCAGCCAGCCTCCGCCAGCTGCCTGGTTCCCGGCCAGTGCCATGTGATCCTTATTTTTTGGTACAGCAGTTCAGGATGCTAGTTCTGTTTTTTTTATCTATTGTTACATCAGGATCTACCCCGGACCAAATGTAGCAGTTTTAGAAAACCTCTGTTGTTTCTTATGATTTGGCGGTTCAGTACTGTGGACAGAGCCCAGCACGGCTTTTCTGTCAGAGCTCCCCAAAGCAGAAGGTGCCAGGATTTCTGAAGTGTTGCTCATGCTGCTTCTGTTGGTTACGGTGAGCCTCGGGCACCCCCGAGTCGAACACCGCATGCGTGGTGCTTTGGGAGCCATCTGGGACCAGCTGCCAGGCTGGCCATGCATGCGAGGCAGGTCTCATTACCTCTCTGCCTCAGCGTCCTTCTCTGTGAAATGGGGGTGACGCTGGTGGGTACCGTCAGGTCCACCGTGAGCTCTCGGCCGCTGAATACTTGTAAAGCTCTTAGAGCAGCCCCTGGCTCACAGGGGGCCCAGCGTTGTATTATGTTGAAATAAAAGGTTTTTGATGGATTTATAAGGCACTTGAAAGTCAGATAAAGCATTAACAATAACTGACGTCTACACTGTGATAGATGGTCAGTGAGAAACAAGCTTAAGCAAGAGATCGTTTTTACATGTACAAAAGTGGCATCTGAAGGACAGACCAAGGATGCGTTTTGACATCCTGCCATGCGGTTTTGCCCTGGGTCACACAGGATCAAAGAGACTTAGAAGCCGAAGGGCCGTTTTCACTTGCCGATGGGAACTGCCCACCCCGGTGTCTCGGGCAGAGAAACCCTCTGGCCTCTGTCATCTTCTGGCAAGTGGGATTGTGGCTTCATGTCCTTTAAAAGTTTAAAATGAGCTATTTTTAGGGCTTTCCATTTTCTTGGTATTTAGAGTAGAAAGTGTGTGTGTTCGGGGTGGTAGAAGCACAGGGGGCTCAGCCCAGGGCAGCGAGGGGCTGGCGCATCTGTAGACATTTGTCCCAAAGGGAGGCAGTGGGTTCGCTCTCTCCCCTTGGCACTTCGGGGGGGTCCTGTGTTCCGAGGTGGGTCACACGGTGGCAGAGAACTAGAGCCTTCTGCTTGGGGAAGAGGCCGGGACTACGGAGGCCATGTAGCTGCACAAGGAGCCGAGACTCAGTCCCTCAGCGCGAGGGCGCGTGCAGGAGAGGCTCCCTTCCCAGCCTTGTCCCCAGAGGGCGGCGGGCCCCCGCTCAGGCGCTCCAGCCACGGGCGCCCTGGCCACGGGGACACTCGAGCGGGACTGCCACCCTGGACAGGCAGAGGACACGCGAAAACATCGGTCCAGAGGATCAGGCCCGAAGGGTTTAACAACTTCTCGGGTTTCTTTTCGACTCTGTGAGTCCATGATTCTCACTTGGCACAAAGAGTAAAAACAACAAAAAAAAACAGTGTTCAGATGATGACTTTAAGCAAAAAACAAAACACATATTTGACCCAAAGAAGCTGTTTCTTGAGTCTCCTCCTCTGTAGTCCAGCTGAAGCTCTTTTCACAAAAGTTCATCCTGCTGGCTCTCCCCGGAGGTCCCAGCCACGTGCCACCAACTCGTCATGGAGCACGTGTCCCATCGCGGTTTTCGGGATGGGCTCCTTTCATTATTTATAAAAGGACAGTGTGCGGGTTGCCAGCTCCTCCTGGTGTGAAGCTCACTTTTTTTTAAAGGTTAGCGCACGGGAGCAGAATTGGGTCCTGCAGTCACAAGGCTGTGGGCATCACGCTGGCCCTTCTCGGGACACCCCTTGGGTGGAAGTGCGTGTCTGTGGGTGGCTGCTCTCTGTGACAGGATGGAGGTCTCAGGTGGCCTAGCCGTGGGAGGTCTGGCACCTTCATCCGTTCCCCGCCACCT
This sequence comes from Pteropus medius, assembly GCF_902729225.1. NCBI lineage: Eukaryota > Metazoa > Chordata > Mammalia > Chiroptera > Pteropodidae > Pteropus > Pteropus medius. Next base: position 1,329,600 of record NW_024342466.1, read on the forward strand.
GCTTCTGGTGACTCTCAGCCAGAAGTCACAGGCATGAAGCCTGCCTGCATCTGGCTGCAGACTTGTTTGGTTTGCCCCATATTACATGCAAATAGTATATGTTCTGTTGCCAACATTTTAAAGTAAGGAGCCATCACATAAAGCCCCAGTTTTTCTCCTTCTGGTGGATAATCAGGAAACCTGGTGACACAGACACAGAGACCCACAGACCCGCCGTGTCACACGATCCAGGGGGCCACTCACGGGGACGGGGCCCTGGTGTGTCCTAGGTAAAGGACGCATTAAGTGGTGGCTTCTCTTGCAGCAGCCCTGACTTGACCACCCCATTCCTGGGGTGCAGGGCATGCCTGGGGTCCCCTACGATTTAGCAAACAGGGACCCCCCTGCCCAGGATCCATACGCAGCGTATTCTAAGGAACATATTTGGATTTGCATGTGTTAGAGCTTGTGTTAGAGTTGTCTGTTCTCTCCCCGCGTGAATGCACAGGACAGGCACGGGTCAGCCCCTGCAGTCGTGGGTCCTCACTGCCCCCTCGGGGGTCGGCTGGAGGTGGCTCCCGGCATCTTGAGTGACAACGGCATTTGTGCTCCGGGAGGAGGAGCCGGTGGTTCACGACTGCAGGCCAGGCCGTGCAGGGGGCCCTTGGAGGTGTGGCCCTGTGGTCACGGCCCACAAGCAGGACTTAGCAGCCCTCTGCAGTGGCATGGAGGAAGAGGGCAGGATGGCCGGCCCCGCCACTTCCGGTCACTTAGCAAGTGGCTCAGTCTTGTCTGTAACAAGTTTCTGGAATCACACTGCCACCCTGACCTGTTGCTTATGGGAGCAAGTGACATTGAGCATGACAAACACGGAAACGCATTGATACTCGTTAGCGCTGGGGCCGTTTACGGAAAGGTCACCTTTACCTGGCCCAGTTCTGCTGCACAGTAGCAGCCGGGTGGCCGAGCATCGGTCTGCAGGGCTTCGGGGGTGGGGTGGGGTGGGGCACTGACCCCTGCTGAGCCGAGGGCCGGAGGGCAGAGACACGGCTCCTGGGGCTCCAGCTGCCCTTCAGGCCCGACCTTGGCAGCCCTAGAGGTGTCCACGTGGTGTGTGCTACGGTTCCCCAAGGGGAGCCATCGAATCTGTTTCAGATTGTGAAGGTTTGGACTTTGTTTTTCCAAGATGCCACATTTTCTTGACCCCAAAACAAACCAGCCTAATTTAGGTCCCTGCCGACGTCACCTGTTCATGTAGTGGGAATGTTTTTCTTTATCCTCGTCAGGCAAAGCCCTCTGGCCCTCGCTGAGGACAGAAGCGTGGGCGTCAGGGTTCGCTCATGACAGAGCCCGCGAGCTGGCCACCTGCACACGGAGCTGCGTGTGTGAGCTGAGGCCTGCGTTTAGTCTGGGTGGGGAGGGACAAAGCCCGAGCAGCTCTCAGCCGCCAGTGACATCATAGTGACGCCTTGGTCTGGTTGGAATTCCATCTGAAGTGGATGGTAGCAGAATCTGAGCCACAGAGGAACTGGTGTGAGGCTTAGTCGTGCTAAGTTTCAAAATCTTAGCCATCCCACGAGGGAGGGAAGGGTGACGATTTTAAGCAGCTGCTCATTACTGCATCACAGACAGGGACTGCGCTGTCCCACCAGCTCTTGCTGGCTCACGTGGTGGGTTTCGCATCGCCTTGGTGTGTAACCAGCATTTTCCTCCGGGCCTGGCTGGCTCAGCGCCGTGTTGGTTTGTACTGGTTTTGTTTCCAAGGAATCAGAGGAGGTCGTGTGTTGCCACGTCGTCTTTTTTTAAATAAAAGAACTTGCAGAGAAATCTTACGAAGGTCCGCTTGTGAGTTGCTTCAAACTTTGAAATATTGTTCCCCAGAAATGATGTTTAAATGGTGGTCACAGTCCCAAGCTGGCTCACAACCCATCATATTTATGCCATTTGGTATAAGAAACAGTATCTTCACACTAGTCATAACTAATTGGAACTGGAACTAACTTGCATTAAAACGCTTGCTTGGTTTCTTCTCGTATTGCGGGTCCTGCGGGTTGGCAGAATCTGGAGGTCGATGGTGGCTGGTTGCACCCCCGAGCCCCCACGGGGGCGGCGGCCGCTCCAGGGTGTCGAGTCCTGTTTCCGACGTGAGCGTTCCCTCTGCCTCGGTCCGGGTGGATGAACCAGCGTCGGTCTTCGGGCCCCTCCATCCTAACCGTGACCATGCGCGTCTATACACGGTCAGGAAGAGGAAGAGCGAGGCCGGAGGGCCTCTGTCCATCTTCTTCACGTTACGTGGACCGAAGTTAGAAGAATCCAGAGAGGGAACCAAGTCGACACCGCCTGAGTGCAGGAGGCGCACAGGGAGGCGGAGGCTCCAGGTCGAGGTGGGGGCCTGGCAGAGCCAGTGCTGCCACCGGGTCCCTGCCCCGGGGGCCTGGGGACGTGGCGGAGGGGTGGCCAGCAGCTGGCAGCCGCGGCGAGAATGGGTTCTCCCCGGTCGTCAAAGGGAGGTTGGACCGCACCGGCTTCGGCAGCGTGTTGCTTTCCGATTCTGAGTGCTTTTCAAGAAGCTCTGATACGATTTCATTAAAAATGGATTTAAAGCGAATCACACACAGCTTATCTGTTAAACGCTATTGCTGAGTTTGCCAATGGAATTCCATTTTTAATGAATTAAAAATCTAACATGGAGCACTGTAGAAAAAAATCCTTGTTTGTAAACTTCGTAAGGTAAGAATACAGTTAACGTCTTATCATTAGGAAAGGAAAGTTGGTTTCCTTTCTTAAAACATTGTACCTGCAGGTGATCCAGATGTGCTCACCCCTCGGTCGTAAGGAAGGTATAAGGCAGCACGTCACGGTGGTTTGTGTTACATGTGTCGAGCCGACGGCAAATCTTTCCATCTGTTCTGTTAGTACTGCGAAGTTAAGCTCCCCACACGCATCCACACGGAAGGAAATCGGTTGGTGTATATGTCGTATATAAAAGAGAGAAAACCCAAGTCACCAAGCTAATAATAACTTATTTCCATATAAGATGGCAGCGATAAAATGAAAGTTTAAAAACTTTTTAAGTTACCTCCGTGCCTACTTTTAAGAGAAACTTACCCGAGACTTTCTCGTTTGTACCTGTTAAGTCACGCTGGGCTCCTCTCCCACGCAGGGCATGCTGCTGAAGCGGAGTGGCAAGTCGCTGAACAAGGAGTGGAAGAAGAAGTATGTGACCCTGTGTGACAACGGCGTGCTCACCTACCACCCCAGCCTGCACGTGAGTGTCGCCCCCGGGACCGGCTCGCGGGCGTGGGGGCGGCGGGCGCTGACCGTGGGCGGTGTCCCCGCTTCAGAAGAGAGCCGCGTCTGGTCTCCTGCCCCGCCACGGAGATGACGGGGAGCGAGACGCCCCCTTCGAGCGGGCGGGTCCCCTCCCCGACACCCGGGCCGCAGCTCTCGTGGATTCTGCGCAGGGTGGCCATGGAAGGACAGACGAAGCCAACTTTTAACCGAGAGGAAAGAGGAGCAAGTAGCACGCGGGGGAGGAGGAGCGGGCGCCTCGGGAAAGAGAGGAAAGGGCTCGGGCGCGATGGGGCTCGGGCTCGGCCGAGCGGCTAGGGACAGACGCAGTGTCGGGGAGACGCCGCTCACCGCTCGGGGTCTCCTGGCAGACAGGAGCGCAGTGCGTGGGGCGAGAGAGGTTTTGCTCTGTGCTGACGAGCTTCGTCGTACTGGCGGTTTAGGACAGAAGGACGGGAGAATTACTGCTGTTACCCAGCGGCAGTGCCAGCGAGCTGCCCGTAGAGGTCTTTGGGCAAAACCTGAGGGTGGGTGTTAGCGATGACCCCTCGGCCGCACGGGTTCCTGGCAACAACTTTGGCGCAGTAGATTAGGATATACGGTGGTCGCTGGTCAGTCGATTGTCTCACTGTGTTAAGCTTTTGATTTAAGTAATTTTAAAATGACGCCGTTATTGACAGGAAGGTAGAAATAAGCATATCGAGGAAAATGAACCTCACTCCCCAAATACCACCTGGAGACCATGACTGCTAGCGTTTCGGGGTGTGCGCTCCCAGCCATCGTGTGCCTTCCGCAAGCATGCGGTCACCCCAGGTAGGCTGCCTGGGGAATGACAGGTCACACGCACCACCATTTCTAACGGGCGTGTAATAGGCATCGTGCACATGGGCCCTGATTGATCTCACGCCATCTCCAGAAGGGACGCTTGGCAAACAAACCTACCCTGGACTGTTTTTACTGTTGTAAGTGACTCTGATCGGCGTCCTCTGTTTACATCTCTGCGCGCTTGTCCCTCGCCCTGGGACAGATCTCTCGCCATCGGCGTCCTGAGTCGGAGAGCACGCGTGTCGTTATGGGTTTCCGGACGTGCTGCCGCATTCCTAGAAAGATGACCGGTTCGCCTCGGCCAGTGTGCCAGAGGGTTCTCCCCACCCCACTCTCGTGAACGTTTACCTTAAAAATGTTAATTTAAAGAAAACACGTATATATTCTAACACGATGGGTGACAAGTGTCCCCGTGGGTAGAGCGCCCCCAACCCCCATCTTAGTGCTGCCCCCGCCCCCCAGAAACGTGTGAAACCCAGGTGGCAGGACCTCCCGCGCTTCGCCATCGAGTCGTCTCTCAGGATGTAAATTCTTTCTTGTGCCGAGGAAGCTCCTTTGCGCCTGCTGGACTTGTGGTTATGTGGAGAATCCAGTCGGGTGGCTTCTCCCCACGGTCTCCAAACTAGAGACTCAGCACCAGCCCCACCCCCACCCAGGCCTCTGGGGCTCTGCAGCCCCCCGCACCCCCAGTTCCTGCCCCTTGCGACGCCAAAGCAGTGCCGGGTGTCCACGGCACTGCCCCGTCAGCTGGAGGCTGCCCGCTCGCCCCCATAGGTCTCCCTAAGGCCCCGTCCAGGGGCAGAGATCCAGTCTCTGAGCCAGTCGCTTTATGCTGTTTGGAGAGGAACGTGTAATCGCAACGTTCTCGCTAGGACCACCGACCAGCAAAGAGGGAGATCTGATTGATGATGCCTTTCAAGGCACCTCACGCTCACCTGCTAAGCCCAGGCTTGGTCACTGGGACATGGTCACTGGGACATTCGCTGCTTCTTGCCAAGGGGAGAAACGGTAACGACAGTAGGCACCAAAAGATCTCTGTAGGGCGGCTGACGCCCACTTCCCAGCCCAACCTCCGTATGTTGTATAACCACAGTCGCGTCTCCAAAAATTCTCCCATGCAGGCTTCGGCCCGTGGTGCCCCTGGGGGCTTGCCGAGTCCGTCTCTCTTCTCTGCGCGTGTGCGTGGATGCCGCAGGGATGCAGAAGAGGGGCGCAGAGGGGCTCGGTTATAGGATTACGTGGCAGGCGAGAGCCAGTGTCACTTTGAAGTGCGGTGCAGTTAATGCCAGTCCCCTGGGAATTGAAATTGTTGATGCAGGTGCATAATTCCCTAAGGGAGCAGCTTAATCTGGGAATGGATTGGAATTACTAGTGCGTGGAGAGATGGCATGAACTCGGTCGTAATCCCTCATCAATTTTATTTGCACGTCCGGGCTGGGGACGGAAGTTTGGAGACACGGCGAGTCCAGGCATGAGTTCAGCCAGGTGCCAGGAGGGGGTCTGTTCCGTGCTGAGTGGTTGGGTAGCTATGGATCCTGGCACTTGAGTTTGTCTTTGCTGGGGAATGGTAAGGGGCATTCAGGGGGTGGCCCAGGGGCAGAGGCCAGATCTCCCTTAATTAGACAGGTGGGACTACGCAGGTGTGTTGCAAATTCAAGCGCCCAAATCCTGCACCGTGAAGAACAGCCCCGTTGTTTTTGTCTGGAAAATTCCAAAGAGCGACAGAACCAAGGGACCTCAAACGCCGAGGGCACTGTGACAGCCGCTTTCATGATCCCCAAGATTTGCTGTGGCCGGAAGACCACTAGGTGGGTTTGTCGGCCGTGCGTCATGATGCCAGAAATGGTTAAATACTGGGGAAATCTGCCCAGATGAGTAGCTTTGGGCTTCATTACTGTTGGTCATCCCCCCGTTCCTGTCCACCGAGCGTGGGGGTCTGCACTGATCTCAGATAGCACAGCCCACAGCCCATTCTCTCCAGGGAGCCAAGGAAAAGGACCTGGCTGAACAATAAGATATTTTTAGATCGCGTTTTCCACAAAGATTCAGCGTTTATCAATAGCGGAGTAACTAACGGTGCCAGCTCCAGGTGTGTGCTCCTAAGTTTCAGTGATGAGGTGATTTACTTGCCGAAAAGGAAACTGGAGGCCTTTTCTGAAGGTGGAGCCTAATCAGGTAAAACTTTCATAGCGGGCCGCGGGCCGGGGCGCCTGAGGAGGCGTCAGACATGTGACATTCACGTGGGCCCCAGGCGGGGCCCCCCACGGCCAACGTGACGTGTAGCCCCATGGTGCTCTCTGTGCCCCTCAGACGTGCGTCCCCGGTGCACACGTCGCGGCCCCATCAGGTGGGACCCCGGCTCCGTCACCAGCCGCCTCCGACGTGGTGATCACGGTGAACCCAGGGGGCTGGCCCGGGGTCTCCCACCCGGAGGACCGGAGCCGGAGCCAGCGACGGATTCGGCCTCCGTGGAAGCCGCGCGGATGCGACGAGCCGGCACGGCGAGGGCCCTCGTCACTCTGTTGCAGTTTCTTCGTGACGACGCCCTCGCCGAGAGTTCGGGGTGCTCAGGAGGAGACGGCCACCAGCAGCGCCTCACTGTTACCGGCATCGGAAGGCGTGCTCTGTGAGGCTGGGCTCCCTCCCAGGGGCTGACCTGGATGGCGCCGGCGTTTGTGGGCCAAACCACCTTCCCAGGGGAGCGTCCCGGACAGTGCCCCTGGACCACGGCAGGCGAGGGCCAGGGGTTTGCCACAGCAGGTGCGGAGCCTGCTGCTGGGGGACAGCTGCGCCCACCAGCCCCTCCCTGCCCCAGCTACGCTGCATCGCTCCCGGCCGGTTCGCCTGAAGAAGGTGCTCGGCCAGCGGGGACTCCCGCTGTAACTGGCTTTGGCCGCCATTACCTGATCTTGCTAAAAAAATTCCTGGCGGTATTTTCAAATACCTTCACTGGGTGCTCTTAAGAGAAAGCTCTCCGGGCAGAGGCCAGCCCCTCTCCTTAAGGGACAGATACGGTTTCCGTATGCCACGGGCGTCCCGGCACGTGTGACTGAGAGAGCATCCTGGGGCCACGAACTGCACATTTCCACCCCAAGCAGACGTTGTGCAGACACCGCTGTGGCAGGTGTGGCCCTGGCCGCACCCGGGGCTCACGGAGTCCCAGCCGAGCGACAGGCTCTTCCAAACCGAAGCTTCGGAAACAGGCCGCCGGGCACGCATCGGGGGCAGCGGGCCGGGCCGCACCGCTCCGGCGGGGTCGGCGTGAGGCTCCCGTGCGCCTGGAACAGGTCAGCTGCCAGGAGGAACCCCAGCGCGGTCCCCGAGGGCCCCCTGCTGCCTCGGAACCCGGGCACGTTTCTACGCGCGCAAGACTGTTCGTAGCACCCCACGTCGTCACTTCCTGCGGGTCACCGCTGTGTCCGGTTCCCCAGGTCACATCTTCTCCCCGGCCCGCGGGTGTCTCAGTGCTGCGGCTCCGCCCTTGGACGCGTCTTGCTGCTCACCGCCGGCCCCGAGCTCAACTCACGCACAGGTGACTTGGGAGACCACAGCCCTCGGTCCCTGTGCGCTGCGGCGTGGCCTCTCTCGTCCATTTCGCACAGGCGTCCCCTGCACCTGATGCAGGAGTGGTTAAGAAGCCCTTTCCCCAGGCGTCTTTCCTGCTGCCGAGACCCAAGCAGCTCTGCGGGGGAGGGGAGAGCCCCTCTCTGCAAGCAGTGGGACAGCCGCCCGTGCCTGGCCCGTCACAGGACGTGGCGGCTCGCCTGGAAGTCGGAGGGGAAATGGGCAGACTGTCGATCCCACCCAGACTGAGGACGTTCCCTAAACGGTGCTGTTAGCAGGGCCTCCGGCCCCGGGTGCCCTCGCTCTGGCTCCACGAAGCCCTGGGCCCACCCCTCCCCACCCTCCACCCCCCGCCACTGCCGCAGGTCTGAGCCTGCTGCAGCCCTTCCCCAGAGTTTAGGAGCCGTCCGCAGTGGCCGCCACGGGCAGATGGGGTCCCCGGACCTCCTCATTGTAGGCAGAGAGCAGGAGGGAGGCGTGTCGGCGGGTCTCAACCCCAGGTGTCCTGGAGAGCAGTGGCTCCCACCCTGGCTGCCGAGGACAGCCACAGGGTCCAGCGGCGGGCGCGGGGTAGCTGGGCAGCCCAGTCGTGCTGACTGGGGAGGCCGCAGGGGACCTGCCAGCCCACGGCCTTGCCCCTCGGTGTGCTCAGCAGCCAGCCCGGGCTGCCACGCCCTCCCGGAGGTGGGCGCGGGCCCACGGAGCCTCGGCTCACACTCTGCAGCCTCCGCTGGCAGTCGGGCACCTCCTTCGAGGCGCTGCCTTGTCAGGTGGACGCTGAGAACTGGCCGGACGGTGTCTATAAATCTGAGAGGAAAATCCGCTTCCCAAGCCCCACCCGGAGGTTGGGTGACATCTTCAAAGGTCACGTCAGACTGAAGAGTGTGCGACTCTGGAATTGTCACCAAACTGAGGCTAACGGAGTCAGTCGAACACCTAAGGAAAGGCCTGTCCCACGGTCAGAGCTGCTGGCCGGGAGCAGTTACGTGGCAGGACTGGGGTCCGTTCACTTATTCCAGGGAAGCTGCTCTCGTTTTGAAGACGCTCTAAATGGGGTGACCAGCTGCCCTGTTTGCGCAGGGCGAGTGGGTTCCCAGGACACAGGACTTTCACTGCTGGGTCCCAGGCGACGCAGGACAAATTGGTCACCCTCCCGGGACCGACCAGCTTAACTGCTCCTCCGAACTCCACTTGGCATTTTGCAAAGAAAACCCAAAACGTTGAAACAAGACAAACAGTAAAAAGCAAGCCTTCTGAAGCTGCTCCGTGGTCTGCATTACTGTTTCTCTGAAAAATCGTCCATCTACAAGACCCTGAGAAAGCCCGGGCCGCTCACCGCCCTTGGGGGGGATATATATGAGTGTCTCCTGGTTTGATGACACTTTGCTGGATCACGGTCAGGCTGGGCAAGGGGCAGCCGGGCTGTGGACTTAAAGATGAGCCTTAGGGAGCACCTTGATGGAAAAAGGGGGGATAATGAGAAAGAGCCCGGACCTCGGGGCTTCACCATTCCGCGTCGCCACCCATTCATCTTCCGTGTCGAGAGCGGCCGTCGAAGGCTCAGCCGAAGTTCCTGCTGACGAAGGGGCGTGGGCTGGGGGGTTCATAAGTGGACCCGCAAGAATTAGCTCCTGGCCTCCCGGTTGAGCGCAGACTTTGCGGGGCCCTGGCCGGAAGGCTGTGCTGGGCATCTTCGTGGGGACGTGTGGCAGGTGGACACGGCCCTCCTGGGCGCCGCCTCCGGCTGATTTGTGCTCACAGTGCCCACGCTTTTGCAAACCTCCTTGGCTTTCTTTCCCTTTCTGTGTGTTGCCTGGTTGGAAGCAGCTGTGGCTGACCATCCTTCTAACAGGACGTCCGTTCATTCCGAGACGGATGTGGCCACACGAAGCCCCCGATGCTGTATGTCGCTGGTGTCTGTTTTATGTCCACGTCACTAGAATCACAACTGGGACTCTTAAGTTGTCACCAGAACGCTGACTTTAGTAAGTTTCTAGTTTCAAAATCAAACAGAAAGTGTACTTCATTGGTGGTGCAAAAGTACCAAAAACAATGATTTCCTAAGCAGGTGTCCTTCACCAAAAAAAATCATACGAAGAAAGGGAGAGAGACTTTTGCTGTGAGAACTGTGGGCTGTGCCCACTGCTGGTAGCTGTCACTCAGAGCACACCCAGTCCTTACGCAAAGCAGGGACATCTCACTTGAGGGTTCACTGAGCATCTGTGGCAGCTCCATTCACTTCCCGAGGCGGAGCGTGAGCTTCTCGAAGTGTCGACCGTTGAGTTACACTTGGAGAACCGGTCAGTCGGTGTCCCCAGAACATTGCAGGGTCAGACTAGCTTGTGTGTGTAGACAGCGAGACAGACACTCCACAGCCCACGTGTCCGGATGTAGGAGCCCTGAGAACAGGCCTCCCTTTCTCACTGAGAGTGACGTCAACGTGTCGCGTCTGTGACAGTCTGCTCCAGTAAGCGTAACCTGTGTCACGGCGAGTAAGCGTTTGACCTTGTTCCCTTTATAAGCCACAGTGCTGGACGCTGTGTCCTGCCCTGCATGTTCCCTCCCGCTCTGGCTTTGAGAACTTCTGGGCTGCTGTCCAGGTGGTCATCCACGCCCTTCCTCCACGAGAGGCCCCCCGATGCCCATGAACCCGCTGTTCTGGCGCCTCCCCCGTCTGCACTGCCCCCTCGTGTAGCCTCAGTGAGGGGTAGGGCTGTGCCCTGTCCCCACGTTCTGCCCGGGGCTGGCGTGCGCTCGGCACACGGGTCGGCCCTTGTGAGTCACACGGAGTCGAGTCACACGGCTCCTGCAGCGTCATCGTCCCTGGCCTGCCTGGGCTCAGAACCTCACCACCAGTCACCCTGGCTCTGCTTTAAAAGTCCCGGTGAGATTCAGACTGAGAAAACTAATCACGTTGCACCGTCGTCCCCCCTAAGTGTGGCTTAGCTCACTCCAGGGTCGAGGAGAACATGCATGTGGCGGCATACAAACGCCACAGAACCTAAAAACTCTGCTGGAATTGAAAAACGCCTTTTAAAACCCGCGTGTCAGGAAAATGCACAGCTATGAGGAGCGGGGGGTGTGGGGTGCCCTGGCGGCACACGAGCCTCGGGCCGGCGGGCGTCGCTCGTAAGTGGCGTGAGGACCGCGCCCCGCACTTCTGCGGGCATTACTGGCCCGGCAGGAGTCGGCTCTGGGGAGGCAGGAAAACCCCACATCTGTCCACTGTTACTGGGACGAAAGGCTGAACCCTGTGTGCCTGCACTTTGCCGAGGCCGGGGCAGAAGCTCCCGTCCCCAAGTCTACAGGCGTCTCTGCTTCCCCCGGAAACAGTCACCCTCACGGGTCACTTCCCCGGGCACCCCTGGCCTCTGCAGCCAGCGGTGTGGGCGTCACCCCGAGGGGCTCCGTGTGTCCATCTTGTCTGCTTCGGGTCGTGCCTAGTGCTCTGTCTCTCCAGGAAAGGCTTTGAGGCCGCTCGCCGTGGCGAGTGACGCGGAAGGGACTTAGCAGTCCCCGCGTGTGTGGCCACGCAGGAGCACAGCCCCAGCGCTCACGGCGGAGCGTGGGCATGGCTTCATTTCCGCGGCTTGTCCACAGAGCAGGGGATCGGGAGCGTGGGGTCCCTGGCCTCCACAGTGTCGTTTTCTCGTCCGGCCTGAAGTACCCTCCTTCCTTGATTCCCGGGGCGCCCCGTCCGCCCCTCTCAGTCGAGTGTGTCTTGCGAGCAGGTGGCAGGAGCCTGGGGCGGGCACCTGCAGCATGCTTTCCGATCCCGGCTCGGCCCCGCCGTCCCGCGGTGGCCTGGGGGCAGCTCTGGAGCGAGGGGACCCGTGGTGCTGGCGTGCGCGGACGTCCCTGAGCCCCTTCGAGGCCGATCCCTCTGCCTCTGCAGGCCTGGTCCCTGCCTTCCGTCCGCCCTGAAGTTCACCCAGGAGGACCGCCGCGGTCACACGCACGGCACGGGCTCCACGCCTGCCTGTCCTGGGCTCCCAGGCCTGCGCGGCCGTGCGGCCATGGCGCCCGGCCCAGCACACGCCCTGCTTCACATCGCAGCCCTCACTGCGCGAGGGTCTCGGTGGGAGAGGAGCTTCCGTCGTCTTGTCGTTTTACTTTGTTCTGAATTGCGGTAAAACGCACTTAAATTTTACCATCTTAACCATTTTAAGTGCTAAATACATTCACACTGTTCAGCCACTCTCCAGAGGGTTTTCATCTTGTGGATCCGTGACTCGGTGCCCACTGGGCACTAGCTCCCTGCCCGGCGGCCACCCGTCCACTCCGGTCTCTCTGGTTTTTGGCTAAGTACCTCCCGTGAGGGGACTCACACAGCGTTTGTCTTTTTGTGACCGGGACGATGTCTTCGGTTTTCATCCCTGTTGTAGCCTCTTATGGGATCTCCCTCCTTTCTGAGGCTGGATAATATCTCACTGTGCGGATGGACGTCTTTGGTTTGTCTGTCCATCTGCAGGTGCACGTTTGGGCGGCTTCCTCTTCCTGGCTGTCGGGAATGCGGGTGTGCAGATAACTCTTCGGAGCCTGGGACATTAATGTAAACTTCAGCGTAGGGAACTGTGGAGAGACTTGCCGCCTTAAGCCCGGCCCTGGCTGAGACAGACGGTTGGGAAGTCGGCCTGGCCCGGCCATGAACATGGCAGACTGTGGAGGTTACTAACCGGATGATGGTCCCTAACCCCACGGAATGAAAACACCCCCCAGCCCCCTGCTCATAGGGCTGTCGAGTCTGCCAAGTGCGTGACGGTCCCTGCCTGAGCTTCAGGTGACCTTGGAAATATTTTCAGCGTTGATGCAACCAGAGAGTCTGATAAATTGTCTCTATCATATCCGAGTGCTTCCAAACCCACGGAATGGTACTGCCATGGCGGCATAAATATTTTCAGGGAACATCTACACCTTTGGTTAGAAAAAGATGACTGTTGAAAAGCTCATGCGTGTTATTGCCCATACACCCAAAACTTCAGACTCTTTATCACAGCCTTATTTCTGCCCGAGGAAGTTCTTGTTAATTTTTATACAGCCCTGAGGGTTTGGAAAATGTTTAGGATTTACAAATGAAAGGGCCAGGATGTGCCCTCACTGTGATACCCATCGTCTCGATGACGCAGAGTGTAAGCAGGCTGCGACCAGACAAAATAAGGTCTTCATAGCTCTGTAACTAAACCGCTTAGATCCTACATAACCTATTTTTTTCTACATCGAAAAATTCTTCTGCCTTTTTGCTCTTCTACATGAAAAATAAAAAGAGTAACGTATAGGTGTATATGCGTGTTTCTGTAAATACACAGATTCAACTGTGTCGCTGGTGGACTTGGGTCTTTCAGCTTCTCGGAGAGCCGACGAAACATCGTCCTACCAGTACACGGCCCGCTGTTTGGCCCTTTGTACCGTCTCTGTCATTTTGTTGTCCATTTTTTGGCCTTTTCAGTGTTCGCTAATTACGGCTGGAAATTCTCAAGGTAAATAAATCAGAGCCATCCATTCTCCTCGCCGACAGTAAGTCGCTGCCGAGAACTCAGTGGGAGAGGGTGGACGTGGGGAGCCGTGAGGAGATGCTCTCCCACGTCTCCCAAGAAATTGAACTCCATCGCTGTATTTTATAAATATTTTCTCGTGCGGCTCGTAACCTGATTGCCGCCGAGGTCTGGCGGGGAGGGGAGAGGTGGAGGTGGAGAGGCCTGCTTCTCAGGTGCGCCCGTGGCCCCAAACGGAAGCCAATCAAGGTGCGATTTATGTTCATTAAATGCTTGTCAAAACTGAAAAATTTTCTAATCAACAGCAATCTAGCCGCAGCCCCCTCGATGGCTGGGAGAGCCGCCTCCGCCGAGCGGCTATTTGCCTGTTACGACTCTAGGCTAAGACTCCGCTGATGATTACATTAGGCTAAGCTGCGGAGCAAATGAACCGCGTCTCATTTACGTGCCCGGAGCTGCAGTGCAGCCCTGCCCCGCAGGGCACTTGATAGCGTTTTATGGCTTTAAAATTAGTGTAGCTTCCCATTTGCTGCAGGGCGCTGCATGTTATGCCTTTGAACTCAATAAGCAAAGGGAAGGGGGCCTTTTGTTTTTCTCCCTTGTTTCTCTCTCTTGCGTTTTAGCAGTTTTGTTTTGCATCTTTTCCAGACGGCATTTTGCAATAAAAACGTCTGACTACCGTATCCACGCCTCCCCCACCAAAAAAGAGATCAAAAGAGAGAGAGGGGGAAAGGGTGGGGGGCGGGGGAGGGAGAAGGAGAAGGAGAAAACGTCACACGTTTGCAGAGGACAGTTTTTTCTCCTCTGCGGCGAAGTGAAAAATAGCTTTGCAGGTCGCCCCTCATGGCCGATGGTCGGAATCGCTGCCTCCGTGGGAACAGCACCCTTAGTTAGCCTCAGAAAGGCCCACTGGGATCCAGACGGCAGCCCGTCCGGCGGGTGGTTCCTCGGGCGAGAGTCGGAAGAGCGAACGTGGGTCCGGGGCTCGGCGTTCTTTCCAGCGCGTCGTGTGTCAGCCCCGTTCGTCGCCGCAGCAGCCCCGTGAGGCACAAATGGGTGATGATCCCTATTTTAAAGTCGGGGAAGTGGGGACCCAGAGCGTCCAGTCGCGTGCCCCGAGCACGCAGCTTCTGAAGGTTCAAGGTCGGGGCCCAGGCGCCGTCTCCCTGAGGCCGCGCCGTGGCCAGGAGGAAGCTGACTTGTCTTCTGCGGACTGACTTAGTTTCTGAAACCAGAAAATGACATCACTCCGTGAATTGACTGCAGTGCGTTTGAAATGAATCTGATTATATTACTGGAAACTCCTTGGCCGGCAGTAGCATTCGGGAAACAGAATAAGGCCGAGAAAAGCACTGCATGGGGAAAAATAAACGATGCGCCTTCTCGACAGGCCTGGCGAGGCTTTAGAAATCAGAAGAAGGCCTTAAATTTTGTGATGGGCAAAACCTGGAGGGGGAGGTTCCTCCTCTCCCACGTTGGGTCACATGGCCGAGGAAAGGCCTGGGGTCGCCAGTGTCCTTAGAGGACACAAGTGTATGCTCTTCATCTTCAAAACCTGTGCTTTTGAAGTGCTGCACATCCTAGCAGGTCCAGCCCAAGAAATCTCAAGTGTTTGAGAGGTTCAGATAGACCCAACATCGTGATGGTGGCAATTCCCTATGTAACTCGAAATTTGCAAGGTCTAACTACTGGTCCGGTTGTTTCCAGCCGTATCTAATTATTAAAATCGTCACATAGCCAAGGAGTGGTGCTGGCCCCTTGGAGGTCACTGTCCTGCCGGCCTTCAGAAGAGGCCGTGGCGGCTGAGAAGACAGGAAGCCGTTTTCAGATCCAGCACGTTTGTTTTGTGCAGGCTGGGTTTGAACACGCATGGGTTATACAGCTGGGTCGCTGTTTGATTTAGCCCAGAACGAGAAGAATCTTTCTTGCCGTAGAAAGCTCAGTATACTAGACCAGTCAAGGCAGATATAATCGAGAAGCAAAAGGTACATTATAATTCAGTTTGGGATTTTGTGCTGTTTGGATTTACATGATAATTACGACTCTCCCTGGGCTCATGTCGCACGCTTGCCCCGTGTTGGGTGCGGGAAGCGCGTGGGCTGGAAGGGTCACCCTCACGGTGGGGCGTGAGCTCGCTGTTGTACGGGACGCCTGCCAGCACTGATCCCCACGACACAAAGCCACGTCTCTTTCACCAGGCCCACTACAGCCTTTACGAATAAAAGAATCAGGCCACAACCGCCGGCTTTGCCTGTCACCCCGAGGCCTCCAGTTTGCCAGGTGCCTTCTTCCTGTGGTGGCCACGTGTCACACGGACGTGGCCATTTACAAGCATTAGTCGAGTGGTGTGTCGGAGGCAGCTCCAAAAGTGAAACTCAGGAATTCTGTTGCCTGTTTCAGGAAACAAAATGGTTTTTCACGGGGTTTTTCACTTTGGAGCTGCCTCCTGCCTTGCTATTGTGACGATCCTTTGGAGACAGGGGAGAAATTGTCTTCTTTGAGGTATGTGATCTGAAAGGACAGGGTAAGAAGATTTTTCCAGAGTTTTACAGCATTTTCCTAGTGGTTTTAGGGTGCCACTTCCTCTGTGCCTGTGACTACCTATGAGGCTCTTGTTTATTATCCATGAATGTTGAGCTTGAACATTTGCTCATCTCTGAATGGATGGTGTCATGTCTGTCTTTATAAATTAGCTTCCTTTGAAAAAACAGTGTTGCGTGGAGTTTGGGAATAGCAGTGCATTGAGCGATGCTTCTCTTACATACTGCTTTTCGAGCCCAGAAGTAAAGGCTTTTTAAAAATAGAACTTGTACAAACTACTGCTTCCTCTTTGCACCACAGACGCCCATGAAGTGCAGTGGAAATAGGGAATAATGAGTCACTCCTTTCCTCAAGGACGAGACAGACAAATCTGAAGACCGTTTCTAATTCCTTCGTGCAGGTCCGGCTCGCGTGCCCCGCCCCCAGCTGTGAGCGTACAGCATCCTTGGGCTGCTTTGCGAACATCACGCTGCACTGGCGGTTCTCAAACCTGCTGGCCTAGGAACCCCCTTACTTTCTTTTCTGTAGATTATATCTGCTGATATTTATCATGTGAAAAGTTAAAACTGAGAAAGTTCTGAAATAGTCACATAACTCATTCAAAATAATAGTAAAACTATCGATTACATAATATTATCGCATGAATAAGATTTCCATGAAAAACGTTTTCCAGAAGAAAATCGTGACAGTAGCATTGTTTCACATTTTCTTCAAGGCTCTTTGCTCCCTGGTTTGGTAAGAGAGAGTTGGGTTGTCATGGCTGCTGCTGACTTCAGTCTGTCATGATGTATTGTTTTGGTCAAAGTGAGAGAAATTCTTGCCTTACACAGTCTGTCGGAAACAGGAGGCGTATTTCAGTAGCCGTTGGGGATCATTGTGGATGTTCTTGGATCCTACACCGAAATTCAACATGTGACAGTTTCCTACAGCTTAGGAATGCAGCATGGAATCTGAAACTGTCACCGAATTTTTCCTTCTCTGCTACATTAGGATCCATTGATGTGTCTTGTACTTTGAATAATCTTTTATCTACGGCCATGCTACCCTGAAGGAGCCCGATCCTGTCTGATCTCGGAAGCTAAGCAGGGTCGGGCCTGGTTAGTACTTGCATGGGAGACCACCTAGGAAGACCAGGTGCCGTAGGCATTAAAAAAATAAATAAATAAATAAGTGAATGAATGAATGAATAAATAATTGATAATAAGAGATTATAAACTGACAAAGTCCTTGCAATCGGTGAGGTCAACCAAGAGTTGCCTCACCTAAAGAAAGTAAGTAAGTAAATAAATATATAAATAAATAAAATAATCTTTTATCCATGCATCAGTCATTTCAAAGGTATTGTTTAACTGAGGTATGGGGATGTCCAGATGGTGACACTTTTCATTATGTCATATCCCAAAATCATAGTTGTATCACCACCGGGCTTGTCAGAGAAATAGAAGTATTTGGCAGGTGTCAAATTCATGGTGAGAGATACAGGTTTTTAAAATTCTCGCTGTCACCGGAATGCTCATTGGTCACACATACTGTCAGCTGCTTTCCTTGCAATGTTCACTTTGTTCATTTTCCAGAGACCTACCTGCCAGACGCTCAAGACCGAATCATTATAGTTAATGTCTGATATGGTCCTTTCAAGTAAAAATGTCGTCCCAGTGAAAATGGCTAGTTCAGCTTGCAACTCAAACAGTCACCGAAGTGGTTTTCCACAAGTGAACGCTCGGCCTGAAGGACCTGGCAGGCACGCTTCACGTGCGCTTTGCAGGTCACCACCCAGAACATCCAAAAGATGTGTACTCCAGGGTTGAAAAGAACTTTTTTAATCAGTCGCTTTTTTTTTTTTTTTTTTTTGGTTTATTAAGAACATGCTTACGTGCAACTGTTCTTGTTTGCATGTAGAGAGCATGAGAATGAATAAAATAATGACTAAACCTTACAGTTTGGTGCCACTGCCTTGATTTCTGCTAAGGAGCCAGCGTTTTTACCCACCACCAGTTTAGCACCATCAGAAAATTTCAACACAGTAAAAAAGGCAGACAGTGTCTTGGAATTGTTTTAAAAAATAGTACTGAACTTGTCAGCCCCCTATCAGGGTGCAAAGGACAACAGTTTGAGGACTGCTAAGCTGGATCATGCAAAGAGGAAAAATCCAGTTAGAATGACCACGGCAAAAAGACCCAAGCAAATATCAGTAGGTCCTAACAGTTACCTTAGACAAAATGTTATGTATTCGTGTAAGATAACTAAATTTCTCAACATTTATGCACAGGTAGAAATCAGATCTTACTGGGGAAATCTAATGGAAACAAAGATTTCTACTATTTTTCTCCACTATCTAATTATGGAAATGAAGAGTCTTAATACTTTTTAAAAGTATGTGTAAAATTGGAAATGATGTCCATTGCATTATCTGTACTTGAAGAGAGAGCAGACTTTCAAAGCATTTCTGACCTTGAGATGCCAGCCATGCTGTTTATGCATTTCAGTTTAGCTTTAAGATCTTGTTAACTGCGTTTGGTACCCTGTGAACACTTGGAGCAAACCATCTTTCACCAGACAGCCAAAGGTAACGTCCCGGTGGGAGACACTGAGAATCAATACAGTAAGAGTATTTTTAGGGACTCTTGATGGATGGCTGTATTTTGAGCTTAACGTGGAGTGCCAAGTGCCCCAGAGCTGACTAAGATGAACTCGCCATTTACTGAGCCCTGTAGACGCCATCACGCACGTGGAGGGCGCTGAGATCCCCAGGGCCAGCGAAAAGCGTGTCTTTTCCCTTCGTCCTTTCGGGGAGAACTCCTGAGGTTTTTTTTTTTAAGTCGCCCTGTGTGGCGTTTTGCTCGCGAGGACTTTGTGCCACTCTCCCTTCTGGAGCATGGTGTCATCCAGCTGATCATCTCCCCATCCTGGTACCGCATAACCGCGAGATTCTAGGACAGCGTCGTACAGCAGCCAATCAATTAATCTTCCGCGTCAGGAGGGACCTGGTCCACCGAGGCACTAATGAGTCCGCGGCCTCTCGGAAGGCGGCCCCACGGAAGGTGGGAGCCACGTAGGCTGTGCTACTGTCAGAAGCCGAAAGCCGGGGGCGGCAGCACAGTTCTCACTCGCTGGCAGGTTTCTCTCATTGCACCTCATTTGCATCTGGGACATCAATTAGCATGTTTGTTGAGGCTAATTGAATGAAACTCAATCATAGCTCTTAATTGCTTGACTATGTGAAAAGAAATCACATTAATGCAGCTAATTAAGTGTACGGCAATAGATGCAACATAATTAGGAGCGAAATGTAAAAAACAAGGGCTGGCAGAGGTGCGGAGCGGGGTTGCAGGGGACACGAGGCACGGCCGCAGCCGCGGACGGCCCTCCCGCAGCCGCTCGGCGAAAACGACCCACGCGAGGAGCATGGACGGCCGGCCGAGAAGAGAAATGCAAATAGGGTTGCCATTACTACTTTTTCAAGCTGTTGAGGGGCAGGAGATGGCACCTCTGGGGGGCCTGGCTCTTGAGTGGGCCCCGGGGACTTGTTAAGTGCTGTTTAAAAGTACTTGGCTTTGAATTACCCTCATGCCTTGTTAAAGGGTTTTTTCCCCCCCTTTTATCTTCGATCAGCATTTTCTACAAGGAACACGGAGAAGCGGAGTGTCTGTGGCATTTGCATATCAAAATCAGGCTTGCCATCTCGATTTTACCCAGGGAGCTCCCTGCCTCACTCAGACCCATCAGCCCGCACACCCCGCTTCTGAGGAGGCAGCGTTGTTTGGCGCTTGTAGCTTTAATTCCTCCCGAACTGGGCCCAGGAGAGATGAAAAGGCCGAGTTCTTTCGAAAGCGGAAAACTCGGCGTCTCCAGTTTCTCTTGGGAGACGCTGGAAGCCACAGACTCACGTGGCTCTGCATCCCACCTGTGTCTGAAGCGCCACCTCGAAGGGCGTCCATGGATGAGGACTTGCATTTTTTGCAAAGTTTTTAAAACTTCTGGTGGCTTGAAATTTAAAACGTGCCAAATTTATATTCTGTTTTTTTTTTTTTTTAAAGTAGCTCTGGTGAAGTTTCAACACATAAATAACTCAAGCAAGAGGACAGATCCCGCCTCTCCCGGTGCATGCTGGGCCAACAGATCCCCCTCCCCCAGTGCATGCTGGGCCAGAGACAAATGTGTTCCCTTGGCATGTCAGACCCAGAGAGCAGACACTTGGTAGATTTCTGTAATGATTCTAAATAAAATGTCCTGGTTATTGTATGTTAAAATATGCCTATTAAAAGAGCCCATGCTGAGGCTTAGTCACTATCTGATTAGTCTCATTTTGGAGCCCATAAGCAATAAATGCTCAATTACACTCCTGTTATCGTATTTTAATTTGTTAAGAATTGGCATTAAAGAAGAAAGTTATAGCAAGTTGATATTTTTAAAGGAGTACGCAAGAAGGAATTCATTATTTACAAGCCTTAACTTTGGTCTCAAAACTTGGGTTTGCGTATTTTTGGTAACGTTAATGGAAGTCAGTGAACGACACTTAAGAACGACCTTTGTTTTTTTTAGGTGACCTTGACGTTAGCTCTGCACTGACTCCAGGTCGCTTCCTTCCCTGATGTGCTGTCCGTGCCCCATCCTCAGCACACCGGCCTTGGGCAAGAGGCTTCCAGCCTTTTCTGTCCTTCGGTCCGTTCTAACGATAATGACTCCATGCCTCTGCTCCACATCCTTCTTCATAGTCAGTCATATTTGGGGGAGTTCTCAGGCGTCTTGACTTCCGTGTGGAGTCTTCAGCCTGCACCAAGCTGGACACAGCTGTCCTTTTCCCCAAAGCCACAGCTCTCCTCCAAGATGGCCATGGCCGACCCCAGCCAGCCTGCCTGGTGGACGTCGAGATGGGCCAGCGCCTCTGCCCCGTGGCTGACGCTGCTGAGGGTGGCGTACCTCGTCCCCTCCTCTGGAGGGCTCGCTGGTTTTGCCCCCATTGCACTGCAGATTCTGATCCTCCATTCGTCTTTAGTCCCCTGTGCCTCCTGGTCCTAGCCATCTGTGGTCTGTCCTTAGGAGGTCACCGGGGACCCTGAAGCATCTTTCCTCCGGGGATAGTGCGTGGCGAACCTTCTAGGCTCTGGTCACCGCGGCGGGGTCGTGCCCTCCCATTACAGCGTCTCGTCCTGCCTCTTCCTCTGTTGCGAGTCCCTCTCCGCCCTCTCTCCCGGGTCTGGGCCGGCTCCCAGGCAGCCCCACCTCTGCGGGAATCATGTCGGGGCGAGGGCTCTTTATGCTCGAGGCCCGCCCTCCCTCCTGCAGACGACTCCCTGTACCCAGGACCCATTTCCTGAAGCCGCTGGCACCCTTCTCTTGGCTTCCGTCCCTCTGGGCCCCCGAAGCTTCCTGGACATACTGCGGCCGACATCCCTCATCCCTCAGGCTGGGTCTTCATCTTCTAGAACGTTATCTCGTTCTCTCTCGGCATCGGTTGGCTGTCGTTGGCAGTCACGAGGAAACAGCTCATTTTTCCAACCTTCCTGGGTCCCTTGCAGCCCACAAACTGGTTAGTTTGGCACTTCCTCTGAAATTGCGTTGACCCAAACTTAACAGCTTATGCTCAGTATGAATTACTTGGGGTCTCTCTTTAATATTCTAAAAGGAACCCACCAAGATTCTGCAAGGAGGGCATCTGTTTATTCCATTTCCTGCTTAGTCTTAAAACACATGAAATGGTACTTACCCACGAGTGCTTTAGAATCTGTCCTCTCCTAGTGTGCAGTGTCAGCTTAATAATGACACGTTGATGGGGACAAGGCGGCTTGTTGCCCAAAAGCTGCACGAAAGGCTCGGTGATTCCTAATTCACAACAGGCCCCTCCCGGCCCTCCGCTGCTTCTTTCCCCGCCCCCCCCCACCCGCAGCCCTTTGGCGTATTTTAGTCCACACCGAGTTGTTAGTCGCTGAGGGGCTGCACAGGGCCTTCCCAGCCGACCCAGGCTTCCCGCGGTTCCCTGGCAGCTGCTCGTCATTCACCTCCAGAGCATAGCGGACAGCGAGGCGACACTTGCGCACCAAGTAAGGCACTTAGTTTTCAACATCCAGCCGTCATACACTCGCCGGTGACCTCCGCGTTGTTGGGACACCATGCCACCACCCCCGCGCTGCCCTTGCTGGTCCTGAGCGCATGCCTTGACTTTTACTTAGAGATTTCGCCTGACGCGCCCCCGGACAGCTTCAGTCTTGTCTAGATGTGTGCCGGGGTTGCCATCTGAGACAAAGGCCATAATAAGCAGTAGTTGGGAAAATGGGATTTCGTGTCCGTGTTTACTTTCCCCGGGGGTTTCTCATCCCCTCTGATGGACGCATCCGCCGTGGCGCCTGGTGTGTCCAGGGCCGGGGTTAGTTCGGGACTCAGGGCAGAGCTCTGGTTCAGTGCGATGGTGCTGTCGCCCACACCACACAGACCACGACCTCGTGATTTCTGAGGCGCCCGCCGCAGTGGGAAGCGCGCGGGAGCGTAGCGCGTGGCGTCAGTAGAGCGCCTAGGCCCGGGTGGTACTGGGTCTTCCTTTTAATCTGTCTTGGATGTTTGACGTTTTGCACAGGATTACATGCAGAACATCCACGGCAAAGAGATCGACCTTCTCAGAACCACTGTGAAGGTCCCTGGGAAGAGGCCACCCCGTGCCACGCCGGCCTGCGCGCCCGTCTCCAGCCCGAAGGCCAACGGCCTCGCCAAGGACATGAGCAGTTTACACATCTCACCAAATTCAGGTAAGCGCACAGCACCCACGCCGGCCAAGCCGAGTACGATGGCCGGAGGCCTCCGTCGAGCTGTGTGGGTCCCTTGGAGACTAACTGTTATGTCGTAGATTAAGGTTTAGAGGCCTCGCCTCTTCTGCGGGTGACCCCTCCTCCATACCTGTCGGTCCCGTGGCTGCCAGCAAGCAGATGCTGGCACTTTGGGTCACGGCTGCGTGAACTAAAGCACTAGGTTTCCCCAGAGCGGGGTGGCTGTGAGTTTTAATGCATGATGGAGGGTGTCAGGGCCATCTAAAAAACGTGAATGAATTGTTGATGCATCACGGATTTGCATTAACTAATCTGGAGCGGTCCAGCGTGTAGAAGTGAAGGCCGTTGGGAGCGAGGCTGAGGGGAAGCGGCTGGACCCGTGTGAAGTTTGCGGTCTCTCAGTTGTTGGTTTTCTTTTTTCTGTCGTTTGCTTTTTAGTTCAGTGTCAGAGAAAGATAGTGTTTTCTCAGAGTTAGGTGTAAATTCCTGGCCTTCGTGTGCACGAAGCCATTCGGAAACGGGGTTCGTTTTCAGTTACCAGTCTTTGCAAATGACGGCCCTGGCCTTGACCTTCGGGTTTGGGACGGCGGAAAAGGCCCTGCGGACACGCCGAACGCCGTCGGCGTGCAGGTCTCTCCGTGCGCTTCCCCAGGTCCCTTTCCTCTCCCCCGCCGTGTCCCGTCTTCGCCAGACAAGTTCCTGTTCCACCGCGGTTTCTGGCCTCCGTTTCTGCTCCTTAGAGGGGCTGCCTCTCCCCCTTTCTGGAACGTTAAGTGCTTTTTAAGAGAGCTGGTGCCGACCCCGCGGTCCTGTGGCATAAACGACATTGGTCGGCGACAGCAGAACCCGCAAAAGGAGCGAGAATTTGGGTCCCTCGGCCTGGGTTCTGCTGCCTGATTCCGAGGGGTGCCCGGCAGGTCACCGCTCCACCAGCGCTTCGGGCTGATGTGGCGGGCCCGCCCACGTCACAGAGGTGATGGCGGGCGAGGCCGCATGTACGGAAGTGCCACGAAGCTTGTCAAGGACAGTACCAAGGCCAGCCGTGGCTCCTCACCAAAATAAACCTGGGCCCTCCGCTAATGGAGGGACACACCAGCTCCCCCCTGACAGGGGAGAAGCGTATCGTGCCTGGCCTCTGTGACCTGCTGACCTTCCTTCTGACACGGACGTGATCTTTCCCTTTTCGTGCCGGCGCGGTACCTCTGCAGGATGAGAGAGAAAAGCGCCCGAGGAAAAGAATCGTCTGTAGTGACCTAAAGCCGGTGTCTTTGCGGCTTTGTATTTCTAGATTCGGAAACTGTGCACTGCCTGTTCCGTGCCAGGCATCGTGCGTGCTGTGGGTAGCGAGACCTCCGGAACCTGAGTACGAGGCAGCCCCTTATAACCAGCCAATTTTCTGCTTCCCCCTCTAGCCCATCATGTCACATGTATCCATTTATTTATTCAAGTCAACAAGCATCTGTGGAATTTCCGATGTGTGCTAAGGCACCGTCGCGGGCCCTGGAGACACAGGAGAATAAGACATAATCCCTGCCCTCAAGAATCCTACCCTCTGGTCGGGGAGAGAGACGAGGAGACAAATCCAGGCAGTGCAGGGCAGCAGCTCACAGTCGGGGTGCACACGGGCGTGAGGGCCCAGGGGCCGCGTGGTCCGCTGTACCCCGGGAGGTGGGCAAGGCACCTGGGCCGCGCTACGCGTAGTCCAGGGCCGGGGACTTTCTAGGCAGGATGAAGGAAGAGCTCTGACGATTTGAATTACTGGACGTGGAAGATTTGGAGTTTGAACTTCTTAACCTTGAGACTGGGGATCTTTGGGGCTCAGCCGCCACTCGTCCTAAGGAAAATGTAATGTTTGATAACAAAGAGAAAATGCAAAACGCCACGTAAACTCTACAGCATCCCGTGGCGTGGGTTACGTCACGGACCTCTGCTAAGGGAGCGAGTTCGCATCTTCCAAAGGCTAATTTCTCAGGGCCCAGTTTGGTCCTCTTGCAGACGTGCTGCGGGGGGGTGGGAGGGCTCGGGGCGCAGCTGGAATGTCTTTCCCATCGTCAGCCCCTCCGTGTATTCCAACACGGCCGTTCAGCCCTAAGCCCGGCCCCTTCGCCTTCTCCTCTGGGTCACAGGTGGGGACGTGGGAGGGAGGGGCAGAAGCAGAGAACCACTTCCGTTGTCGACCATTGGATTAGCTGCAAGTGTCTCTTTCTTTTTACGCTTTCTTTCCTTTCTTTGTTTTCTTACCTCAATGTTACTAAATTAGGTGAAGTTCTATGCCTTCCGTTCCAGTAACTTTTCCACTCGCGTGGACCTGACACATGGACCTCAGTCTGCGCGTAACACTGATTACTGTCTTAAACGTCCGTGCGTGAAGTGATTCAGGCGATGGGCATAAACATTTATAAGAGTCTCGATTCATATTTCCAAATCAATTTCTAGAAAGGTCTCGTATGTAGTATCCTTCCATCCCATGAGTGCCCATTTCACCCTCCCACGCGTGCTAGCATTGATTTAAGTGTCGTTTTGAGACTCTGCGCTCTGATGATGAGCAGTTCACCTCACACTTTGTTTATTTTGATTTCTTCAGCGAGTAGTGAGGCTGAGCATCTCACGTGTCTGTTGGTCATACGTGTTGTCATTTAGAAGTATCCTTTGTCCATTTTTGCACTAGGTGCTTGTTTTCTTACCGATTCGTAATAACTCTTTGTATGTTAAGGATATTAGCACTTTATAATGTTTTGCAAATATTTCCCGTTTCTTCTTTGTTTTTTTATGCCTTACATTCTTATTTATATGTAGAGTTTTCCCCCTTTTTAATATATAATCATATCATAAGTCTTTTACTTCTGTGGTTTCTACTTTTGACATTTAAAAAGCATTTAAAAATCTTGAATTCGGATCACAATTCACATATGTATGTATTTGTGAGTTTGGGCATTTTATTGTTTTTTCCTTTTTTTATATTTAACCTCTAATCTACCTTTAATTTGGGTCTATTATATGGGATCTAATTGAACTTTTTATTTAAATAGATAATTTGTTGAATTATTTTCTTTTCCTGTTGATTTTCTTGGTCCCCATCATTGTACAACTAACTCATTTAATCAAACCAGATACGTTTCTGAGCTCAAGAATCTGTTTCATTGACCTGCTATTTCCACGTTGTCTGACCTGATGTGTGTTTACCACGTGTTCTTAGATTTATGACGGTTTCTATCTGGCAGTGTAACACGGTTTAATATCACTCCTCCCGGTTTTCTTGGCTATTCTTACCCATTTACTTTTTCCGATAAACTTCAGAATAACTTGGAAGCTTCTCCTTCTCCCTAAAAATTGTGGCTCTAATTGTCCTTGCTTTTACCCAACTATTAATAGTGGAGGAACTGAGTCTCTACGGTATAGGGTTTTTCATCCTGAGACACAAATCTTTCCCAGTTGATTCAAATTTATTTATATCCCTCAGTAAAGTTGAACACTTTTCTTCATTTAGCTCCTTTGTGTGTCTTGTTAATCCATTCTGTTAGTTTATAATTTTTGGTGAATTGCGAGACTAATCTTTTGGAGGTGGGGGGCATATTATAGCGTCCAATCGCTAGGAAACAAGAAAGCCCCCGGTTTGTGTAGCTTTCCTGTCCAGCCGCCTCGCTGAACTCCGGCGAGTCGGAACAGCCGTTTGCATTTCTAGTGCGTCATCATTCCTTCCGTTTTTCAAATAGTCTAACGCCCGACTGTGTCAGCGCTGACTTCTGGTTTCTGCTCACCGACCTAACGACGTGGGTGTCTCTCTGCTTTGCCTCCTGGGCCGTCCACTTACTGTCGTGTCATCACTGAGTCTGCCGTGTGTCAGGCCCGACGAGTGTCTGGTGACCCGGCGGGGCAGGGCGGGGGGCGGCAGTAGAAACCCTCCTTCCGGGGCCTCAGCCTCCAGTGGACGTGGAGAAGTCAGAAGACACACGCAGATAAGATCACTAAAGCTGTGACAGGTGCTGAGGGGACATAGGGCGCACCCGGATGGGGACGTTACCCGTGGGAGGGGGTCTCGGTCGTTTCAGGTATCGGGGAGAGGTTTGCCAGCATGGGAATGTCGACTGCCTTTCATACGATAAAGTGTCGGGAATCTGATGATCCTAGTGCCAGCTTTGGGCTTGGGGACGCGGGAACCGAAGCAGGAACCGAATCTTTACAATGCTGAGCTACCTCACATGCTGGCGACCGAGCCCGTGTCTCACTGGGGGGGTGGGGGGG
Source organism: Pteropus medius (assembly GCF_902729225.1). Taxonomy (NCBI): domain Eukaryota; kingdom Metazoa; phylum Chordata; class Mammalia; order Chiroptera; family Pteropodidae; genus Pteropus; species Pteropus medius. The sequence continues at coordinate 1,356,292 of NW_024342466.1, forward strand.
CGCCCATTAACCAGAGCAGAGAGCCTCAGTGAAGATGGGGCCGTCCGAAGCTCCCCCCAGGCAGCCGTGAGCACCGCACAGCAGCTGCGAGACGCATTTAGGCAGAGCCAGCCGGTGGCGTCCCCACAGCCAGGACCCTGACGGAGAAAGTTAGCAACACCCTGGGCTGGCGGGGGCAGAGCCTCCCGTGGGAATGCTGACGCCTGAGAGAGAAGGAAGCAGGTTGGGAAGCCTGGACCTCCACACAGCCGCAGTGGGAAGGAATGGCAGAGTGCCCCAGCCCGCCCGCCCACGATCCCCGCGCGGCGGGTCGCAGCCGGAACCCACCAGTGCCCGTGCTTCACACACCTGGTGCAGGGCTGCAGAGGAAACCCCCTTCCTCTGCCTGACGAGCCCACACGCCCTTATTCATGAGTGTGGATGGACAACCAGCACATTCGTGGAAGCTGACAGTAGACACGTGAAGGATCGGGGTGAGCGAAGGCCAACCGATCCTAGAAGAAGGAACGATGGTTTGGGGAAAGAGAATTTAAGAGGAAATTATAGAGCTGCTATCCTCAGGAAGGGTTAGAGGTTAGTCACTGTACCCATAAAATGGAACAAACAAAAGATTGTGTGAAAAACCAAAGCATTATTGGAAATTAAAGAAAAAGGATTGTAAAAAAAGTTACTAGATTAACTACGATAAAGAAGATGGCTAAAGACACTGTAATCAAAGATATAGCAGAAGAAATTATGCTGAGGTTGACGAAGGACATGCAAGGGTCTTTCCACCTGAAGGATTAAGATGGAAAGTGGAAGAGGCTCCATAAACATAGAGAAAACCCTAGAAGGCACCCAGGACAGGAGAAGAGCGAGGTCGCCCACTCGGGAGGAGCTCCAGTGGTCCGCGGAGCTCTCAGAACCACCGCATGCCAGAGGATAGGAGAGTCCCCTCGAAGGACAGATCCTTTCGATCCTAGAAGCCTGGTCAAAGCCAAACTATTACCAATCAAGTGTGAAGGTAGAAAAAAGGGCCTTTTTAGATGACGTATAGAGACATAGAACATTTCTCTCTCGATGGGTTTTTGAAAAAATTACTTCAGCATCTACTCCAGTGAAAAATAGAAGAAGTAAAAAAAATAGGAGAAGAAGAAGGAGGATCCGAAAGGTATTTATTTACTCGGGACCGTTTGATTTTTCCATCCTCCAGGGTCACTCGCTCGGGGTGCCCCTGGCAGTGTCTGTCATGTCCATTCCTTTGGCTTGGAACTTACACTGCACTGAGTTGCCATCAGAAGTGACACTTTAGAGAATGTGCCCAACCGTGGTTTTGGGTACGCGTGCTTCCAGAGAAAGCAGTCAGATGTCCAAGAATATTTCCCGACGTGAGTTTTTGTCCAGGCCGCTTTGGTAGAATCATATCCACGTAAGACGACGGGCAGAGAGGTGTCAGCTCTGCCAGTTGTTTTGACATTTAAGTGGAGAGCAGGAAACCCTCGTGGCCAGCCATCGGCTTCAGAGTCAGAAACACTGACCAGACTCCCACCTCCTCGATCTCGGGGCCCTTTGTGGGCGTCGCTGTAAACCTCAGTGTCCTCGCCTTTCAGGTGGGAAGTGTACAGGTGCGTGCTCTTAGGAGGCAAGCACACCACACGCCTTTCCAGAGCGTGGCCCACGGGGAGCCTTCAGGATGCTGTCGGGCATCCGTCATCGGTCGTGCTCATCACCGACAAAGAAGAGGGCCGAGAACTTACGTGTTCGAATTAATTTTTAAACGCCGTGAAGCGTTTGTTTGTACGGCCTCTGGCAGACGGGAACGGGCCGACGCGAGGGACCCGAGCCCCGCCACACACAGCCTTCCCCGTGGCGGCAGCGAGCCGCCCCCACGTCTCTAGTCCTGCCTTCTCTGTAACGCTGGGTCGTGACATTTTGTTCTAAAACGACAGCTACCTCCTTGTCCCCAAAGTGTGTCTTTGTTGGGTGTTTGCCATTTTTATCTTACCCGGATGGCTGCAGAGACCTTCGTCACAGGAACCCTTTCGAAACTTCTCCGCCTCCCCGACTTCAGGCGCCCAGTGGCTTCAAAATGCCGAAGCCCTCGGGAGGGTGGAGGCTGCATTTCCGGGGCGGGGGGGGAGGCGGGGGTCTCCATGTGTTTGGAGTGTTGAACTGCCGTTGACATCTAAAGTCTCAACCACGCTGTTTTCCTGCACACTTCAGTAATCAGGACATCCAGCAAACCCATAAAAACCCAAACTAATAGCATGAATATTCAGTGACCTAGAATACTAATTATCGTCATGAATATTAATGTGATCGGACTTGCTTTTTCCTCTTCTCTCCCTCTCCCGTCCTCCTCCTCCCTCTCTCTCCCTCTCTCTCTCTCTCTCTCTCTTTTTTTTTTTTTTCCACTTAGCCGGCTCTAAAGATGGGTCATAATGAGAGCATTTAAGAGGAAGCGCGCTCTGCGCCGTGACAGGGACTGGGGTAATAAGCAGAGCTTGATTAACGCGGTGCACTTGCGGGAGAGAGACGAGAGGCTTCACGTGGGCCTGCTCGGGGGAGGCGGCGAGACACCGGCGGCTCTGTTGCTGCTCCCGGAGATTAATGAGGCCTAAGAGTGCATTAGGAATAGTGACAAAGGTTTCATCTAATGGGCTCAGTCATTTTTCCTTTGAGTGACAGACGCACAGAAGTAATTGGCTGTGCAGAATGACAGCTCATTGGCGGTACTTAAGGATACATTATCCCCGTTGTGTGGCCCGCAGAGGCTGTTTATCAAAACTGCTCACACTGCAGACGCCGAGTCGCTAAGCTGCTGTTACGGTGGTAATAGCTATTAAAAAAAATAAAAAAATAAAAAAAATAACGCCACATCAAAACTAGATCCGCTGTTGTCTCATAGAAACAAAGTTTTTCTTTGTTTAGTTTCAAATGGTCTAGAAAACATTCGAATGACTCTGGAGTCTGTTCCGTGGACCGAGTGAGCTCTGCACGTCCCCGCGTGTCTCCTCCGGGGGGTCGAGTGGCAGGCCGGACACTGGGCCCCGGCCGGCTTCTTACGCCTCCCGTGCTGGTCGCCCACTCATTTCCCTTGGGGCTTTGTCCACGACGCCGAATCCTCTCCTGTGTGTGTCGGGTGCTTTGGCCAAACTCTTTTCAGGCAACTTGGGAGAGAATACTTACAGAGGAGAGCCTTCTTGGTTGAGAATTATTTTGCTAAAAAAAACAATCCAGAAATCAGTATCACGCGATGACAGTGAAGACATCTGCCTCCGCGAACCAGGTTTCATTGGAGGAGGTCTCAATGGCTATTTAATAACTTATTGTTTTGGGGGGAGGGGGGAATAAACGATTTATGGGGTTTCTCGTAGACGAAAATTTCAGGAAGTTTTAGCTACGTCGGGAATTAAGCCGAAGAATTATGCCGTCTTCAGCGTTTGTGAGGAACGCATTCTTATTATCAGTTATTTCTACATTTATCTGCTTCCCCCACTCAGCTTTAGGCAGATTTGTGCCACGTCGTTTCTGTCGTTACGTCGTACGCTCTTTGAGGCATAGACCATTATCTCTCTTCCTTTGTCATCGTTTCCTAGTTTTGTGGCCTAGCAAATATTTTTTCATTAAGTGACTATTACCGAGGGTCGCCCGTCCTGTGGCACGTAAGGGATAGATGTTGAAGGTGGGCGTGGTCTGCCTCCTTCCTGGTAACCATGCCTCCGTCACGGCTCTCTGTGGCCGAGATCACCAGAGTACAGTTCCGATATAGATCAGAGTTATACCTGTCAGTTGAAGGAAACCTCCTTCAGTTGTTGGAACTCTAAATGGAGTGTTCTTTTCTGTAAGAACTGACCAAAGCAACTTGGTCCTCAATGATTTCCGTTAAAAAACGTAAGAGAGAAGTTAGAAATATTGAGCTGTACATCTCTATGGGAATAGAGGTTCCTACAAGTAAATGAAAATCGCTTTAGAAGTGTGTTTTTCCTCTCAAAAATGTGTGGGGGGGTAAAGAAATCATGTTTCAACTGTTGACGTGATGCTTGCAAGAACAGCAAGACCAGCAGAATGGTCAGCATGGGGAGAGCTGTAGGCGGGGTAATCTCTGCAGAAGGTCCCCGTGGCCTTCGGGGAGGCCACTGGCCGCTGGCCGGGCCTCGGCCGGAGTCTCAGGCGAGAGCCTTCTGTGCTGGAGTCGGGTCCGTGATTGGCCTGCTTGCTACGTCCCCTTTTCCACATTGGCAGAGGGGAAGTTTTCAAAGTAGCCGTGGCATTTTGCCGCCCCCGACCGGCTGGCCCGGTGCTGTGCAGTTACCAGATGCAGAGAACGTCCGTCTTTCTGGAATGCTTCTAGTAAGAGGTGAAACCCAAAACATCCCGACCCACAAACAAGTCGGCCGCTTCGCGTCATCGGAGTTCTGGACGTGGCCGTTCCTCGGGGCTCTTGCTCCCTACACGACTCTCCTGTTCCCTTCTAAGAGATGATTTTATAAGGACTGAGACGGAGAGAAGTTGGGGTGAGGGTAGGGGCCTGGAACCACCTCAGCCCCTCCCTGAAAGTTTCAGGATTAGAAAAGTCAGTGCTGTCAAATCAAAATGAATTTGGTACAAAATACACCTATTGCATTTGTCATATCAAGGAGAAAGGATATTTTAAAGATAGAACTATCACGTGTGGGAAAAGAAGAAACTGAACAATTGAATTAAGTCGCTGGGTGGGGAGGGGGCACTGTGCTACCAAGTAAGAACCTAGAGCACAAGATATGGGCGTCTTGGACTTCGTTTTATGAAACATTATCGCTCGAATGCTATAATCATATGTTATGACTTAAAATCCTTAGTTTTATCCTCCTTCGGTATAATGTTGCCACATCTTATTATTACTATATCGCTTATAAATTCGTTCATGTAGCCGTACCAAGAAGCGGATTTTAGCCAGGTAAGCGTCGCGTAAGCATTGCGGAAACATTGAGCGAGCCTCGCGGTCACCGCAGTCTGTAGTGGTGGGCGTCCCTTAGGCAGATGGAGATGGGCGAGGTCAGAAGAGCAGGCGTCACCCTGCAGTGACGCATACTGTGTGTAGCTGAAAAAGCCAGCTCTGTCCTTGGAATAAATATTCAAACTTATTTCTAAACAGAGCCACTTAAATGAGAACTTACCTTCTACTGTGCAGAATATTCGCGTCTCGGATTGTACCAAACGCAGACTGCCTCCCTCCCCAGCGTGGAGCAGTAACTGGCGACGGATGGGGTGTGAGCGGGGTCTCTGGTCCTCTAGCTCAGCTCGCCCACGTCAGGGTACGGCCCTCGTCCATGGCTGGCTTGCGTCACGTCTCAGGCCGCGTGATTTCTTTTCTTTCTCTCTGTCCTTTTATCAACTGTGCCTCTGAAGCTTTGGCATCACTGGTCATCACCCCTTAGGAATTCGGAAAGACCGAGAGTGTTCAGCGTGTCGTTGAGCTGTCCCCGTGCTCAGCTCTGCACGGCCCATGGGGCAGGCGTCGAGAGAACGCCGTCGAGTGAACGAGTGTTTGGGCTTGTGCACAGCAATGACGACCGCGACACTAAGACGCAGGTATGAGGCCAACAACACGAGCTGTCGACACAGGAAGAAACATCATCACAAGAGAACGCCCAACACAGTTAGCAATGTAACCATTTTAAGCTTTTTCTGAACAATCAACTAGAGAAAAGGAAAATCCACTGTTGGTCATATTCATAACAACTAGCACCTGTAGAGGCTTTGCAGTTTACCAAGTAGTAGTACCTTATGTAATTCAAGCCTTATGTCAACCACACAGGCATATTATTTATCATTATTATCACCATTTCATTCTTCTTCTTCTTATATTCATTTCACAAATTATGGACTGAAGTAAACACTTCAGATGCCTAGGTTCCATCTTCTTTTAGCTGACTGGTCATTAAGAAAATTAATTGGAAACATACATCATGAGTTAGAAAGATGTTAATGCCGTCTGACTCAATAATAACTCTTCTGGGATCGTATGCTAAGAAAAAAATCTAAAAGTAGAGGATGTCCTTTGCAGTGTCGTTTATAATAATGAGAAACTGGAAACAACCCAAATTATTCAGAAGTAGAAAAATGATAATATAAATGATCTACATTAAATCATTAAGACGTTATATATGCAATTACATATATATAATAATTTTGCAAAGATTATGGAAGAACATGGAAAATGAAAAGAAGTCATATTAAAGAAGTATGGCATAAAATTACACCTTTATGGTCGTAACTAAGAAAAATTTATGCTATGTTTAATATAGAGACAATCTATTAGATGGGATTTTTATAGATTACTAACTTATTTTTACATCTGTATAGTTTTGCAAGATAATCTTTAAGAAATTTGTACGGCAACATTAACTCCTGTTATGGCATCAGAATTAGAACAGGGAGACATCAGAATAAAATGAACTTTTTCTGAATTTCAGAAGTAACAGTGAACTGTCCGGTTCCAGGATTTTAATTCTGAACATGGCCACAGCGTTGTATTCAGTAGTCATGTTTTTAAGAAAAGATGCCGAATGTGTCCTCGGAAAAGGTCCTCAGCCCAAACCCTGGCTCCCGCGAGGAAGGCCGCTTTCCGAGGCAGACGGCGGGCGGGTGGGCCCCGCGCCCGGGCACTTCAACCGTCCGTGTCTCACCTTTTTGCTGGCGCTGTGAATGGCGTTCTTTTCGGGGCCATCACGAGAGGACGGCACAGTCGGCGAGGCCCGGTTCGAAGTGACGCGGCCATTGGAAGGGCCTCCGTCGTCCAGTCCTGACCCCAGCGAGCCGGCTGCCCCACCTGGGTCTGCACGTCCACCACGGCTTGAGCGTACGACATTGGAAGCCACAGGGCGAGGGGAAGGGACCGGCAGAAGCGGGCGTGAGGCCTCCGGGGCGGGGGGCGGGGGGCGCTCCCACCAACCAGGCCCCCGCGGTCGTGACTCCTTTTCCGTTACAGGGCTCCACGGTGGGGACAGATGCTCGCTTTATACTCACGCGCCCGCTCATAAAGCGCTGTTTGGGTTTCTCTCTCCCACGCTCTCAAAGCACGTGAAACCTCCGTATCCCTTGTCCCCGAGAGTTGTTTCTTTTTCAGGTTCTTTAACCCCTAAGTCAAATGCCAAGTATCGTTTTTCTAATTAAACTCTTCGGGAAGGTCAAGCCTCGATTTCGAAGATGGACGACCAAACTCAGAAAGTGCAGTGAGCAGAATTTTGTATTTTAAAGGAAATGATTGTTGATCAGTCTTTATTTGAATGCTCTGAACAGCCTATTTCAGAGTATATTTTTAAAAATCAGAACAGGCTATTTTTAATGTAATAAGCCTTAGCTTAAAAAGCGGGATTCTGTCTTTGATGTCTCTCAGTGGATGAAAACAATTTCTGCTCAATAGAAAACCGGCATCTTTTTCATGCTCGTTGGAGATCAGCCCCGGCAACACACTGATGTTCATTCAGATATAAATGCCGCGTTCACTTTGAAATGCAAATTGTTTAAAGAAAAAAAAATAGCATATGGTGGAGGTAAGTACCTTTTCAAATCAACTCTTACACTTTAGGGCTATAAGTAAAGCTAAAATTATTCTTTGGGCTGAATCCGGCGCTTTTGATACAGGGAAGCGTGTGCTGATCGGGGCAGCCCGGTACGCACACGCGCGGCCACCGCAAGGAGCTGGTGCTGGGGCTCCGTGGATTAGCGTGGCACCGGGGCCTCCCCCTGCCAGCCCGGCCAGCCCGGCCAGCAGCCGCCTGACCCACAGATGGCATATTCGAGGAAATTCTCTTGCTGAGTTCAGAACGGGCCAGGAAGTCGACCATGTGGTCCATGGTAGTGCAGATAGTATTCGGAGAAAAAATACTGAGACAGCACCGAAGTGGTGCTGCTGTGACCTGCTTCCTGTGGACACAGTGTCCCATACTTTGTAGGGCCGGACCCCTCCTTGGACTAAATGCTGGTGAAACTGTCTCCTGCCTGACCTGACGCTCCGTGGCTTCTGCATTCACAAAGCATTCAGTTGACCTTTTTTAGCCT